>NC_062232.1:43706240-44306240 GCF_902686445.1 Sciurus carolinensis
GTACCCCTATGTTTTAGGATGTGATGATCCTATGTTTTAGGATGTTATTATAATTGGAGTACTAGAGGGAATTACCTGAAACAATAGAAGAAAGATGTCAGAGAGGGGGATGCATGATGTTGATAATTGTACCTTTTCCAGTTTGGGTGACTATGGTAGTCAACTTTCTGTCTCTGCAATAAAATACCTGAGAAAAACCACTTAAAGTAGGAAAGATTTATTTGGCTCTCTGTTTTAGAGGTAGTTCCTGGTTGGCTGGGTTCATTACTTTTGGCCTGTGATGAGGCAGAGCATTATAATGGCAGAGGGTGTGGTGAAGCATAGTTGCTCACCTCATGGTGGCTGGGAAACAAAGAGAAGAAGGTGCTGGGAACAAGATACACCCTTAAAAGGCACCCCCAGTGACCTGCTTCCTTCGAATGGGCCCCACCTCCTAATTGACCATTCAATTAGGAACTCATTAATGGATTAATCCATTGATAAAGTTTGCACCCTCATGATCAAATCATTTCCCCAAAGCCCCCCCTCTGAACATTGCAGCATCAGGGACCAAGCCTTCAGTATATGAGTCTTTGGGGGCACTTCATATCCAAACCACAACAGTGATGATGTTATAAGGTTATTTTTATGGAAGCAAGTGAGTGAGGAGAGCAATGCAAGAAAGAAGGTCAAGGAAGTGAGAGTTCAGGTATTTGGAAGGATCATCTCAGTGGAAATAAAATCATCAAGGGTTGATATTGGAGGGAGTGATGGTTAATACAGGAGCTAAAATTCTAAAGAAATGAAGGTTGGTAAATGACTTCAATAAATCAGGACTCTCATGACATGATGGTCAGAACTGAAAGATTTGGGGAAGAAAGGAAGGACAATTGTTCAAAAGTGTTCTATGTACATCAAGGATTTGTAAAATAACTCTTAAATTGAAGAAGGAATGATTGACTCTCATCATTTTACAAAGACTTAATGAAATAATGAGTTCAAACAGTGGCTATCTAGGGCCACAGAGTCACAACTACAGAGAGAGCCAGCCAGGAATGGTGGTGCACACCTGTAATCCCAGCAACTCAGGAGGCTGAGGCAAGAGGATCTCAAGTTCAAAGCCAGCCTCAGCAACTTAGTGAGGCCCTAAACAACTTAGTGAGACCTTGTCTCAAAATAAAAAAAATAACTGGGGATGTGGTTCAGTGGTTAACCACCCCTGGCTTCAATCCCCAGTACCAGGAGAGGGGGAGTACACTATAAATATGTGTAGTTATTATCAATTAAAAATAAAAATATGTATTAAAGAGTGTGCAAGACATGAGCCTCCTGTTGGAAGAATTCAGCACCATCTATCAAAGATTCTTGTCCCAAAATTGAACTGGTAGCAGATCCAACTATGAAAGTTGTAGAAACGCAAGCAAGAAAGGAACATGTTGAACAAGACCATGGGGAGAAACCAGCCTTTAGATCTCTAATTATATGTCCTCTTCTCAGTGAGGCCTGCCCCAGTGTCTGAAACTAATCATCACTCTGTATTTCCAACCACCCAGCACTCATCCTCCCTTAGTTCTACTTTGTACTTAGTATCACCATCTGAGTTTCTTGTTTTTATTATATGTTTATTATGTGGCTCTGTCCTGTGAGAAAGTAATACTCATGGAGGCAGGGACTTTATCTGGTTGTTGTGCTGCTGCATCCCAGAAGCTGGCATATGGCTTAGGGCAGAGTTAAGTAATACATAACATCCATGGAAAAAAACATGCATGAATGAATAAATCTGGCAGAATATCACAAAAGTAGCCCCAGCCCATCTCAGCCCTCAGTATAATTCTCGAACATACCTTCTGTCTGTCAGAAGCAGGTGGGCATCTTACTTCAAAACCCTCCAATACCACAGTATGTTAAGGCAGAAAGGGGGGTGGTCCATAGCTCATCTTTAAAGACATTTTTGGTCTAGAACATATTCCTTTAATCCTTAACCCATTACACATGACTTCTGCTTCTTCCCTTTTATTGGAGGATTCTTATCAGCATCCTCTAGTAAAATCCCCAGTGCTTAAATTATAATACATCAGTTGGAGAATTTCCTCTTTCTCTACTCTGAAACAGCTTCTATCAAGTTGATAAATTGACACAAAGTGATGAAAGCATCTTGTAGAGCTGTGCTATCCAATGTGGTAGACACTAGCTACCAGTGGCTATTTACATTAAAATTAAAATTAAATAAAGAACAGTCATGTACTATATAATGATGTTTTGTTCAACGATGAACTGCATTCATGAGTGTAGTCCCATGAAAGTATATCACCTTGGGCCAGTGGTAGAATGAGTGCTTCGCACATGTGAGGCCCTGAGTTTCATCCCCAACACACACACACACACACACACACACACACACATTATATTGCTTAGTGAGATTTTAACCATCTTAGTTTGTGTATGTATACTCTATGATGTTTGCACAATAAAATTGCCTGGTGATGTATTTCTCAGAATTGGTGAATAACACACAAATGTTTCTGACACACGGCACAGCATACACGAACCATAAGACATTGTGCTAAAAAAGATAAGCCAGATATAAAGGGTCAAAATACTGTATGATTCCACACATATGAGGTTCCTAAAGTAGTCAAATTCATAAAGACAGAAAGTAGTGTTTCCAGTTCTCTGAGGTGTCTTTTGCTCAACTGGACGGAAACCATGAATGGGTGAAGTGCAGCTCCCTTGCTGTTAGTAGCCCTGAGCCTTGAGTGCCAGTGGCTATTCACTCAGTTTATCAGCTCTCCTTTTTGCTCTTCTAGCAATTGGAGCTAGCAGCTCTCTCAGCAGGTTTTCCTGAAACTCCTGGCAGCTCCTGGGCTGCTAGCTGTTCTCATGTTACCAGCTCTTAGGACAACTTGCTTAACCTGGAAAGAGGTTTTATTAGGACTTATGCTGCAGCATAAAGGGGAGCAGTACATGGGATAGAGGCTTCCCCACACTGACCAAATGAGGGTGTATCTAAGTAGAGGTACGCTGTCTCAAAACTACATGAGGTAAGGTGCTGGGGAAGTGGCTGACTACTGGCTGTTACAGGCTGCCATGTACTACAAAAGCTGGAAAACAGGGAACCTGTGGGTGCTTCAGGAGCTAGAGGCAAACTGCTACTAACCCATCTAATGGGGAATTCCAGGTGGAAGCTGCTGGCCACTAGGTGCTGCTGGCTACCATGAAGCCAGGCACTGAAGAAGTTGTGGCAGGACCCTGGTGCTGGAAAAGTCTGTTTATGCTGCAGGCACCTGCTGAGTGGGCACTACAGAACCAGAAAGCAAACCGCTTTTCCTTCTTGCAGTTTCTCTCCAGTGCCCTCTATTGGCAAAGGTTCGGTGCCAGCTGGCAAAGGAAAAATATTTAACCATTTAATCCATTTTCACAGAGCAGAGGTAAAGAACGAATCTGAAGCCCAGAGGCAAAAATTGATAAGTGACATAGCCCCTGCTACCCACCTGTGACCTATCAACTTCTATGTGCACCCTTCTATACCCGTTTGAATTCTTGTACAAAAAAATAACTTTATTTATAGCTAACAAGATGTAGCTCTCCTTATAAGAGAGGAAATTATCATCCTTTCCCCCAAATGAATAGACACACGAGTCCCTAGAGTCATTGTGTCATCACTGTCTATATTAATTACTCCTCATTTTTAGTCATGACCTCACTGATATACTATTACCTAAAGACTAAATTGTAAAGTTAACTTCCAACAACTACTTCCATATAAAATAAAATGGACCTTTTTTTTAAACTTGAGGCTATCCCATTTATTGATTTTTTACTTTATTTCTTGAGCTTTAGGAGTTCTAGGAAGGTCAGTACCTGAACCCATGTGTTGGAGTGTTGAACCCATGTGTTGGAGTGTTTCTGGTCTAATTCCTAGGTCTTGGTCCCCTTTGAGTTGATTTTTGTGCAGGGTGAATAATAGGGATCTAGTTTCATTCTTATAAATATGGATATCCAGTTTTCAAAGCACTCTTTGTTTAAAAGGCTGTCTTTTCTTCAATATATGGTTTTGGCACCTTTGTCAATTCTCAGATGACTTTATCTGTGTGGGTTTGTCTCTATGTCTTTCATTCCATTCCATTGGTCTTCATGTCTGCTTTTTATGCCAATGCCATGCTATATTTGTTACTGTAGCTCTGTAGTATAATTTCAGATCAGGTGTTGTTGTGCCACTAGCATCACTCTTATTGATGAGTATTGCTTTAGTTATTCTGGGTCTTTTGTTCTTCCATATGAATTTTAGGATTGTATTTTCTAGTTCTGTGAAGAATGTGGTTGTTTTTTGTTTGTTTGTTTCTTCGTTTTGGTACTGGGAATTGAACCCATGGACATTTTACCACTGAGCCACATCCCCAGTCTTTTTTACTTTTTATTTAGAGACAGGGTCTCACTAAGTTGATTAAAGCCTTGCTGAATTGCTGAAGCTGACTCAAACTTGCAATCCTCTTGCCTCAGCCTACTGAGCCACTGGGATTACAGGCATGTGCTACCACACTCAGAATCATTAATATTTTGATGGCGATTGCATTGAATCTACATAATGCTTTTGGTAATATGGCCATTTTGATAACACTAATTTTGCCTATTCCAAGAACACCAGAGTTCTTTTCTTCTTTTGAGATCTTCAATTTCTCTCTTCAGTGTTTTATAGTTTTCATTGTAGAGGTCTCACCTCCTTAGTTAGGTTTATTCCCAAGTATTTTTTGAGTCTACTGTAAATAGAATTACTTTCCTGATTTATTTCTCAACAGATTCATTATTGGAGTATAGGAAAGTTATTGGTTTATGAATGTTGATCTTGAATCCTGCTATTTGCTGAATTTGTTTATCAGCTCTAGGAGCCTTCTGGTAGAGTTTTTTGGATCTTCTAAGTATAAAATCATGTCATTAGCAAACAAAGATAGTTTGACTTCTTTCCCTATTTGTATCACTTTAATTTTCTTTTCTTGCCTGATTGCTGTGGCTAGAGTTTCAAGGACTATGTTGAATAGGAATGGTAAGAGTTAACAGCTTCATCTTGTTCCTGATTTTAGAGAAAATGCTTTCAGTTATTCTCCACTCAGTATGATGCTGGCTTTGGGTTTGTCATATTTAGCCTTTATGATGTTGAGGTAAGTTCCTCCTCCAGTGTTTTTAACATGAATGGGTGCTGGATTTTTGTCAAAAGCTACTTCTGCATCTATTGAGATTGTCACGTGATTTTTGTCCTTAATTCTACTTATGTGATGTATTACATTTATTAATTCATGTATGTTGAACTGACCTTGCTTTCCTGTGAGGAAATCCACTTGGTCATGGTGTATTATCTTCTTAATGCATTTTCAAATGTGTATTGCTAATATTTTATTAAGGATTTTTTGCGGTTTTCAAGATGGCAGACTAGAGGGTGGCTGCATTTCATGTTGCTCCAGGACTCAGGATTCAAAAGAGGAGATAGTGAGAGACTTGGGACCAACTCAAAGCCGCCGGGTGAGTCTCTCCCGTTGGGGAGGCATCCCGGATGGGGTGGTAGTCCCGGAACGCAGGGAACTTTGTGAAGTAGAGTTGCCTGGCGAGACACCCCTCCCCCTGCTGGAGCAGTGAACTCAGGCAACTGGGAGCATCATAGAGGAGGCCGCTCAGCACAGCACTTGTACTCGGAGCAACCACTGGGGCTCCGGGCGGCTGCCCAGAGGAGGAGCTGTGTGGCGAGCTGTTTGGACTCAGAGCAACCACTCCTGAATACTGGGGGGCTGCCCGGAGGAGGAGGAGGAGGAGCGTGGCGGGTCACTTGGACTCGGAGTGACTGCACCAGAGCTACAGGCGGTTGTCAGAGGAGGAGCTGCACGGCGAGCTGTTTAGACTCAGAGCGACCGCTTCTGAACACCGGGGGGCTGCCCGGAGGAAGAGGAGGAGTGCGGCAGGTCACTTGAACTCGGAGTGACTGCATCAGAGCTCCGGGTGGCTGCTCAGAGGAGGAGGCGAGTGGTGAGTTTGGACTCAGAGTGACCGCTTCTGAACACCGGGGGGCTGCCCAGAGGAAGAGGAGGAGCGCGGCGGGTCACTTGGACTAGGAGT
The DNA here is from genome assembly GCF_902686445.1 of Sciurus carolinensis. Taxonomy (NCBI): domain Eukaryota; kingdom Metazoa; phylum Chordata; class Mammalia; order Rodentia; family Sciuridae; genus Sciurus; species Sciurus carolinensis. Next base: position 43,712,322 of record NC_062232.1, read on the forward strand.
GACTGCATCAGAGTTCCGGGTGGCTGCTCAGAGGAGGAGGCGAGTGGTGAGTCGTTTGGACTCAAAGTGACCGCTCCTGAACACCAGGGGCCTGCCCGGAGGAGGAGCGTGGTGGGTCACTTGGTTTCGGAGCAACCGCTCCTGAACACCCGGGGGGCTGCCCTGAGGAGGAGGAGGAACGGGGCGGGTCACTTGGACTCAGAGTGACTGCCTAGGGCTACAGGCGGTTGGTGGGAGGAGGAGACGCAAAGTGAGTTGCTTGGACTCCTAGTGACTGCGTTGGAACACCGGGCGGCTGTCCAGAGGAAGAGGCGTGTGGCGGGTCGCTGGGACTCGGAGCGACTGTACAGGGCTCCAGGAGGATGCTCAGAGGAGGGGCCGCATAGCCAGGCGATTAGGTGCAGAGCTGGGTCCCAGGACCTAGGCGGCTTCTTGGTGGAAGAGCCGCACAGAGACACACTTGGGGCAGAGCGAAGTTTCCAGGACTGCGGGCAGATTCTCTGAGGAGAGGCAGCCTAAGGAGACTCGTCTGCGAAGGGTGAGGCTCCCAGGCCCAGGAGGTAGATCCGGGCCCCTGGGAATGTTGCAGAGGAAGGCAGCCAGCCCAGGCGGTAGTTGTAGATTGAGGGGAACCTCTAGGAGGGGAACTGACCAGCAAGACCTCCCCACCGGGTGAGTCTTCCCTGCTGGGTGAGGTTTTCCCACAAGGACGGTAAAACCAGAGACACAGGCCCAAAACAGGTCTTGCCTCAGCCTGCAGCCTAGTTCCCCTTTGGATGACCATTGGTCAACAAGTGGAGGAACCTTTGCCCACTATCAGGGAATATACCCCACCTGAAGGTCACCACCCCTAGAGAGGCAGCTTCCTTGTGGAGCACCGCATTATTAACTTCCTCCAAGACTTCAGGCTACTGTAGGATAAGAGGGGATATACCAGCAATCTTCAGGGACATTATAAGTCAATAGAGGAAATCTGCAATATCTCAATGACCCACTGATTCCTGAACAAGATGAGAAAACAAGGGAAGAAAATGCCCCAAACAAATCTAGATGTTACATCAATAAAATCCAACGACAGCATGGCAGAAGAAATGACAGAAAGGGAGTTCAGAATGTACATAATTAAAATGATCAGGGAAGCAAACGAGGAGATGAAAGAGCAAATGCAGGCATTGAATGATGAGATGAAAGAGCAAATGCAGGCATTGAATGATCACGCCAATCGACAGTTAAAAGAGCAAATACAGGAAGCAAAAGACCATTTCAATAAAGAGTTAGAGATATTGAAAAAAAACCAAACAGAAATCCTTGAAATGAAGGAAACAATAAACCAAATTAAGAACTCCATAGAAAGCATAACTAATAGGATAGAACACCTGGAAGACAGAACCTCAGATATTGAAGACAAAATATTTAACCTTGAAAACAAAGTTGAACAAACAGAGAAGATGGTAAGAAATCATGAACAGAATCTCCAAGAACTATGGGATATCATGAAAAGGCCAAATTTGAGAATTTTTGGGATTGAGGAAGGCTTAGAGAAACAAACCAAAGGAATGAACAATGTATTCAATGAAATAATATCAGAAAATTTCCCAAATCTGAAGATGAAATGGAAAATCAAGTACAAGAGGCTTATAGGACTCCAAATACACAAAATTACAACAGACCCACACCAAGGCACATTATAATGAAAATACCGAACATACAAAATAAAGACAGAATTTTAAAGGCTGTGAGAGAAAAGAACCAAATTACATTCAGGGGGAAACCAATACGGATATCAGCAGATTTTTCAATCCAGACCCTAAAAGCTAGAAGGGCCTGGAACAACATTTTTCAAGCACTGAAAGAAAATGGATGCCAACCAAGAATCTTATACCCAGCAAAACTTACCTTCAAATTTGATGATGAAATAAAATCATTCCATGATAAACAAAAGCTAAAAGAATTTACAAAAAGAAAGCCAGCATTACAGAATATTCTCAGCAAAATATTCCATGAGGAAGAGATGAAAAACAAAGAAGCAAATCAGGAATGGGAGGAATTATCCTAAAGGAATTGTCAAATAAAGGAGGAACCAAGTCATGTCAAAAAAATAAATAAATAAAATAAATGAACCAAATGATCGGGAATACAAATCATATCTCAATAATAACCCTGAATGTTAATGGCCTGAATTCATCAATCAAAAGACATAGACTGGCAGATTGGATTAAAAAGAAAGATCCAACAATATGTTGCCTGCAAGAGACTCACCTCATAGAAAGAGATACCCATAGACTAAAGGTGAAAGGATGGGGAAAAACATACCATGCACATGGACTCAGCAAAAAAGCTGGAGTATACATCCTCATTTCAGATAATGTGGACTTCAAGCCAAAGTTAGTCAGAAGGGATAAAGAAGGACATTTCATAATGCTTAAGGGAAGCATAAATCAGCAAGATATAACAATCATAAATATCTATGCCCCAAACAGTGGCTCATCCATGTATGTCAAACAAATTCTTCTCAAATTTAGAAACCAAATAGACCATAACACAATAATACTAGGTGATTTTAACATGCCTCTCTCACCACTGGACAAATCTTCCAAACAAAAATTGAACAAAGAAACCATAGATCTCAATAACACAATCAATAATTTAGACTTAACAGACATTTATAGAATATGCCATCCAACCAAGAGTGAATACACTTTCTTCTCAGCAGTACATGGATCCTTCTCTAAAATAGACCATATATTATGCCACAAAGCTAATGTTAGCAAATACAAGAAGATAGAGACACTACCTTGTATTCTATCAGATCATAATGGATTGAAGTTAGAAATAAATGAAAGAGTAAAAAACAGAAACTACTCCAACACCTGGAGATTAAACAACATGCTATTATATGATGAATGGATAACAGAAGATATTAGGAAGGAAATTAAAAAATTCTTAGAGGTAAATGAGAACAAAGAAACATCATATCAAAATCTCTGGGACACTATGAAAGCAGTACTTAGAGGAAAATTTATTTCATGGAGCACATTTAATAAAAGAAGTAAAACTCAACAAATAAACGACCTAACACTACAGCTCAAAGCCCTTGAAAAAGAACAGACCAACCCCAAAAGTAGTAGAAGACAGGAAATAGTTAAACTCAGAGCTGAAATCAACGAAATTGAAACAAAAGAAATAATACAAAAAATTGACAAAATAAATAGTTGGTTCTTCGAAAAAATAAACAAAATTGATAAACCTTTAGCCACACTAACAAAGAGAAGACAAGAGAAAACCCAAGTCACTAAAATTCGGAATGAACAAGGAAATATCACAACAGACACAAGTGAAATACAAAACATAATTAGAAGCTATTTTGAAAATCTATACTCCAACAAAATAGAAAATTTCAAAGACATCAACAGGTTTCTAGAGACATATGAATAGCCTAAACTGAACGAGGAGGACATACACAATTTAAATAGACCAATTTCAAGTAATGAAATAGAAGAAGTTATCAAAAGCCTACCAACAAAGAAAAGTCCAGGACCAGATGGGTTCTCAGCCGAGTTCTACAAAACCTTTAAAGAAGAGCTCATTCCAATACTCCTCAAACTATTCCATGAAATAGAAGAGGAGGGAACCCTACCAAACTCATTCTATGAAGCCATTATTACCCTGATACCTAAACCAGACAGAGACACATCGAGGAAAGAAAATTTCAGACCAATATCCTTAATGAACATCAACGCAAAAATACTAAACAAAATTTTAGCAAATCGCATACAAAAACATATTAAAAAGATAGTGCACCATGATCAAGTGGGTTTCATCCCAGGGATGCAAGGTTGGTTCAACATCAGGAAATCAATAAATGTCATTCATCATATCAATAGACTTAAAGTCTGGAATCACATGATTATTTCAATAGATGCAGAAAAAGCATTTGATAAAATACAGCACCCCTTCATGCTCAAAACACTAGAAAAAATAGGGATAGTGGGAACATTCCTTAACATTGTAAAGGCCATCTATGCTAAGCCCATAGCTAATATCATTCTAAATGGTGAAAAACTGAAAGCATTCCCCCTAAAAACTTGAACAAGGCAGGGATGCCCTCTTTCACCACTTCTATTCAATATCATCCTTGAAACTCTAGCCAGAGCAATTAGACAACCAAAGAAATTAAAGGGATACGAATAGGAAAAGAAGAACTCAAACTATCCCTATTTGCTGATGATATGATGGTATACTTAGAGGAACCAGGAAATTCTACCAGAAAACTTTTAGAACTCATAAGTGAATTCAGTAAAGTAGCGGGATATAAGATCAATGCACATAAATCTAATGCATTTTTATACATAAGTGATGAATCTTCAGAAAGAGAAATTAGGAAAACTACCCCATTCACAATAGCATCAAAAAAATAAAATGCTTGGGAATCAATCTCACAAAAGAGGTGAAAGACCTCTACAATGAGAACTACAGAACACTAAAGAAAGAAATTAAAGAAAACCTTAGAAGATGGAAAGATCTCCCATGTTCTTGGATAGGCAGAATTAATATTGTCAAAATGGTCATACTACCAAAAGTGCTATACAGATTCAATGCAATTCCAATTAAAATCCCAATGACGTACCTTACAGAAATAGAGCAAGCAATTATGAAATTCATCTGGAAGAATAAGAAACCCAGAATAGCTAAAGCAATCCTTAGCAGAAAGAGTGAAGCAGGGGGTATTGCAATACCAGATTTTCAACTCTACTACAAAGCAATAGTAACAAACACGGCATGGTATTGGTACCAAAATAGGAAGGTAGATCATTGGTACAGAATAGAGGACACGGACACAAACCCAAATAAATACAATTTTCTCATACTTGACAAAGGGGCCAAAAATATGCAATGGAGAAATGATAGCCTCTTCAACAAATGGTGCTGGGAGAATTGGAAATCCATATGCAACAGAATGAAACTAAACCCATATCTCTCACCATGCACGAAACTAAACTCAAAATGGATTAAGGACCTCAGAATCAGACCAGAGACTGTGCATCTTATAGAAGAAAAAATAGGTCCAGAGCTTCAACATGTCGACTTAGGACCAGACTTCCTCAACAGGACTCCCATAGCACAAGAAATAAAAGCAAGAATCAATAACTGGGATAGATTCAAACTAAAAAGATTTCTCTCAGCAAAGGAAACTATCAGCAATGTGAAGAAAGAGCCTACAGAGTGGGAGAAAATCTTTGCCAATCATACTTCAGATAGAGCACTAATCTCCAGAATCTATAAAGAACTCAAAAAACTATACACCAAGAATGCAAATAATCCAATCGACAAATGGGCTAAAGAAATGAATAGACACTTCACAGAAGAAGATCTACAAGCAATCAACAAACATATGGAAAAATGTTGAACATCTCTAGTAATAAAAGAAATGCAATTCAAAACCACCCTAAGATTCCATCTCACCCCAATTAGAATGGCGATTGTCAAGAATACAAGCAATAACAGGTGTTGGCGAGGATGTGGGGAGAAAGGTACACTCATATGTTGCTGATGGGGCTGCAAATTAGTGCAGCCACTCTGGAAAGCAGTGTGGAGATTCCTCAGAAAACTTGGAATGGACCTACCATTTGACCCAGCTATCCCACTCCTTGGCCTATACCCAAAGGACTTAAAATCAGCATACTACAGAGATACAGCCACATCTGAAAGAACTAATCAGCATATTATAGTGATATGTGATATGCATACCATCATCTGAAAGAACTAATCAGCATATTATAGTGATATATGATATGCATACCAATGTTTATAGCAGTGCAACTCACAATAGCCCAAGTGATGGGACCAGTCCAGGTGCCCATCAACAAAGGGATAAAATGTGTTACATATGCACATAATGGGGTTCTACTCAGCCATAAATAAGAATGAAATTATGGTATTTGCTAGTAAATGAATGGGACTTGATAGCACTATGTTAAATGAAAGAAGCCAGACTCAGGAAGACAGGGGTTGAGTATTTTCTCTCATGTGTGGAAGCTAGAGAGAAATCAATAACTAATAAAAGGGGGATCTCATGAAAATAGAAAGGAGAACAGTGGAATAGAGAAGAATGGGATTCAGGGAGTGGGAAGGAACTATGAAATGAAATTGATCAAATTATGCTATAAGCATGTATTTATATGCCACAATGAATGCCACTTTTATGTATAACAATAATTTACCCATTTAAAAAATAAATAGAAGGAAGACCAGTAGAGTAGAGGAAAGGGATCAGGGGAGGGAGGAGTGAAGAGAAAGGGGGCAGTACTGGGGTTTAAAATGGAACAAATTGTTACATTCATTTATGAAAGTATAAAAATGAACCCCACTCTTGTGTATGAATATAATACACTAATAAAATAATAAATAAATAAATAGAAATGGGAAGGAGAGAGAAAGAGAAAATGGCTAGCATATGCAAATAAATGTGCATACATAAGAAAGCAAAAAGAAAATAAGCAAAGTTCTATAGTATTCATTTCTGTAATTGATCATGAGGCAGTAATTGACAACTCTGGCTTCCTTCTTCTAGTATCCATTTCATATTTCCCCTGCACTCATCCAGAACCTCAAATGCTCTTTTATTACTTGGAGTCACCCAAACTTTCATTCCTAAAGGATCTGAGTCCTTGATTATCCTGCCTGTTTTTTTTTAAATTTATTTTTATTGTAAACAAATGGGATACATGTTGTTTCTGTTTGTACATGGAGTAACAGCATACCATTTGCATATTCATACATATACATAGAGTAATGATGTTTGATTCATTCCGTTATTTTTTCCTTCCCCCCCGCCCCTCCCACCTCTTTTTTCCCTCTATACAGTCCTTCCTTCCTCCATTCTTGCCCCCTTCCACCCCCCATTATGTGTCATCATCCACTAATCAGTGAGATCATTCGCCTTTTGGATTTTTGAGATTGGCTTAGCTCACTTAGCATGATATTCTCCAATTTCATCCATTTGCCTGCAAATGCCATAATTTTATTATTCTTTATAGCTGAGTAATATTCCATTGTATATATATACCACAGTTTCTTTATCCATTCATCAAGTGAAGGGCATCTAGTTTGGTTCCACAGTCTGGCTATTATGAATTGAGCAGCTATGAACATTGATGTGGCTGTATCTCTGTAATATGCTGATTTTAAGTCCTTTGGGTATAGGCCGAGGAGTGGGATAGCTGGTCAAATGGTAGGTCCATTCCAAGTTTTCTGAGGAATCTCCACACTGCTTTCCAGAGTGGCTGCACTAATTTGCAGCCCCATCAGCAATGTATGAGTGTACCTTTTTCCCCACATCCTCGCCAACACCTATTGTTGCTTGTATTCTTGACAATCACCATTCTAATTGGGGTGAGATAGAATCTTAGTGTAGTTTTGATTTGCATTTCTCTTATTACTAGAGATGTTGAACATTTTTTCATATGTTTGTTGATTGCTTGTAGATCTTCTTCTGTGAAGTGTCTGTTCATATCCTTAGCCCATTTGTTGATTGGGTTATTTGTATTCTTGGTGTAGAGTTTTTTGAGTTCTTTATATATTCTGGAAGTTAGTGCTCTATCTGAAGTATGGTTGGCAAAGATATTCTCCCACTCTGTAGGCTCTCTCTTCGCATTGCTGATAGTTTCCTTTGCTGAGAGAAAGCTATTTAGTTTGAATCTATCCCAGTTATTGATTCTTGCTTTTATTTCTTGTGCTATAGGAGTCCTGTTAAGGAAGTCTGATCCTAAGCCAACAAGTTGAAGATTTGGACCTACTTTTTCTTCTATAAAATGCAGGGTCTTTGGTCTGATTTCAAGGTCCTTGATCCATTTTGAGTTGATTTTTGTGCAGGGTGAGAGATATGGGTTTAGTTTCATTCTGTTGCACATGGATTTCCAGTTTTCTCAGCACCATTTGTTGAAGAGGCTATCATTTCTCCATTGCATATTTTTGGCCCCTTTGTCTAGTATGAGAAAATTGTATTTATTTGGGTTTGTGTCTGTGTCCTCTATTCTGTACCATTGATCTACCTTTCTATTTTGGTACCAATATCATGCCATTTTTGTTACTATTGCTTTGTAGTATTGTTGAAGTTCTGATATTCCAATACGCCCTGCATCGCTCTTTCTGCTAAGAATTGCTTTAGCTATTCTGGGTTTCTTATTCTTCCAGATGAATTTCATGATTGCTTGCTCTATTTATGTAAGGTACATCATTGGGATTTTAATTGGAATTGCATTGAATCTGTATAGCACTTTTGGTAGTATGACCATTTTGACAATATTAATTCTGCCTATCCAAGAACATGGGAGATCTTTCCATCTTCTAAGGTCTTCCTTTATTTCTTTCTTCAAAGTTTTGTAGTTTTTGTTGTAGAGATCTTTTACCTCTTTGGTTAGATTAATTCCCAAGTTTTTTTTTTTTTTTTGAGGCTATTGCAAATGGGGTTGTTTTTCTCATTTCCCTTTCAGCTGTTTTGTCGCTTGCGTATAAAAATGCTTTAGATTTATGCATGTTGATTTTATAGCCTGCTATTTTGCTGAATTCATCGATGAGGTCTAGAAGTTTTCTAGAGGAGGTTTTTGGATCCTCTAAATGTAGAATCATGTCATCCGCAAATAGTGACAGCTTAAGTTCCTCTTTTCCTATTCGTATCCCTTTAATTTCTTTAGTCTACCTAATTGCTCTAGCTAGAGTTTCGAGGACAATGTTGAATAGAAGTGGTGAAAGAGGACAACCCTGTCTTGTTCCTGCCTGTTTTTTGTCTGTTTGTTTTGGTATTAGGGATAGAAACCAGGGGCACTTAACCACTGAGCCACATCCATAGCCCCTTTTTGCATTTTATTAGAGACAGGGTCTCGCCAAATTGCTTAAGGCCTCACTCAGTTGCTGAGGCTGGCTTTGAACTTGTGATCCTCCTGCCTCAGCCTCCTGAGCCACTGGGATTCCAGGCATGCACCACCGCGCCTGGTTATCTTGCCTGTTTTTGTTTGCTGTAGTTCTCCTTAACCTTGACTACTGGGCTTTGACTATTCTAGTTAATTCTCTGGATTGTACACAGGGTGCTCCTTGCATCCATTGTGTAACAATTGCCCAGTTTCCACGTGGTAATTAGTATCAACCACTCAAGCCAGTAAATTAATTCTTTTACCCCTCCTTTTGTTTATTGCTTAATTGGCATAAAGGGCCCACGGTGTCCAAAATCTTCCAATTTGTTAGAATTATTGTTGGAGATGCATCTTAGTCCCTTTAGGACTGAGATCTGCAAACTGGAAAAACTCAAAGTCACCAAGATAGGAAGTAAAAATTCCATGAGTGGATTATTAGTTGGAATAATGAGAGGAACCATGCCAATTCTACCCCCTTGGTTCTAGACCCCTTTATTCTTAAATGCTATGGGAGAGACAGCACTATAGAATGGTCTCTAACTCAAAGTATCTCCTATAAAATAGAATCCAATCCTTTCCAGGTATTGTTTCCCCACTGACATCATACAGAGTCCTCAGTAAGCCATTTCATCTTTCAGTTAGGCCCACTGCTTTAGGATGATGTGGTATGTCGTAAGACCAGTTAATTCCATAGGCATGAAGCCATTGTTTACTTGCTTTACTGTGCTGTGAGTCCGTGGAACAGATGCAGTACTGTGCAGGAGAGTCTAAAGATGGTGGTGCTGACATAAGCATTATAAGCATAGCAGGGAAAACCATATTCAGAATGTGTGTCTTTTTCTGTAAGGACGAATCTCTGTCCCCTTCCATGATGGAAGAAATCCAATACAATCAACCTGCTGCCAGGTGGCTGGCTGGTCCCCAGGGAAAATAGTGCCATATGAGTAACTAAATTATGTTCTCTCTTGATTAGCAGATTAGGCATGTAGTAATAGCATTAACCATGCCATCCTCTGTAAGGGAAAGTTGTTGAGCCCAGGTGCAATTACCATCCCTGCCACCATGACCTCTTCATTCATGAACCAGTTGAGCAAATACTGGTGTGGTTGTTGGAAAAAGCTAATATCCACAGAGAACATCATTTTGTCCGCTGGATTATTAAGTTTCCTGTATTTCTTTTGATGTCATTCACATGGGTCACAGATAGCTTCATTGTCTGTGTCCATTGGGAGATATCTTTCTACATCTCTTCCCTAGACTTCCTTGTCACCAATCTTCCAATTCTGTTCCTTCCAAGTCCCCAACCACATGTCAATGTAGATACATATTTCTAGCCATCTCTCACTTCAGACATAGTGGACAACTAGGTATACTGCTCTATGTTCTGCCCACTGGCAAGTATTTTCCTTCACCACTGTCATTCAGGGTCAAACCTGAGAAGAACTGTATGCTACATTTGTCTGTTTTCAAATGCTATCATCATATAATGCAGACTCATTATAAAACAGACCTCAGTTTTCTTTCCTCAGTCACCTGGGCATAAGGAACACTCCATGATACCCTAAATATGTATTGAAGGAGAAGGGGCAGTGTCAGAAGAGAATGAACTATCTTTTTATGCAACTTACTTATATCTTCTAGACTTGGCTGAAATTCATCATTTATATACCATTTTCATTTGATAATGGACTGCAGTTATTCATGCCTCAGTTTATGATCCTATAGGTCAGAGAAGACCCTCATTCATGGTGGGAGTCCCAGGCTGTATGGTCACCTGATGTCCCTGCTAAGGCCCAGTAGTGAGTCACAGATGTCTCTCAAAAGAAAAATAGTTATCTGTAAAATAGAGCACAGACTTGCTCTAAAATCCTAAAGGCTTACACCATGATTCTTTCATTGGTTCTTTCCAGAAACATTCTGACTTCTCACCGACACTTTATTATTGGATCTATCTAATAAGAATATCCAAAAGGAAGAGCAGTTTGTGCCACATTCTATACCACAGAGATTTATTTCTGAATATATATATATATATAATATATATATTATACATATATAAAATCTCAAAACTGGAAATCATAGGTGACTCCATAGATGGGTTGAAGTGGCACATGCAAATGTTGCTTCCAAATATAAAAGTCCCAAGGTTGTACCTCATGTTTGATAGGAGGTATGAGGTGTAGCAAGGTGACTTTCACCTTGGAGGGAATATTTTGACATACTACAGACTATTTAACTCCTAGAAACTTCACTGAAGTGGTAGGCACCTGAATTTTTGTGTGGGGTTATATTCAATGGTATTAGGCAGAGTTCTCCAGAGAAATAGAATCAATAGTATGTCTATATATTTAAAGAGAGATTTATTTTAAGGAATTGACTCATATGATTTATGGAGGCTAGCAAGTCCAAAGTCTTCAGGGTAAGCTGGCAGTCTGGAACCTGGGGGGACAGCTGATGTTGCAATTCAAGTTTGAAAACCACCGGCTGGAGCCCCAGGGAAGAGTCAAGAACTGTATGCTACAGTTCAAGTTCAAAGGTCTTCTACTTGCAGAATTTGTTTTTGCTTGGGGTGCTTGATCTTTGTTTATTAAGACTTTAAATTGATTGCATTAAGCCCACCCACATTATAGGGGACAAACTGTTTTAGTCAAAGTTCAGTGATTTAAATGTTAATCTCATCCAAAGAATACTTTCACAGAAAAATCCAGAAGAATGTTTAACCAAACATCTAAGCACTGTGGTCCAGTCAAATTGACAATAAAATTAGTCATCATAGCAGCTCTTTAACTCTTACAAGGCATCTAAAGTACTTGCTACTTCCGGCTCATCAGATCTAATCAGCATGTCATCAATATAGTAGCCCAGTGTGATCTCTTCTTGAGTGTCAAAATGATTAAGATCTCTGCAGACTACATTGTGGCAAATAAAGGAGAATTGACATAGCTCTGAGGCAACACTGTGAAGTTATACTCTTATTCATGCAGGTAAAAGAAAATGGTTTCTGGAAGTCCTCAAAAATATAGAAATGTAGAGAAAAAGTCATTGGTCAGGCCAACAAGTGCATACTAAGTGCCAGGGTGTGTGTTGAGTCATTCTAGTAAAGGGACCGTGTCTTGGAGAACAGCTACAATTGGAGCCATCATCTGATTAAGTTTTTGATAGTCTTCAGTCATTCTCTAAGATTCATCTGACTTCTGCACAGGTCAGACTAGTAAATTCAGTGAAGATGGGATAGGTATCACCACCCCTATTACTTTCAATTTGATGCTGGGGATGGAGTTCAGGGCTCCAGCATGCTAGGCAAGCACTCTATCACTGAGCCACAACCCCTACTCTTTCAAGTCTTTTGTGGTGTCTATAATCTCTGCATTTCCCCTGTATATGTTATTGTTTCTGTTTTATTAACTTTGAAAGGAGCGAACATTCCAGGAACTTCCAGTTAGCCATTCTTAACATACGGCCCTCACTCCTTGGATCAGCAAGGTGATAAGGACGTAATGTCAGTTTCTATGTATGCTTATTCCAGTGATAAAATCAGGAACTGGATAACTAAAAATATTGGATCATTGGATCCACTGGGCCCAGTGTACATTAACCCTGAGCAAAAACTATATTATTACTTGACTACCATAAAGCCCCCACGTTGACTAGTGAGCCACAGTGGCATTTTGTGTCCCTAGGAATTAGTGTCAATTCAGAGCCAGTACCTAATAATCCTTAAAAGGTCTACATATTTCATTTCCCCAAGGCACAATCACTCTAGTAAATGGCTACAAGTCCCTTTGGGAAAGGCTTTAAGGAAGACTTACAGTATGTATTTGCAGAAGTGGTATTCGCTCTTTACAGAAGTATCCTAGCCTCTTAAATCAAGAAGCTCTGAGTTACCAGCATGGTGGAACATGCCTGTAATCTCAGCTACTTGGGAGGCTGAGGCAGGAGAGGAGGATCAAAAGTTTGAGCCCAGTCTCGGGAACTTAGTCACCCTGTCTCAAAATAAAAAATAAAAAGGACTGGGGTGTAGCACAGTGGTACACCACTTACCAAGCAAGTGAAAAGCCCTGGGTTTGTTCCTCATCAGCAGAAAAGAAAGAGGAGGAGGAAGAAGAGGAGGAGGAGGAGGGGAAAGGAAGGGAGGGAGGGAGGAGAAGGGGGAGGAGCGGGGAGGAAAGAAGGGAAAAAATAAGAAGGAGGCATCTCAACCTCATTATCTGTAGGTCACAATTGAGTCCAAGTTTTAGTCAACCAACCAAATAGGCTCCTAGAGTCACCTCCCGCTGTGTGAACTGACACAATAAATTGAGAATCTCTAGTAAGTGTACCATATCAATGAATTCTGCCCAATCGGGTGTAATATTCTACCTTCCTTTTTCTAACATCCTTAGCAGTCAATTCTGCACATATTACTCAGGTCTATGTCAGTATATATTAGCAAAGACTTGCACTGTTTTTGGTAAATACATTATTTCCTCCTTGTTCATACTGTGTACTAGTTTTCTTGGGTCATGCTGAGATTTGAAGTTTAGATTTTTTTATTTTTCAATTTTTTAAACTTTTACTTGTCAAGGAGCTCTTTCCAGATCAGTACAGAGAGCATTCTAATTAATTTCATCCCACCTCATAAAACATTTATTTTGAGATAATTGTAGATTCACATGCAGTTGTAAGAAATAATACAGAGAGATCCCATATTTCATTCACCCAATTTCCCCCATCTGTGACATCTTGAAAACTATAGTACAGTATCTCAACCAGCATACTGATATGGATGTAGTCAACACACAGAACAGTTACAACATTACAAAGATCTTGGGTGTTGTCCTTTTATAGTCACAGTCAACTTCCTCTGGACCCATTTCTCCATTCCTCCTCCTCCTCCTCACTCTTCCCTTACCCTTGGAATCCACTAATCTATTCTCCATCTCTATAATTTTGTCCTCTGAAGAATGTGATATATATATGGAATCATGCAATATGTAACCCTCTGGCTGAGATTTGAACTTATGAGTCTAGTGGCAATAGAACAATAGAAGGTTGTTGTGGTGGGAAAAGTAGAGAATGAGCATTTCTTTTCAAGGCATCTTCCCAGGTGAATTTATCTCAGCATTTTCAAGAGAAAACTTATTCTGATACTGAAGGGCAAGTTACTTCTGTTAGTAAGGGAGGCTCAATGACTTGGTAGTTTGAGATTGTCTATTTCATCTGGGATCAAACAGATATCTTCATTCCAAGTTTCTTTTCTTTCTTTTCTTTTTTTTTTTTTTTTTGGCAGTGCTGGGATTGAACCTAGGGGTGTTCTACCACTGAACTACACCCTTTTTATTTTTTATTTTGAGACAGTTTCCCAGGCTGGCCTCTAAATTGCCATCCTCCTGCCTCAGCCTCCTAAGTACGTGGGATTGCAGGCATGCACCACCACACCTGGCTAGAATCCCTTTCTTTACCAGTCAATGCCCTAACTTCCACGTGAGAAACTTGTAAAGACTGTGAATTCGACTTTCATTGAAACTTGGCAACCCACACAATTAAATGTTGCTTGCTTTTCAGCTTGAAGAAATAAGTGCCTTTTTTTTGACATCATGAAAGCGCTCTGGTTCTCAGACTATGACTTGAGCTGAGATGTTAATGGGACTGTTTGTCATTTTCTTTTTGTAAGTGCTCAAGTGAATTTTAAAAAAATCAACACCACAACACAGTCCTTATGGTTATGGTACTGCCATGATGGTCAAGTGCAGTACCCATTTAATTTTTCGAGGCATGTGCATCAGTTGTCACTTCATCACAATCAATACATGGATTAATTGTGATGCCTCTTGCATGCTATGAATGACTAGCATCCATTTATCACTGACAGAGTTCAGCACTGTGCTCAAGCCCAGAGGCAAGAACAAACCGACCTCAGAGTCCCATCTCTGCAGGTATATTTCCTGGGACCCCTCCTGGTAACAATTTTGTTTCAGCCTGAATCCCATCAGGAGAGGATGACATAGTAATTTGAACAGGGAGTGTTTAATAGAAGCAATTACCTATAATGGGGGATTGGAATAATGAAGGATTGGCTAATAAGATGTAAAGAGAATTCTACAGAATATAGGAACAGCAGATATAGGGAGCAGCCCCCATCCCTAGGCCATGATATGAGACTGGGATCCATACCTTGTCAGAAGAGGCATGACTCTAGTTCACCGAATGGCAGAAAAGTCATTGTGGTGCTGCACCAGTGGGACATGTTGGGAATCTAAACTTCCTGATACCAAGTGCGGGTGGGGAAGCTACTTGTCACTGGAGGCTACTGGCCACCACCATGCATTTTCAGGAACCAGAGAATGGAAAAGCTGTGAGTGCTGCAGGAGTGTTGAAGCTAGAAAAAGCCAGGCAGCCAGGAGTCTGCCAAGTGAGCACAGGAATCAGGAAGGAAAGCCTTGTCCTTTTGCAGTATCTCTCTAGCAACCTCTATTGAGAAAACCTCAGTGCCAGCTGGCAAAGGAAAATATATTTAAAGTATGTTCTCTTTTCACAGAGCAGGCAGAATGGGTGGATTTGAAATTGAGAGGCATGAAATGGATAACCAGTATACCATGGGTCAAAGAAGAAATCATAAGGAAAATTAGTATTTTAATTACTATTACATATTAAATACTAATATTACTATTAGTACTTTAATTACTAATTAGTATTATTTATACAAAAACTGCATCGAAAGAAATCTATAGCATTAAATGTTCATATTAGAGGGACTGGAGAATAGCTTGCCTAGCCTCCAGCACTGTGAAAAAAAAATGTTCATATTAGAAAAAAAGAATGGTTTTGAATCGATTACTTCAGCTTCCATCTTAAGAAATTATGATAAAAAGAGGAAATTAAAACCAAAGTTAGCAGTAGAAAGGGAATAAAGGTAAAAGTGGGAAACACTGAAGTAGAAAGCAGAAAAGCAATAGAAAAAAAAATAAAAAAAAAACCAACATCTGGTATTTTGGGAAGATCAGTAAAGTTGGTAAATCTCTAACCAAAATGATGAAGGAAAAAGGAGAGAAGACCCAAAAATATCAGGAATGAGATGGGGGACAACAGTATAGATCCTTTAAAAAGTAAGAGGATATTAAAAGGATATTATAAAGAGCTTTATGCTCATAATATTTTGTGGTACTTGGGATCAAATCCAGGGTTGCTTTAC
The DNA here is from genome assembly GCF_902686445.1 of Sciurus carolinensis. NCBI lineage: Eukaryota > Metazoa > Chordata > Mammalia > Rodentia > Sciuridae > Sciurus > Sciurus carolinensis. Next base: position 43,728,402 of record NC_062232.1, read on the forward strand.
CACTGAGCCACATCCCAACCCTTTTTACTTTTTATTTTCAGACAGGATCTCACTAAATTGCTGAGGCTGGTCTTGAACTTGTGATCCTCCTGCCTCAATCTCCCAAATTGCTGGGATTACAGGCATGCACCACCCTGCCTGGCTATGTTAATCAATTTGACAACTTAGACACATTCTTTGAAAGACATGAATTACCAAATCTTACTCCAGGAAAAAAAAAAGGCAATTTGAATATCCCTATGTCTTTAAAGAAACTTATTCTGTATTTAAAAACTTTCCCACAAAGAAAACTCCAAGCCCAGGTGGCATCACTGGTGAATTTGATGAAACAGTAAGGAAAAAAAATCACAGTTGTACACAAGCTGTCCCAGGAAATAGGAATGTATTAATTTTCTATTGATGCATAACAAATTACCATGAAATTGGTGACTTCAATCAATATGCATTTATTATCTCAGTTTCTGAGGGTCCGAAGTCCAGAACAACATGGCTGTGCTCTCTCTGTTCTTAGTATCAGAAGGTTGAAAATATGCTTCTAAGGTCATTTTTATTGTTGGCAAGATTCATTTTTTTATAGGACCAAGGACTCTGTTTCCCTAATGGTTGTTAGTCAGGGATGCTCTCACCTCCTGTAACCCACCTGCATTCTTTGCTACGTGGTTTCCTCTGTCTTCAAGTCAGCAAGAGTGTGTCAAATACATCTATTCTTCTTTCCTCTGACTTCTAGAGCCAGATCTAAAGGGCTCATGGGATTAGGTCAGACCCACCTGACTAATCTCCCTGTCTAAAGGTCAATGATTTGGGACATTAGTTACAGCTGCAAAAAGCCTTCACAGCAATAAATAGATTCACATTTAATTAATTAACTAGGAGAAAGTGTTGGTATGCCAGTGTCTGGGAATCTTGATGACCACTTTAGAATATTGCCTTCCACAAGGAAGGTATGCTCCCCAACATCTGTTCAACATTACCCTGATCCTGACATCAAAACCAGACAAAGACATTACAAGAAAAGAAAACTACAACCAAATATCCCTCAGAAATTTAGATATGCAAATTTTTAACAAATTTGAGTAAATCAAATTCAGCATAATATATAAATTAAAGAGGTAGTAACTCATGATGAAGTAAGGTTTATTCCAGGAATACAAGGTTTATTTAACACTTTAAAGTCAATCAATGCAATTCACCATATTAACAGATTAACAAAGGAAAACCATAAGCTAAAGCATTTGACAAAATCTGATATCAATTCCTGACTAAACAACACAAAACTGATTTAAAAAACTTAGAAAATTAGTAGTAGAAGGGACTTTCTCAACCTGATAAAGTGTGCTTACATAATAACTACAGCTAACTTCATATGTTAGGGTAAAAGTATTTTCACTCTAAGATCAAGAAAAATACAAGGATGCCTACTCCTACGAGTTCTGGTTAACGTTGTACAGGAGTGTGGTACCAGGGCAAGAAGAAGAAATAAGCAGACTGATTGGAAAGGAAGAAATAAACTTGTTATTTTCATATCACATGACTATCTTTGTAGAAAACCAACATAGACTCTATAAAAGAGCTACTAGAGCTGATAACTAGGTTTAGCTAGATTGTAGAATAAATTGTATTTCTATATACTGTCAATGAATAGTCAGAAATTGGAATTAAAGTATAATATCATTTACAATACCATAAAATATGAAATATGTAGGGAATTTTTGATAAAAAGTTTGCAAGTTATTCACACTGAAAACCACCAAATAGTGATGAAAGAAATAATTAAATAAGACCTAAATAAATACAGAGATTGGAAGATTCAATATTGTTGCAAAGTCAGTTTTCAAATGGGTCTATAAATACAATGGAATTGCAATTAAAAAACCCAGAAGACTTTGCAGGGGGGGTGCAAAAATTTACAAGATGATTCTAAAATTCATATGGAACCAAAAAGACCTAGAATAACCCAAACAGTATTGTAAGAATGAAGTTAAAGAACTTAACAATACCCCATTTCAAGGTTTATTATAAAACTATGGTAATTAAAACACTATGGTATCGGCATCAAGACAGACAGATCAATGGGAGAGAATAAGAGTCAAGAAATCAGAGGGTGAGGGATTACTGATAGTAAGAGTCTTAGAAGGCTTAATGAGGATGAACTATAATGGATATAGCAAGTTATCCATTGATTTTCCTGCAACACATTTGTTTCCATGCCATTTTGCTCATGAGTAAGTACATCTGTAGTGTTAAAGGTGGGCAATGCACCCAGATTCTGAAGGTGGAAGTTGATTGTGGCTTGTTTTATTTTTCCTCCTCAAAACTACACATGTAGTACGTACTACAGTGCCTGGTATCTAGTACATGTTCAATTAACATTTCTAGATCTGAGCACAGTGGCACATGCCTTTAGTCCCAATTACTCAGGCGGCTGAGGCAGGAAGATCACAAGTTTGAGGCCATTCTGGGCAATTTAGTGACACCCTGTTTCATTATAAAAATTTAAAAGTGCTGGGGATGTGAAGCACTTATAGGTTCAATCCCCACTACTGGAAAAACAATTTTTTTCTTGAAACAGTTAACCCCACAGATGCATGATCTCTGATGCAGACAAAATCACAGGGATATACTCTTGCAGATATAGCCATCTGTTATTATAAGCTAATGTTTACCCATTGCTTCCTCAGCACTAGGCACTGTGCCTAGCACCAGATAAGCATTGCCTCATTTTATATTCCACCTGGTAGAAAAGATTTGTGATTTGCTGATGAGGAAACTGAGGAACAGAGATGTTCAGTTCCTTGTTCAAGGTTATCTGGTCAGTAAATGGCAGAGCCAGAATTTATACCCAGGCCAGTCGGACTCTAAGGGTCCACTGGCCTCATCACTATGCAAGAGTCATGTATATGTCCAGACAGACCCAGAGACACACAGAGACACTTTTGCAACACAAGAAAGCCAGTTCCAAACACAGAAGAAATCCCATGCAGGAATGTGGCCAGTCACAGACAGACAGAATGTGGCCACACATACACACACACACCCTTGTCCAAGAAACAGACATACCCACTCATGGTCACTCTTTTGTGTCAGTATTTACTGACAATCACAACTTGAAGACATCAGATCCTGGCCACTCATGAAACTACAATACCAGCCCCCATAGTCACCCATGATCCCACTGGGATACACACAATCAGCCAGGTACACAGTGGCACCCAAATCTACACAATCACATGCAGCTAAACCTACATATGACGATCTCTCCGACATAATAAGAACCCTCGCTTTTCCAAGTTATTCAGTTACACAGAGTCACACCCACATATATTCCAGGAGTTGGCAGGGTCCGGGAGAGGTGGGTGCCTGGAAGGGACCTAGCAGTGATCAGCTCTGTGCGTCACCTTGGCAGCCTAGTCCTGTCCCCAGGTTGCGGGGCAGAAAGCGCCTGGGTGCCACGTCACGTTCGGTCATTGGCTGGAGGGCTCTTGTGCGCTGAAGAGGGGCTGCAGCTCAGGCCTTCGCTCCCAGTCGGGCTGGGCTTTTTCACTTCTGTAGGGTAACCAAGAGCCTCAGTTCTCCTGGGACGCGGGACTTTCAGTACTGAAACCCAGGAGGCCGGCAAACCAGAAGTGGGGCAAGGCCCCACTGCAAAGTGCGTGCAGGGCTGGGTGGGATGCCACCAGTTCCTGAGGGTTGTGTCTAGAAGCAAGAGGAAAGGGGTGTCCACTGAAGCTAAGTTATTTTCAACAGCATAAATACATGCCAGTGCTAAAAAATGGACAATAAAAATACAACAACACAGACACAAACCTCAAGCAAAAAGAGTCTCTGGCTCACCCCAGGCCCCTATCCCTTTAACAATGTTCTACGCCTACATAAGGACTCTGTCCAAAGTTCTGGAAAGGTTACTTCTGACCTGCCTGGAAGAAGGTAGCAGCAGCCTCCTCAGGCTTTCCCCGCTTCCAGTTTAGCCCTGTCCACCCACCCTCCACAGCATCTAGAAAAGTTTGATGGCACTTCCTCAGCGCGACACTCTTTGGTAGTTTCCACCTTATACTCAGTAGGACCTCTGGATCTAACCCTGCCTACCTCTTTGATTTCAGCTGCTATATACCATTTCCCATCGCTCTCCTCCCTAGAGGAGAGCTCTTCCTTCTAGTTTTTGAAGATGTCATGTTTAATTCCCACTTTGGAGCCTTTACATTGACTGTTTCCACTTCCGTGAGATCTGCCAGACTTTTACTTTTCCTTCTTCTAAGCAAGTCTTCCATGCCAAATATCACCTCCTCCCAGAGGCCTTCCTCAGATCACACTAGCTAAAAATACCTTTCTCCCTCAACTCTCTATCCTTTGACTTGACTTTATTTTTCTTCAGAGAAGAAAACATGTTACTCCTTGACATATTTGTTTATTGCCTGCCTTCTCCATTAGAATGCTTCTTCATGGCAGGAATTTGTCTGATTTGTTCACTGCTGTATCTCCAACCTGCCATACAGTAGGTGCAGTTAAATGTTCGTTGAATAAATTATCAAAGAGAGTATAAGCCATAATAAGGAGTGGTGACTTAGAGGACATGACCCGCTCCAAATCATTCATATTCTCACACACACATCATGTCTGCAAGCTAAAAAGTTTGGGCTGTCAGTTGACTCTGAAGTTGTGAATATTACAAAGCATTAATGGAAGCCTAGGATTTTAACTCTTTGGCACCTATGTATGTTTTAAGACTCTTCATAGCTAAAGATGAACATGCCCTGAGCTGAACAAGTTGGATATATTACTCTTCACAATGGGAGAAAAAGAACACCATGGGGGAACTGTGGGGTACCTCAGGAAGAGGGAGTTAGAAAAGATGTGTTTTGCTCTCATTTTGCCACACTGAGGACCAAGTTCCCCATACATAGATCCTTGGGGGACACTCTCAAACAATACTCTAACAATAGCAAATGGTACTCCATTAAATAGACTACAGTCTGTTCATTCTCCTGTTGATGGATATCTGACCTGTTTCCCAGTTTTTTATGAGTAATGCTGCTATGACTAGTCAAGGTCTAGATCTCTGTTATACTAGCTGTGCCTAGCATAAGCATTCATGTCTAATCTTGATTTTATTTAAATTTGACTGAAGTGATCATATCTGGTTTGTAAATTTCTGGACAAAAAAACAGTTTCCTTAATAAGTGTCACCTGCAAAGCCAGAGTTGACTGAATGGACAGGTCTGGTTGGAAATGTTCCACCTACTCAGGTAAAGAATTCTCAGTTTTGTGCTGTCTACAGAGATGAAGCCCAAAGTCCTTTAAGAATGCAAAAAATAGGGGCTGGGGAGATAGCTCAGTCGGTAGAGTGCTTGCCTTGCAAGCACAAGGCCCTGGGTTCGATCCCCAGCACCAAAAAAAAAAAAAAAAAAAAAAGAATGCAAAAAATATGTGGTTCACAAAGCAAATAAAATAATAAGGAAAAAAAAAGAAAAAGAAGTGTTTTGGCCTTGTGTTGGGTGTTTGAGAGGAGGGTTTAAGGAAGTACGGTTTTGTTCTATATTAAATACTATCCAAAATGGGTTGACTTTATGATTGGGCATGTTAATAAATTATCTAGGAGACCAGACTAGATACATGTTAAGACATTAATTGGTCAAAATAAAATAAGCAGCTATTTATTTCAGTCAGGATAGGGGACGTTTGGTTATTTTCGTGGTTCGGACAATGTGTTCTGTCATCATAATGGAGTGCTCAAATATGTCTTGATCCATCTTGGTCACAAAACAACCTTGTCTGATGTTGACATCCTGTGAAATTGTGTTCAACAGAAGGACAGGAAGGCCAGCTGTGAAGGCAGTGGCCAGATCCTGGAGTTAGGGGTTGCTGTTATCTTTGTGCACAGTGTTACAAGGTTACCTTGTTTATCATGTCAGTTTGTCCCCAAAGGTATGGAGGGCCGGCTGAACTTGTATTTTTATGCAGATGAGTGCAGTAAAATCTAGACCTATTTACTTCTTTTTAGGCTTTTCCCATGACTTGTGTTGTTTACTTCTTCACATGTATCTTGAACATTGCTTCTTAATGTTATTTACTGTTGCTGTTGTGAAGGGGATCTATTTGCTATTGCATTTTCTCCCCTGCTACCTCAAAGGCATTGTGAACTTTTTCTTTTGAAGTACTGAGGATGAAACTCAGCACCATGAAATTTCATACTTTGTATCTCAGAAAAGGTACTGAAGCCAGGTGTGGTGGCCCATGCCTGTAATTCCAGGTGCTTGGGAGGCTGAAGTAGTAAGAATGAAATTTGGTGGCCTGCTGGACTCCCAGCCTTGTCTCAGGCCACCATCCCTTGCTCAAGCCCAGGACTCACCAAGTGATCTCTTGATGCCATAAGTGGCTTGAGATTATTATCCCTACACAGCTTTAGGGTTTGACCTAAGGCCACTGACACTGGGGAGCCTGCCCTGACCCTCTAGGTTGCCGAGTACTTCTGTGCATGGAGTGATCCACCTTTTGGTATTGGGGGGCTTGAGTCCAAGGGTACATTATATCCCCAGTCCTTTTTATGTTTTGAAATGGTCTTGCTAAATTGCTGAGGCTGGCCTTGAACAAACAATCCAGTTTCCCAAATTGCTGGGATTACAGGTGTGGGTCACGGCACCTGGGTGAGACTCCTTTTTACATTGTTATGTTACAGAACTTATCAGCTTCCTCCAACTAGAAGCTCAGTAACAGGGATTGGACAATTCACCTGTCTTCTCGGTTGTCAGAGCAAGGTCAGGTAAAATGTTAATACTGAGTAGAGAAAATGGATGGCAGCCACTTCCACTGGGTTCAGGGTATCAGGCTAAGACCTCTCTCCTTTCCTACACCTACCCTTTGAGACAAGGCCACGAGGAAATCTTTAGGAGATAGCACCTCATTGAATTAGAAAAACCACACAAAACAAGCACCACTTAGGGTTATTTTTCTAACTAAACTTTTATTAAATTACTTTTTTTGTTGTTGAAGGCTGGAACCATCAAAGTCCTTAGATCAGCTTTAAATGCTGGATGGAGTAAAAACCACAAGAGACTACTAGGTGATCTGTGAACAGACTGGCAGACAGGCAGGCAGATGACAAGGGAGAGACAAAAACAAAAACAAACAGAACAGTCTTCTGGAGAGCTAGTCAAATTCTTTGCTTTTTCAATTTTATTAGAAATTATTTAAAATAATAAAGTAAGTCAAAAGTTTAAACAGAGCCCCAGACTTGCGATTGTTAAAAAGGCTCACCAAATAATAAAACCCTTGGGTCTCTGTAAGTTTTGTACAACCTGCTGCAGTTTGTTCTCCTTTAGCTAGATGAGGTTTGTCTGTGGCTATGATCTTTCTCACCATAACTGCCTCCAAGAACAGATCCCATTGTGGAACAAACAAAAAACAAAAAACACCAGATTCGCCCCTCCCCAAATTCCTTATGGCTGCTGTTCTCTCCTGACTGTGGGGAAACCAATTTGGAAGGAGGAAGTTGAGCCAGTGGTGGAGGCAGGTGGGCAAGCTGGTAGGGCAGAGATGGTTTTCTGGAGAGTCCATTTGGATCTTTTCTCCAGATGTCTAATATGTGCTTAAAGAGTTTTTTTTTAAGTTTGAAAAAAAACTCCATTGTGAAAAGTGAGTTATGAAGAGTGCTCTTTATTTGAAACCTCCACAACACAGACGCCAATCTTGTCTCGCATTGAATCATTAGCTGTGCACATCAACACATTCCAAGCACAAATTAAGAAATGCAAACAGAACAAAAAAATATATATATATATAATTTTTCCCCTATCCAAAGGTTTCAAGTCTCAATGCAGCAAATCCTTCTGAACACAGAATCTGAGGAGCACACTGTTCAAACAGTTGGGACAAACAGGTCCCTGCAAAGGCTACTGCCTTTGTTAACACATGGGTCGGGGATCATGGACGGCATGGAAAGGGGAGAGGAGGTGAGGAAAGGAGAGAGGAGGAAAAGAGAATGAGCAGGAAAGGGGGAACAGGTATGCATTGGGGAAGATGGGGCAGCTGGGACACACACATGGTGAGTTGGTGGATTTCATTTATTGGTTTTTGACATTTTCTTTCTGGTTCTTTTTAAATTTCCCCCCTCCCCAGGTCCAACAATGGTAGAAAAACCCCACAGAGGTGGGCAGGACCTAATTAGGCCAGCCCAAAGCCTTCAGAGCACTCCTGGATGGCCAATAGTAGCATGTGGCGGAGCTTCTCAAAGCTCTCATAGGCAGGCAGGTCCAGCTGATTAAAACTAGGAAAGAAGAAAGATCAGTCTGTAAGGAATGATAATGACTGAACCCCTGTGTTTTCACTGGCCCTCCCTCCCTGAGGAGTCTATCCTTCTACACCCTTCACTTCTTGCTAACTCTTGATTTTGGTTTTAGTCTGGTCAGCCTCTTTCTAATCTGGCTCTGATATTGGCTATTAGGCACCAGAAGCATAAATCAAACCTTTCCACTCCTCCTTAAAACCTCTAAGGAGATATTCAGGGTCACTAGTGATTTGACCTCTGCTCCTAGCTCCAGTCATGCAGAGTCCCAGAATATACCATTCCCTCCTGTGTGTTCACCTACTAATGTCTCCTTGGTCCCTACTATGTGTCTAGCCCATTTTCTCAAAGCATTACCTTTTTCACAGAACCATCAAAATGTGAGCTACCTGAGGTCCAGAAATGGGCCAGATTTGTGTTCCCAGCTTTAGGTAGGGGCCTAAAAGTCTGAGTCTGCAACCTCAATGTGAATGCTGAAAGGATAAACCAAACCTTCCCTCTTACCATGTGTGAGCTGAAGGCAGGCGATCTGTGGACCTGTCATCTCGATGTATCTGAAACTTCTGAATGCCGTTCATGCCTTCAAGGGCAGCAAAACCTTGCAGGGGCACCTTGGAAGTACCGGTGACAAACTGGAGGAACTTGGCACGGTCAGCTTGGTCAAAAGAACGCAATGCTCTCCAGAACCATTGGATCTGCAGAATTGGATAGGAGAAGACAGCATCAGAAAAGAACTCCTAGAAGGCAGAGGAATGGAATTTGGAAAATAGAACTGGAGCTGGAATCTTAGGCAAACTCCCTCCATGGGATGGGCTTTAGTTCCTTCATTCATAAAACAGGCATAAACATCACCTGAAAATACTCTTTTGAAGAATGAAAAGTTAGATATGGGTACACTGTCACCCACAACGCCCTTCCTCTAAGTGTACTGGTTTATTGGGCATCATACAAACTACCTCTTCTTAGGGTAAGAGGAGCATATGGAGAGGGATGCCAGCAGCAGCTCACCTGAATAGAGTTGGACTGGTACTTGTGGTACTCAGTGTTGGATTTCAGATCATCAATGTCAATGGTGGGCAGTCCTGATATGAGCAGTTCTAATTCCTGCTCAGTGAAGATAGAAATGAGGCGCTTTGGAATGATCTCATAGAAGCCTTCTAAGAAAGCCGCCAGCTGTTTGCGGATGGCTCCTGGAATGAGAATAAAAAAAGTTACATAGCTGATGAACTCATCTAATTGCTAGAGGTCAGAGCCCCAATCTGGCTCTCAATGCTATTAGGATGCTGGTGGATCTTGGCTGCTTCATCTACCACTGTTTCTAGGCCCCTACATAAAAATGAATAAAATTAAAACATTTTTGGTCAGGAGTTTTATTTCCATCTGTCCAAGATGTCGGTGGCTGTGTCATACAAGATAACAAAAAAACCCCAAAAAAACAAACAAAAAAAGTGAAATAAATGAGGGCTGACCTCTTCCCAAACCGAGAAACTGGAGGTTTAAAGGACATTTTTCCTACCTGTCATTCTCATCTGGCACACCAGGTGTACATATTCCTTCTTATTCTCCTCTGTTACCAAGATGTTGGCCCCATTGGGTTTGAGGTCACGAACTTCACAGACTCCAAACTCTTGGACCTAGAACACCCCAAAACACCAGCTACATATATCGGGATTGGTCTAGGATGCAACTAACAAGAGAGACCTGGGAACATACCCTCAAACTCCTTCCCATGTCCATAACAAACTGACTTTTCTTAAAACTCATTACCTCATAACTCTCATAGGGAAAGGCTGAGACCAGGAATGAACGAAATTAGTCTTTTGGTTCCAGAACCCATAAAGAAGGTGGAGAGGAAGGAAATCATCAAATGAGAAAAGGGAATGGGGCGCAGCTAAGGTATGTAATTAACACAACATAATCTTTGTGGAAAATAATTTGGGGGAAGGGCAACCTTAATTTTTGTATTTCACTTATGTCTATATAATTTTTCTACAGTGTGCTATATTAAGGGATAAAGAATTATGTTGAGGCGTAATTGGTGGGGGGCTGGGCTCTTTCTGGGAGAAACTATTAGGAAACATCTTGGATTATTTTATCAATTCTGGTTTTTCTGTACATGTTACCTCACCCACTGTTCTCAGCCTAACTGCATAGGGTGTTGAGCTTTGTGGAGATGTGTCCTTAGAACTCTGAGATTGCCCAGTGACAATTCCAAGGTGATCTCAACATGGGTCTCCGGGACTGACTGGATACGCTGTGGTCACTATCTCCTGACTTACCTCAGTGCTGAAAGTGAGGTCGTAGCCTAGTGTGGAGACATCGTTTTCCAGCAGATAAACGAGTCCCTGGTAGAAGTGGTAATCTTCACTCTCCATATCTGTGTATCTGGAAAAATACAAACAGGGTTACTGGGTGTGTGTGTGTGTGTTGGGGAGAAGTAGCACAGGGATGGGATAAAAATAAAGGACCAGACCCCAGGGCTGAATAAAGTCTTAGGACTGCACCATACTCTCACCTGACAGACTTGCCCAAGATGTGTTTGTAGAAGGATCGAGTAAAGTAGCACTCCAGGAGGCGGTTATCATATACAGCTTTGGCCACAATGCGTCCGACAAACTTGAAGTAGCTGAGGTGGTTGGGGTTGCAGTGGGAAGATGGGTTGATGGTGTAGGTGACTCGATCACCAGGTGAGGTACGGAACAAGGCATACATAGGATTAAACATCTCTCGAGAGATGATCATATACCACTCTCGCAGGAGCCCTCCAGCATCCTGCCCTTCTTCTCCTTCAAATACTATATACCTGTATAAAAGAGCAGAAATGAGCTACGCAGAAAGCCCAGGACAGATCTGTCTATTTGCATAGCATTATATGTACATGGGGGAGGGTGTTAAACAGACTGGGGAGTGTGATGTCAGATGAAGAGGTGAACAGAGATTGCCAGAACTCTGGGAAGACCCTCCAACCCTCTGTGTGATTACATGGATGGTGGACCATAAGGGAAGAATTATCATATAACTCTATCTCTCATCTCACCAGTTCCTGTGACACTTGGTATTATAGAATCACCAGTGAGCAGTTACCCATTTGGTGAAGGTCATTCTTGCATATACAGTCTTCCCAACCAGGTACCATTTGCTTATCAGGCTCCCCACACCTAGTTTAACAGTGGTGAAAGCTCCACTGCAAAACCTCAGGTGTCTCCTTACAAACACCAACCACTTTCCAGTCTGTTTAGGAATTGTGCAGTTCAGCCAAAGGGTTAGCCAGCAGACCAACCCAGAAGATGGAAGATAGTTCAGTGAGATTATTTAAGCCAGATTGAGGAGGACAGGAATTCCCTAAATGCCCTAAAGTTGAGGCCAGAATAAGTTACTGGGTAGAAAGAGCCGAGCCCCCCACCAATCTTGTCTGTTCGGTTCTAGGCTCTTACAATCGATTCTTCATTTCTTCAGGGGATTTGCGATGAAGCTCACGATAGGAGTCTTCAAACACATGGTCACGGCGGACATGAACAGCCATGTCTTCTTTCCGGAGCCCCTCATCCAAACGTTCCAGCTCTTGGCGGAAATATCTTGGGAGGTAGGAAAAAAAGGAAAATAGGATTTGGGGTGGTAGAGCAAATTTCCATTTGTTTGATCAGGATGAAAACCCCAAAATGGCATTCTCTCCATCCTCCAAACACTGATTTCTGTTCCCATGTCTAGCAGGTGGGAGAGGTAAATCATTTATTACTATGTTGAAAATTTTCCTATCTCTACTGAACAAGGGCCCACAGAGATTATGGCATGGAATTTCTGCAGAAAGCAGGTAAAGATGTGAATATGTGTATGAAGGAGAGGCATAGGGACTCCAGAGGTGCCATGCAAGTGTACCACAGCCATATGCACCCCAGCACAACTCTGAAGAATGGTATGGGACTTTAGAAAATCTTGTGGTTAAGAAATCCTGGCTCTCAATTTACTGATGAAGAATAGAGATGGGTAGGGGAGGGGTGGAGAAGTCCAGGGTACATTTAGGGTACAATGAGTGGCACAGCCGATTCTCTTCCCTCCCTACCAGCACCATTCCATATGCTGCCACCAAGAGAAACTCCTGGCCCCAGGAGAAACTTTGGCTCCTTTCTGGGAGGGGAGATACAGTTTGGGGAGTTCCTCTCCCCTACTCAACTCCAGGGCACATACTTGCGCTTGACATCAAAGTCGAGGACACGAATGTAATCTACCAGGACAGCGAAAGGCCCATCAGCAAGGTGGGTGGTGGACTGCCGTAGGATCTGGTTTAACACAGTGCGGTGAGTCTCTGAGGGGAAAAAAGATCACAGGATCAGTATATCATGGGTCCCAGATAGGTGCAAAACAGCCCTCCAGCTAGCAACTCTCCTCTTTTCAGGGGTGTCAATTAGGAACCAGACAAAGCTAGGGACCAGTCCTGAGGTGTGAATATCAATCTGAGCATTTCTATATCAGTCTGACTTGCCATGACCTCAGGATAAAGTCCAATTCCCTCAGAGTAACATACAAAGGCTTCCAGAGGAGATCCCTACTGACCACACTAGGATCACTTTCTCCCACACACAGACAGACACATGCACACATTTCCTCTCTGCTGAAGAGGCTAAGCATAAAATATATAAAATAACCCTGCATATAATAAAGCCTTCTGCATTTGGGGGTCTGTACCTGCAAAACGAAGGAACTTCTGTGTGTCAGGGGGCAGGCTTGAGGAGATGTGCATAGATGAGGGCTCCCGGGAGAAGAATGGGTCAAGGGAAGAAGGGGTGGCTGGGGTTAAGGGAGCAGGGGAGAGCGGAGGAGGTTCATCCTTGATGTGTGCCAGCTGGCTCTCACGGGTGTCTCGTACAGGAGGCTTGCTCTCCCGCTCTGTGGCATGAACCAGAAAGAAAGCCTCGACAGCAGGCTGGAGCACTGGGGGCAAGAATGAGACACAAGTGATGCTTTACTTTACAAACTTCAACATACAATCTCTTCCACCTTCATAAACAAACCATAAAAATACAGTATGGAGCTGGGCATGGTGGTGTATGTCTTTAATCCTAGCAGCTCAGAAGGCTGAGGCAGGACTGTGAGTCCGAAGCCAGCCTCAGCAAAAGCAAGGCGCTAAGCAACTCAGTGAGATCCTGTCTCTAAGTAAAATACAAAATAGGATTGGGGATGTGGCTCAGTGGTCGAGTGCCCCTGAGTTCGATCCCTGGTGCCTGGCCCCCACAAAAATACAATATGGAAGAAGAAATCATAAAAAATTGCAGGGAAATATAATGATAGAGTAAAGCCACAGAGGAAGTCAGTATTTTCTGGAAGCCAAAGAAAAATGGAATAGGTAACCAGTTATTTAGGTGGGGGGAGGGTGCTGGGGATCAAACCCAAGGCCTTGCACATGCTAAGTAAGCACATGCTCTACCACTGAGCTACACACTCAGCCTCTAGAGAGAAGGCAATTTTTTTTTTTTATATTGAGGGCAGAGAAAAAACAAATCTCCTTGAATGCACTACAGAGACACTCAGGGCAAGGACTAACTTGGATAGAAGAAACTTACACTGACAGAAAGGGTCCCATATCAGACTGGGTGGGTGGGGGAAGAAGACCTGAGCTCTCAGAGTACAACTCACCTAGTACTGCATGCTGGTCGTGGGATTCCTCCAGTTCCTTTAAACACTCCCCCAGCATGTCCCACAGTTCATCCAGGCTCAGCTGCTCACTGAGCAGGGGTAACTCAGGTGGCCGCTCCTCTTTCTCCTTCTCTCCCTGTGGGGTTCCATCCGAGGCTACTGGGCACACAGAAGACAGAGTTAGAAAGCCTTCGAGGTGTCTCCCCAACTTAAGAGTTGTTTCCCAGCCCAAATGCGCAGGCTACTAGACAGATCAAGTAGACTGGACTGTTGGCCACAGAGTACTACTCACTGAGCAACATCTCAAAGCAAGGTCTAGTCCTGCACTGGATGGCATTTAATAAAATAATGAATTCGGTTCCTTGGTTGTACTAGCCACATTTTAAGTGCTCACTAGCCATGTGTGGCTAGTGTTCATCTAGTCTAGTCATTGCCACATTAGCTCCCAGAGAACCTGTGGGTAAGTTACCTGAGGGCAATGCAACAATGATGGAAATCTGGATGGTTGCCTTCCAGTTCACAAAGTATGTTTCAGGACATTATCCTCATTAAATTCTGACAGCTGCCCTTGGAATCAGGCTGCTTTCTCCCTAATTTTTTTCCCAAGGGACAGGGCCAGGACTTAGAAAACATGTTTTTGACTCTAGTCCTATGCCTTTTGAATTAGTCATCTTGTCCTGGGACAGTTTAAAACCCCAAGAAGCCATGGTGCAACAGATGGATCCCCATGGCTGGTATGTTTCCTGGTACCCTTTGGGGGCTTATTCTGAATTCTGCTCAGTAGCCAAGCAGCAAGACCAGCCTCATCTTCTGGGTGGGAGAGAAGCAACTGCTTCCTCACCAGCCCTTCCCCCCTCCCTCTCCCTTTCTATTCCCACCCCCACCACACCCTTGCCCTGCTTAGGCTTCTTCCTGACCTTTGCTTTTCATCCTCTACCCCAATCCTGACTATTCTTCAAGGCTCTGACAGCCCTAGGTTTGAATCCTGGCTCTGGCACTTGCAGATCGTGTGACCTTGGGTAAAAGAAGATGGATAGAGAACATGGGAATAATATCTACCTCCCAAAGTCCTGATGAATAGTAAATGATTTAATACAGCATTTTTAAAAAGGGTGTCCTATGAGAACACTATTCCACAGGAATGTGTTCAAACAGTGCCCAAAATTATTCTATGTACAATTTTGAGAAATGCCACTAATAATAGCCTTCACCAGGTGCCAGGTACTTCACTATACACTGCATTTGTATTAACTCATTCAATCCTACCAACTGTGAACATCCCTATTATAAACAAGGAAACTGAGGCTAAGAAAGGTTTGCTTCAGATTCCAGAAGCTAATAAATGAGGGAGCCAAGATTTAAAACATATGCTGTCTCCATGTGTAATACCCTGTCATAGTATCTTTACTACAAGAATTGTAGGTATCCTTTGGTTGTTAATACTTGTTTTAGTATTTATAGAGACCAGAGTTCACTGGAACAAACTGAAAAACACTTGAGTTTATATATATGCTGGGAATAGGAGATCCAGCAGACATTCTATAAGACTGGTTCTCCCTTCTGCTGGGCTGGAAAGTGAAAGTAGTACTGACCAATGGACTGAGTATCTTGAGCACTGGGAGATGGCTGATCCACATCCATGGGCGACTCCTCTCTCCGGACAGATGCCTCTGACTGGCTAGACTCCGACTGGATAAAAGGGAGACAAGGCCACTTTATAAAGGTTGCAACTTTGCTTTCCTCAGGGACAGGCTAGAGGCTGGCTCTTCTACTTCTTATACATGGAGCTTGGAAAGATGCTTCCCGTATCTAGTGAGAAAAATCTATAGCACTCCAGGACAAAATAATGACTTTCCAACCTACTTTGCTGTCCTCTACCCTGAGCTTGCAAATGTTCCAAAGAGCTCCAAGGATGCCTGCATTTCCTACACTCTATTCCTATGCCCAGACACATGCCTCCTGGACACACATTTCCAGTCCTCTTCTGTGAGAAGTTGTGCGTGTGTGTGTAAACTCATATGGGCTAAAGGTATGCATGCTCTTTGTTTCTATTTGTTCAAACAAGGGAATTAGTGTGCCTTCTCAGGATGGATTATTTAAAAAGTCAATATCTGTCTTATCAGATGATGGGAATGAGACTGGGCAGAAAAATAGCTATTTTCCTTTTCTATCCTCTGGGAGTCACCACCCCCAAATTCTAGGCTATGCCTGGTATGCTCAATGAAATCATAGTGTACAATAGTAATTCCACATAAAGAAAAGCCAGGCCTCAAGACACTTTATTCCCTGAATCCTGGGAAGGTAATTTGCATTTTCCAAGACAAAAAGACAATGAGAGCATGCCACAACATACTTTGATGTCAGGCTTTTACTGAAGCCTGTGCTGGGACCCCCAACACTGAGCCAGCTATTTAAGTACCTGAAGGTTCCTCCTAAAGTGCCTGAGGGTCTAGGTGCCAAGGGATTACAGAGAACAGAGGCAGAGGCCAGGGTAGAGAGTAGCCATAAACAAATGGCTGTTTGGGATATGTACCAAGCTTGGGGGGACTTTCAAGAGTAGGATTCCTGAGATGCCTCTGATGTACCTGTATTGTTCCAGGAGACTGAAAAAAACTTTACCCCACATGCCCTTAGAACCCAGACACTTAGCATTAGGCAGTTTGCAAAAGCGCCACTACTGACTGGATAGCTGGGAGTGGGGTATGATGGCCAAGCTTTAAATCAAACCAAACCAATAAATCAATCAACAAACAGTAAAGGAAAACACCAACAGAAAATAACCCTATTGTCCAGAAGCATTCATATAGCAAACTTAATGCAAAAGCATACAAGGTAAGGGCAATGGAACCCCACTGATGACATGGTGGGGGGAGGGGGGAAGACAAATGAATGAGGGGCCACAGGCATCATGCTAACCGTTGCTGCTTGTTGCTGTCTCCGCGCCCTTTGACCCTCACGTACCATTTGTATAATGGCATCAGCCTCAGCCTCCAGCTGCCGAACAGCTGCCTGGATGCTGCTAGCTGAGCCTAAACCGGAGGAACCTGGGAGAAAGAAAAAAAAAAAAAAAAAAAAAAAAAAGGAAGGCAACATATAAAAGGTAGGAAGAGGGAATGCCCAATACTCTCTCTCCTATCTCCTGGGCTGCCACAGGGCATCGTGTTGAGGTTTGTGAGCTTTAGTTGAGGCAGCTTGAGAATATTCATCATCAGGCACTAAGATCTACTATTACGGATAAGGGCAGGGGGCATGGTGTTAGACAGACACATGGTGGCATGTAAGAGGGTTCCGTGGGACAGGAGGAGAGAGGGAAAATGATTTGGCAGGCTATGGCACAGGCAAAAACATGGCTATAGTGTTTTAGTCAGGAGTGATCAAGGAAGCAGAAAGAAGTGCACACCCAGTGAGTTAAGTCTTGTTCAGCAAAAGTTTGGTCCCCAATTTCCTTGCCAGATTTCTATTCCCCTTTAATTCCCACTCGCCTAAGCAATTTCCTATGTAGACAGCTTGAATGAGAATGCAGCCATCAATATTCTGATACTTATAAAAAAGGATTACTGGTTTCCTTTAGGAAATGTCAAACAGGAAGGAAACAGGACATTGAGCCCTGCCCTTCCAGGGACTCTGAGTTTTCCACCACCAACCCTGCCCCTCAACTGGACACTCTAGTTCCATACCTAGCCTGCCTGTCTGCTTGGCTTTCTTGTTAGCTCGGCGTGTGTCGTCCCGGAGCTGGATGATGACCTGTAGTACCCTCAAGAAGAACTTCTGGGTAGATGTCTTGGATGTCAACATGGACATAGAAGGCAGCTGGAGCTCCCGACCACCCAAGGGTCGCTTCTGAGATGCCACAATTACCACATTCTCAGCCATGTCAAACCTGGATAGTGTAGAGGTGGCTTGCGTATATTGACAGCATAAAACCATTATTAGCAAGCAGGGCTTTCTGGTGTCAACCAGAGGGATAAGAAATCTCAGAAGGAAATCTTACAAATAGGGAGAATCAGAAAAAAATCAGGTCAAGTGTAGGATAGACAGAAAAATTGCCCAGAGAAAGAAAACAGAACAGGGAATGAGCAAGAGCCACCTTTCAGAATATCCCAGATCTTAGCCCGCAGCCAAAATGGTGGCTACCACCCACCTGCTCTGCATTTTGCCTTTCAGTTTGGTGGTCTGTGGCTGCTCCTCAGGCAGGCCATCAGGGGAAAGAGTCTCACACTGGACTCGCCGTTGCTGTTCCAAGTTGTATTCCCGTAGTTCAGCCAGCAGGGTACCTGGGTAGACAAAGGAATCACCTAGTGTTTGGAGACTTCCCTAGTGCAGTAGCTGAAAATCAAACCTTTTCAGAAAATCTGTGCAGGCCATCCTCTGTGCAGAGAACCCAGGATGAGCAGGAAATTTCCAGTTTAGTAGCTTTTAAAAAATTCAACAGCTCATTATATGCACTCATGATCAACTACATGGTGACTACTGATTTAGCTGGTGTCAGGAATCAATTGAATCTTAGTGTAGAATCTTGGTGCAGTTTGGTGTAGTAAAGAAAAACAAATCATCTCTCTTGGAGTCAGAAAGACCACAGTCTATGTCTTATATATCTCTTAAACTTACTGACATTTTGTGGTGACCTCAGGTAAATTCCTTGACAACGTTCCCAGTTTACTTATGCATGTTAATAATGGAAATAATACTGCCTAATCTCTTAAGGTGGCTGTGAGAATGAACTGTGTGGTTAAGTGCCTAGATGGTACCTGGCCCATGGGTGCTGAATAAGTCAAGAAAGGCCAGAGGCTAGAGGTCAAATTCTTTCAGGAAGAACCTTGTAATTCTAATGCAACAAAGAACACCATGGGTTACACATGCCAGTCAACTCTATCATCTCAGCTTCAGACATTTGTGGGAAGACGACAGATAACTAAGTAGGATGACAAGATTTAGGGAGACCCATGGTTGGAATGGGAATGGGAAAAAAATCAGAGACACTTCATGTTGAAATAAAATCTGGTTTTACTCCTTGGTCCAATCACTATCATTCTGGATTTTAGCTTTCATCTTAGTAAAATAGGGAAGAAAACAATGTAAATAGATGATTTCCAAGTGTTAGAATTTCTGCATCACCAAAACTACACAAAAGCTGAGGGTAGTATTCTGACTCATAATTCCTGAGCCTGAATGTAGTGCAGGCACATGTCTGAGATAGTGAAGCTGCCTCCACAGCCTCACCATGGGGTTCTTACAAGTGCTCAAGTAGGCTCTGCTGTTCCCATGCATTCACTTGTCCCTTCACTAAGCATGGATGACCAACCACATGCCAGGCACTGAGAGTACAGAGAGAAGTCCAGCTTTGCTTTCAAACTGGAGCTGTGCTATGAGTGCCTAGTGTAGTCTAATTCAGACTGGGGGATTGGGGAATGCTTCCAGAAAAGGAAGACACCTAAATGGAAGGTTTAAGAAAGACAGAAGGCTTTACTCCTGTTATTACCTATCTGTTTACAAAGGGTGTATCCCAGATGACGGGCTCCATTCAATAGCAGCTTGAGAACTGTGTCCCGGGTCCCAGGGTCCCCCCTAGAGAGCTGCAGTAACACATTTGCTGCATCCTCCAGGCCTTCTTCAGAACAAGAGTGTGATGTCAACACCTGGGAAAAAGAAGAGAGAAGGGGTGAACCCAAACTGAGAACTCACACCACATCCACCCTTTCTTTTAAACATTGGCAGGTCATAAGAGCTTGGACTCACCTCCACAGAGAGCTGTAGCTGGTTTTCAGTGAGGCCAGAGGATACCATCTTGAAGTCTGTAGCATTGCTGCCTCCTTCACCCACCTTTGCTGGAGATTTGCTGCTTTTAGTAGTAGTAGACGCTTTGAAGAAACAGAACATCATAAGTCTCTGTGACACAAGCCATAGACTTTAGGTGGCAGAACCAAGGAACTGCTGAACTGTCCAGAGCTTCAAAATGGGAAAGTAGTGAAAATGAAAATCTAGCCACCAGAGCCAAATCTCAACAATCAGGGCAGACCTTATGACTGTGCCTTCTAAGGTGACAACCCCAGGTGTTTTTCTTAACTATTTTCCTATCACCACAGCCGTTCTCCCCACAGTCTTTAAATCCTACTTCTGCAGATAATATTCTCAAATTATCTGCTACATTCCTTGGGATGATCTGGCTACCTTGATTCATAATGCATCTAGCCTGCTCTTGAATTACATCCTATGAGAAGTGGCCCCTTCAACCAGGCCCAAAAGGCTTAGAGTTCCCTGAAGACAGAGGTTTTCTTTCTCTTTTCCTTTAGTGCCTAGCCTGGGAAACCATATTCAGAGAACACCTTGATCTTCACAGGGGTATCTGTGCATGTGAGAGGGAGGGAGAAAAAGAAGGGGAAGAGAGAGAGACACAGAGAAAACAAGGCAGATGAGGGTGAAAATGAACACACTGGCCTCATACATAAAATCCACTATCATTTAGGGAGGACCACCTGGATGGGGAGTGGGAGTGAGGTGGGAGTCATAGTACACACCCCAAAGCCCCCAGACTACATCTAAACTTACTTGAAACAGTAGTGGTAGCAGTCGTGGGGGTAGTCACTGTGGTTGAAGCAGCTACAGCAATGGTGGAAATAGCTGTGGCAGCAACCAGAGCTGGAGCAGAAGTGACAGGGGTGGTTGCAGCAGGGGGTGTGGGTGTGGCAGTGGCAGTGGTGGTGGTAGAGGTGGTTGAGGTGGCAGTTGTGGTGGAGGAAGCACTGCTCCCAGAGTTAGCCTGTGCTTCCGATACTTTGTTTTCTGGGAGAGCAATTGAGATGAGAGAGAGGAGTCGAAGGAGTTTCTCTGTTAAGAGAGAGCTCCGGCGGATGACTGGGTGTGACAACATGTTCATGAGCTGCCCCAGTGGGGAGGCCTCAAGGCTGTATGGGGAGGTTTCCCCCTCACCACCAGCGCTCACTGGCACTGACTTCACCGAGTTCTTGCCTTTCCGGCTGACATTCATGTTGTCCAGTTTTACCAGTAAGTCCCAGAAATCTGTGCAAATGCCACTGCTGGTAGACTGTGAGGAGCATGGACTGCAGGCCTGCTTACTGCCCCTCTCCCGATCACTCTCACAGTTTGTTTCTTTGGTCCGCTGCTGTGTGAAGTGGCTGGGAAACACCTGCCAGGAAAAGAAGGATAGACTTGGTCTAAGGGGTCTCCATAGAGGATTAGCCTTCCCAATAGGGAAGGACAACTAGTTTCCATACTCTCCTCTCCTTTGGATAGCTGTGGTAAACTGGGAGCAGATGGCATACAGTTTTATCCAACAGATGGTGAAGCAGCCTAGAAAAACAAACAAGGGCTTTGTGCAAGGCAGACTGAATAGTAACTTTTTTGAGACCCAGTATCTACACTTTTATAAAATGGGGATGATGGCACTGCTTGCAAAGTTGAAATTAAATGAGAATGATTTTATACAGTGCCTGGCACAAGTTAGGTCCTCAATACATTGTGGCAATGCTTATTCAAAGAATGGTGACCGGATCATCACTAAGTTCTAGGTCAAGCTCCATCATTTCCTAATCACATGACAAAGCCACTACAATGTTCTGAATCCCAGCTTCTTCATCTGTAACATGAGAGTCATACTGCAGACAGCTGTTCTGATGACCGAATGAGACAATGCATAAAAATTAGAGAGAAGATTAAAAAAAAAAAACCAAAGGTATTTATTGGACAAATTTCCCAATACAGAAACAACATAGGGCTTGACACAAAGGAGAAAGACTGTGTCCAGAACCCAGGCTGTTGCTGCCACCCCTCTTCCATCAAGGGACTGGGTTTCCTTCAAGCTCCTCACCTTGGCTAACTGAATGAGTGTGTCCAGAACATGTCTGCAGACAACAGGAGCAGCCTGGGGATGGATGTGGACAGTGGATCCACTGCTTGCATGCTTCTCAGTATGTTTGCGCCCCCCTGAACGCTGGATCTGGAATATATTAGTCCTACAGCCTAAGGCGGCATCCATGGATACTGAAAGCCAGGAAAGCTGGTTGGAGCTCTTGGACTCCATCTTGTGTAGTAGGTCCAGGGGACGGTTTTCATGGCTGCTTGACCCACAGCTCTTGCTCGACTTTTTGCCCTTTTCCTCACTTGTGGAGAGCTTGGGTGTTTCAATGCATAACTCACTCTCACTGCTGCGTTGCAAGATGGACAGGAGGCTGCGGATCACCCAGTGGCGGGTCTGGGCATGATAGCAGAGATTTCTCAGTACTCGGTGTAGGCGGCTAGTATTGAGCTTTGGCTCATCCACGAAAAGTAGGACCAAGAGACAAGACAGGGCTTCATGGTCCAGAAGGAGCCGTCCTCGGAGGCGAAGGAGAGTGTCCACATTACTGCCAGAAGGTCTAGAAAGACAGTGTGGTTTCTGGGTAATACTTAAGCTAGAACTCTAGAATGAGACATAAGCCCAGGGGAGGGGAATGAGCTAGATATCTCTAGGAAGACTAAAGAAGGGAGGGTGTCCAAAACAACTGCCCTCTATGTATCTACTGTATATCTGACACTTTTCTCCATAGGGCTGCTGGACAGCCTAGATAACTGCCCATTTTTGAGATAATGAACTAGTCAGAGGCTCAAACAAGTTGACTACTACAGGGAAGAGACTCCAGCCCAGATCTGTATCATCACTGATTGGTAAAAACTGGACTACACTGAAGTTTAGGAGATAATTATTTTTGCCTTCTCTAGACTATCAGAGGGTTGCATGCCTTAAAGAAGCTGATCTTTCCCTTCACCTTTTGGCATGTTGGGTCCACTATGCTTCAGCTTAGTTATTAACTCCTCTCTACCTTCTCCAGCCTAGATGATGTAATCTGAAGGAAAGTGGTTTGCTCTTTTCCTCTGCATAGGAGGAAGATAGCCTGCCTTCTTATTAAAATGACTTCACTAGTTCCTGCTGCCATCCTGCTTTTGTGATTCTGGTTTTCAGAAGCTAGACCAACTCAAAGATGTGGTTTTATGAGAGGGGGAGTTCAAAGATCTGGGTCTCCTGCCCATGGAAGGGAACAGCCTAAAAGTGGTCACCCTATCTCCCTCTTGGGACTTCAGTTTCTCTGCCTATAAAATTAAGGGAGTTAGAATGAAAACATGAGAGATGGTATGGCATAAAGGGAACAAAGAAAAAAAAAATACCTGTTGTGGCTGCTGCTACCCCCCATCTGGAAGGTGCCACCTCTCTGCACAGCAAGACGAGTATACTGGACTCCACGGTTGCCACTCAAGCGACTGGTGAAAGCTGGCAGAAAAAAAGGAAACTGAGATTGGGGAAGGGAGGTAGCAAGTTGGGCCTACGTAATACACACAGAAGCAAAAAGAACCTCATCTAGCAAAGACCCTCCCACTTGCTTCCCTCTGTACCTGGGCTTCGGAGAATGGCAGAGAGTGCAGAGGTGCTACTGTGCCCAAACAGACGTTCATGCATGAGCTGTCGTTGTCGTGCTTCCTGTTCTCGTCTCAGGGCTTGAGCCTCAGCTGCTATGTCAGGTGGCATCACAGCCAACACACTATCTTCCATGTCCTCCAAGACACTACGGCGCAGGTCAGAGGGCAGAGTCTGGATGAAGGTCACAGGATCCATGGGTGTGTCAGAGTTGGCATTCTGAGCTAGTTCCCGTCGCTGCTGCTCAGCTCTCTGCTGTGCCAGCACCTATGGGACAGAAGTTGTCAATGGGGCATATCTCCTGCCAGGCAGCTTAGCCCTCCCATCTTCCCGCTCACATACTTCCTCCTGTATGGCTGGAGGCAGGGCAGCCAGGAACTCAGGACTGACTTCAGTCACACCAGGATTCCCCACCACTGCAGGAGCTGAGCTATTTGTGGAGGGGGCACTTCGGGTTGGTGGTCGGATGCCCAGCTGGTTCTGGAGGACTTCCCGACGGATGTCATCAGGCAGAGCAGCCAGAAAAGAGGGGTCCACACCTTCAGGGAGACTGATACCTGAGGAGAGATGTAAGATATGAAGGACTCACACCTCTACTGATAACCAAGATATAAAAGAGAACAGAAACCCCTGATACTACTTAGAGAAGTCAGCTTTGTATGTTTTCACTTATTCTAACTCCCTTTACATATATAGTCACTGAACTTTAATAAAGACCTTACTACCTGTATATCTAGATATTATCACCACCTTAATGGTTTGGACAACTGTACCCCAAAGGTCCATGTGTTAAAGGTTTGGTTCTCAGCTCATGGTGTCCGTGGGAGATGGCTGGACCTCACTGAGTTTTCTGGACATATCAAAATGTGTGCTCTTAAAGGGGATACTGTGATGCTGGTCTTTCCGCTTCCTCTTTCTGCTTCCAGGCACCATGTGGTGAGCAGCTTACTTCACCATGTGTTCCCACCATCATGTACTGGCCTCAGCACTGGGCCACAAGCAATGGGGTCCAAATGACCATGGATCGAAAACTCCAAAATAAACCTTTCCTCTTTCGAAATGGATTACCTTGGGTATTTTGTCTTAATAGTAATGAAAGGTTAACAGAATACCAATGAGGATCACAGAAATTAAGTAAAAGTCATATGTTGTAAAGTTAGGAAGTGGCATAGTGAGAGAATGAGTGAACCTTAAGTTCAGTCTGATTTCCAAAACTGGCTCATTCTATTACACTATACCAGCATCCCCTCACTGCTAATCCTTTTCCCAATATATGCCCTCCATCTGGATGAACTGTTTGGCTAGTGGACATTCTCCTTGTCAGGTGTTATTGGAAGCTGGAACAATCTCAGGACAGCCTGAGCATATAGGGAACTCACCTGCAAGGGGATCTTCTTCTTCACTGCTCGTCGAAGGCAGTGGCTCTTCTAGGATTCCTCGGGAGTCTGCTCCAGAAATGGCCACGGCAGAATCTCTGGTGGAAGAACTCTCAGAGGATGCAGGGGGAGAGCTGAGGGAAATTATTCTCAGGTTGTTCTTAGCGCTACATTTTCCCATTTATAAAACACTCCTAATAACAATAGCCTTTCCTCAGCAAAACCAACTTGATTTTCCCAGCGCAATAAGCATACCCATTAGTTAACAGGTATAAATGCAACCTGAGACACCCAACTCATCCCTATTCTCTTCTAGCTCATGTAGTGCTTACCTGTCTTCAGGTGGCTGGGTAGATTCCCCTGCCCCATCAGTCCTGCCTTGTACTTCTGCCACAACTGGTGGGGCATCCCCAGGAGTGGAGCTGCCTGCTGTGGGCTGCTCAGAATTGCCAGCTGCTGAGGTGTCACCCACAGCTTCCTCTAGAGTACAGGAAGCCAGGCTGCTGGTGTCCATGGGAGAGCCTTCCAGTTGACTGCTGACAGCAGTCAGGGCATCAGAATCTTCAGCTCTCTCTGGGGAAAGAGAAGCTAGGAGGAAGTCACAGAGAGAGGTTAGAGTTCTGCTTGGAATCAGGCCAATATGACAAAGTCTTTGTTAGGGTTACTTCCTTCAGGGCAGTTAGCTCAGCCTTCTCACTTCTCTATCTTCACCTCCTGCTAGAATCAGGCCAATATGACAAAGTCTTTGTTAGGGTTACTTCCTTCAGGGCAGTTAGCTCAGCCTTCTCACTTCTCTATCTTCACCTCCTGCT
Organism: Sciurus carolinensis; assembly: GCF_902686445.1. Lineage (NCBI taxonomy): Eukaryota > Metazoa > Chordata > Mammalia > Rodentia > Sciuridae > Sciurus > Sciurus carolinensis. Next base: position 43,753,902 of record NC_062232.1, read on the forward strand.
GGGTCTACAGTTCCCACTCTATTTTACCTGCTTTTTAAGAAAGGTCCGGCTCAAGTCTTTCACTTCTTGAAATTTACTCTGTTCTAGGCATGCCGTGAAACAGCTTCCCTAGACACCCTAGATAAGGGGTCCTGTCACTTTCCAAGATTTCCCTCAGGCATCATTTATGCATGTCATGGGTTCTAGTTATCTAAATAAATTAGGTTCCAAGGGAAAAAAACCTGACACCTTATAGTCTTTCCAGGGCATATCACAGGCAGCTTGTTATAGAGCACAGATAGTAAGCAGTTTTCAATTTATTCTGTTGGAATACTGTGCTGAGAATTTTGAGGCCTCATTTCAAACCAGTGGGAAAGCATCATAAGATAAGACCTTATGCCAGGAGGATGGGAGAGCTGTACATGTGGGGTTACATGCTTGCCATCTGTGGAACTGCTGAAACCAGACACATATGGATCTGAATCCCAGTTTAACCACTTACTGGATGCCCTTGGGCTAATTATTTCCCCGTGTTCATGGAGATGTCACCAACTACTTTGCAGAATTATTTTCAAAGTTAAATAATAAACCTGGCACATTAACCCAGGAATAGAGTAACTGCCTCTTACAGTTATCCTCATTAGAATTATAGATGCTCAACTATAATCACTTGAGGACACAGAGAAGAAACCTTACTTCACCTAACAAAGCTAATGTGTGAACACTGAAGTCCTACTTACTTCTCTTAAGCAAGAGAGCAGAGTAAAGTTACAAAGACATCCATTCTTCTCTCCTGTTCCATCCATCTCCACCAAAAGTTGAAAATTTTACTCACTTATAGTGGGAGCTGGGGATAGCTCCATCTGAGTCGTTTCTGCTTCTCCACTTGGCCTCGTGGGTCCTAATTCCTCTGACTCTACAGGCATCAATAGCTGTGTAGAGCTCCCACCTTCTCCAGCTGGGGACTGCAGCTCTTGAGGAACCTCTCCTAAGGCTGGCGGGGGTGGGAGTGCTGGTTGCTGCTGTGAGGGTTGCAGAGTGCCAAGGGTCTCCTTGGACTCAGATGTAGCTGCATCAGTTGAAGATGGGGTTGTTGGATAGCTGTCAGGCATTGGAGTCCCATCTTTCTCGGAAAGAACAATAATGGAGGTTAAGGGGAAAATTAGTCAATAACCAAAGGAACCATACTAATCAGCACATGTGGCTTGACCAGTATTTCACCCAGACAGTGACACTGGACACCTTCCCACAATCAACCACTTAAAGGAATAGTTCTTGGCTGGTCTAGTATACCCAGGATGAGAACTAAAGCATGGTGCTATAGCTGAACCAAGAGCTAGAGATTTAATTTTGTGGATCCTAATAAAATCTTTTCTGTGCCTAAGGTGGAAGGAGAAGATTTCAGGCCATGTAGGTAGGGTGAAGCTAAATGTCTCTGAAGTTAGTCAGAAAATCTACCCTCCCAAGCCTATGGACCCTGTCCCCCCAATTTCCTTATCTACTTGAAGCAAGAAATGGCCTGAATTTACCTCAAAGCTCTTAAAGTACACTTTCTATTCTCTTCTGCATATTTTTGTTCTATTATTGAATAAAGTTATCTAACAGATGAAGGAGAGCAATGTACTTGAATTTATGCCCATTAAGTTAACCAATTAATGCTCGAATCAATGAAATGCAAGCCACTTTATACTGGTATCTGCCTCACCCTATATATCGTATCTCCCCTTCCGTGCCCTGATCATCCGAGGAACACCTAGAACTTAAATGGTAATAATGTTGCCAAGACAGTGTGAATATGCCACACATCAGGGAAAGTAGTAAGTTGTATAGTTATCTTCTTATTGGGGTCTAAAATCCCTACCCCACAACAATACAACTTACTACCTCACCCCGGCATGAGCAGAATCCTCTAGTAAGGGCAGTAGGAAAAAGGACACCTACCCTCCTTCACTGCTTTAAAAAACTGTGTAGGCTTTCACTCCAACTTAAATGCCAAAAATGACAGAAAGTATAGGGAAGTAGAAGAAAGTTCTGAGAAAATTAATAGTGGGGGGAGATATGATACCATATGGACTAGTTGTAAGAACCACAAAATGGATACCGACCATTGTAAAGATAGAAGGACAGAAAGCATACAGTCATACCATTTAGCCCACAAAGCTACCTTCCCCAAAAGCAGATGTCCAAGACAATGTTCTTAGACTTTTAGATTCTGTGGACCAATTGAATTTAGATTAAAAAAAAGAGAGAGACTAAAGTAGGGGTTATCAACTTTTAGTTTAGTCATGTAAGAAAAAAAACATTTTATCAGTATGATTTAATGAGAATATTTTGATACCAAAGAACTAGAAAGGACATAACCTCTTAAAAAAAAGATAGCCCTATGAATGGAATTAAATTCAGATTATGAAAAACACATTAAACCTTTTCAATTTTGTTCATTTCCACTGAGGACTGGCATTTGAGAAGTAGTGTCACCACGTGTTCTCTCTCATTAAGTGCCATACTATGGTGTTTACCAAAGGATCAACCATCTCAAAGATATACATACTGAGTTTCAGGGGAAAGGTATAGGACACAAAACCTTGCTACACATCAGAATGAAGCATTGCATAACCAGAATAGGAACCTGAACCGAGCCAAGTTGGATGGGAAGTGTACCACCGTGGGAAAGACAGTAGACTGTATAGTTATCTCCAAGATGGGGTATGACCCTAAAACTATACAATCTACTACCTCATCCCACAGAGCACCAGTGTCCATCTTCAGCCCAGGTGGGCCAGCTATTCAGAAGGGTCAGGAGAAAGAACCCACTTATAAATTAGCAAAAAGGATGAAAGGGAGGGAGAGTTACCTGAGAGGTTCTGTTCAGTGGAGTCATTTGTCTTAGATGCAGTACACTGCAAGAGAAGGGATAGACCACTGTGGAACTGTTGTAAGAACACAAGGTAAAAAGTCAACATCCCTCACCTAGACCTAGATCAGTTAGAAGTTCAGTGATCTGATAGAAAATGCCTTTGCTATGTGATCAAAACAAGATGATCATTTCAGTATGCAAATATAAATCCAATTTCTCTACATATTCTCATATTAAAGAATGGCTTGGTGAGGGGTTGGGGATGTAGCTTAGTGGAAGAGCATGTGCTTTAGCAACAAGGCCTGGGTTTGATCCCTACCACCAAAAAACAAGAATGGATTGGGGGTGAAAGGGAAACTATTGGAGGGGGTGCTACTGAACAATGACAACAGAAATTACATTAGGGCTGGGTACAATCACCAGACTAGCAAGAAATTCTTAGTTTCATCTAAGCCCCTTACTTGGGCTTATTTTGCCCACTCCAACTTTTCTGTTTTTCTTGCACTGCTAATGATGAAGCTTAGGGGTTGGTTTATATATGCTAGGCAAGTGCTCTACTGTTGAGCTATATTTTCTAGCCCTACTCCAGCCGTTTTAGTCATATGCTACATTTATTTTCCATTCTTTTACAAGTGTGTATTTGAAACAATGTTGCTGTTTACTAGGCCCAAAGTTCTATATAAAGATATATTAGATAAAGCATGTTAGTATAACTGAACATTTGATGGCCTCTTTTTGCAGTGTTGGGAGATGAAACTCAGGGCCTTAGGCATGCAAGGCAGGTGCTCTACCACTGAACTATACCCTCAGTCCTCAATGCCTTTATTTTTAATGTTACCTGCTACTCTTAACTGCTGAATGGGGTATACCAGAGTCTTTGGGTTCAAGTCTTAATTCATTTTGTATTTCTATTAGTTTTTACTCATATTTAAGTAAAAAAATCACATATAAGTAGACTTTCTAAGGTCCTAGAAGTTTCTGAAAAAAGGTAGCTTCTTCTTAAAACTAAAATCATGATAGATATAAATTTGAACTGTAGAAAACAACATGGAGATAATGGAATTCAAGATATGAGCATTTTCTCTGTTTTGACACCTAAGCCAAACTTATTCAAATGATGGAACAGGGTCATTCTGGTAAGGTTCCCCACACTGGAAGTCCACTGAGAAATGAATATGAACAAGAGTATGGGTTAATCAGGGTTTCCTCCTGGTCTACTGTAGTTCTTGGAGGCAGGCTATGAGATGTGATTGTTGAGTGAGAAGCCATTCTGTTTCTGGCTCCAGTTTCTGCCCATGAGACACTAGAGAAAAAACATTCCCTCTGGGTTTGAATTCTTATTCCTAAAAGTCAGATATTCTGGCCAAAGATGAAACCTCCCAGCCCTTGGGAATCACCTGCGCATTCTGATCCCTGTTCTCCTTATCTTCTTTGCCTTTGTCAGTTATCTTTGTTTCTTCCTCAGCCAGTTGTTTCCTGCGTTTCTCCCGCCTCTCTTCCAGCTCCTCATCTCTCAGGAATTCCAGGTGATTGACAATGGGCACTTTAACCACTACATCAAAGAGGCAAAGATCAGAGGCTATTCTGTGGGCTGCGTGGGTTGGGGAGGAAGCCAAAAGGTGGAGTTTGTGGTCACAGAGAACCAGGGAAACAATTCTCCACATACTCATCCTAGCCCTGGAAGGCTCACTACTGCCCTGATAACAAAGATGCCACACACCTGAAACACAGTCGTGCATGCTCTCAGCATCAAGAACTTTGCATTCCTCTGTCCAGCGGGTCAGGGCTGTGGGAATGCTGGACAGGGTTCCTGTAAGGGAATAAAGAGGAGTAAGATTCTTGGCCTTGTTAAGTGTCAAATGATAAAACAAACAAACAAAAAAACCCCAAAAAACAAAAAACCTGCAATATTTTCCTAACTTGGCCCAAGATCTATGTTTGGTACATAACAGGTACCTAGAGATAATTTTGTTGCCCTTGGCTCAGTCACTGAATGGTCCCAGCTCCTATAAAATGTAGTATCTCCAGGGTAGACACTGTTCTGTTTTTCGTCAACTAGGGGGAAAAAAGCTGATAAATTCTCGAACTCTACCCTCCCCATTACCACAAAACTTGCCTGCTTGGCTGGTAGCTGTGCTCTGGTCATGGAAAAAGTCATCCAGCAGTTCATCATCAGATCGGGCGATGATGTGGACATCATCATTGCCCACTAGGAGGCGGGCACGACCCCGGCTTTGTAGGGGAAGACTACTGCTCAGTTGAAGGATGTCAGCAGCAGCTGAGGGACCAAGCAACCTAGAGTGATGGTGGGGTACCATGGTCACTGTTCAGTCTGCAGCAACCTGTTACCAAGAGATCCTCCATCCAGATCTTCTACCAAAATTGTAACACAATTATGAACCTTATCACACTGCATATAAGCTTTACTTACTCTTCTGATTAATACATCAGATTTAGAGCTTTATTTGGGCTGACACTGCATATTATTCTATAGTTACAGGCATGGATCAATTACTACTGACAAGCTTTCACATGCCAGGCACTGTGCTAATGCTTTTGTTGTGCACCCTCTGTAGTTTGTACATTGACCTTGATAATACTTATATTCCATTCAATTTTTAAAATGATTTTTCCCACTAAACTGGAAGAGTAGGGAGCTTGTCTTGACTACATTAAAACTGTTTGGGCTTGCCACATGAGATGCTTAATAACTGCTGAATGTCTGCATGGGACAAGTCACACAGTTTGGTACTTCACCAAAAGCTGCACTTATAACCTACAAAAATCAGAATACACACCTTATTTGTGGTAACAACATTAAATGAATGACTATTCCCCTTTCCCAGTCAAAACAATGCTGAAACCCAGTGAAGATTCTTATAAGAGCTCTGGTCAATCACTAGATCTTTTCAACTCACCTCTGGAGTATAAGAGGAGGGTTGGGCTGGCGATTCCCAGGATAGTGAACATGAATGGTGTGGCCTGTATTGGCCGTCAGCTGCCTTAGGGTCCTCTGACTGCGTCCGATGCCCTGGGTGAGACGAGTTGTGGAGGAGCCACTGCCCAGTGTCAGGGAACTGTGATCTGCATGGCGTACCATCAGTGGGTGGGTGGTAGGGATATTTCCTGGGGATGGGGGGATGTCTGCTGCAAGGACAATATGCAAAGGGATCAGTGCCAAAAAGAAATTTCTTCCACGATTGTTCAAGCAGAACCATGTCTCCTGGGCCTTACTTCCTCACACGGAAACCTGAGCTTTGTCCTTTCTCCCTCATTCCCACACCACCTAATCTATAATCACTGACACTACCATAGCTTATACCATCATCTCTCATCTAGATACTCCAACAGCCTCCTAAATAATACCTTCTCCCAATCCACTCTCCACATTACAGCCACAGTAATGCTTCTAGGACCCTCAGACACATGCTGCTCCCTCCATCTTGAAGACTCCTCTCCCTCGCCTGCTCTTTTATTCCTGGCCTAAGATGTCACTTCCTCTGTGAAGTCTCATTTTGATAGACTGGATTAGATAGTCCTGTACTCTTGTGATTTTTTACCATGCTACAATGTAATGCTTGCTTACTTATAATTCCTAACAGATCATAAGCTCCTATGATAGCCAAGGATTGCTTTCTTCTTTACTGCTTCATCCCCAGTACCTAGGACACAGTAGGCACACCTCAAATATCTGTCCAATTTGATGAATGGACAGAGGCTCAACTATAAGGAAGACCGATGAAAATCACAAAAATTCAAAGAGCATCATAGATGATATCTTGAATATGATCAGTCCAATCCATTTTTTTTCCTTTTCATACTTTTCATTTACAGGTGATAAACTGAGGCTCAAAGAGGTAAGAGATTACTTGGCCAAGACAACAGACCAGATCAGTCCAGTGTTTTCTGCTACATTATGTTTGTGATTTGAGGTCAAGACCTGTCCTATCAAGATAAGCTTGAGTCTAAGAACTTGATTCTCTAACTTGATGCTAAAAGGGAACTTTGATGTTGATGGGGGAGGAGGGAAAAGATTCATTCTCTTCCCTGAAAAGATGCATCCTTGATGAACAAAGCCGAATATGTTCAAATCTATTCCCCAATTCCAAGCTCAAAGGTGTTCAATCCAAACCCTCAAGATCCAGTGTTAGAGAAAAAAGGATTATTGTTTGCCCTATCCACTGTAGCGTGCATCTGGGTGTCTGATGCAGTCGGTCTTGGTTTCATTTTTTAATCAAGTAAATCATCAAGTTGTCCAGGCTCCAAAATGGCTGCCTGTTTACTGAGGTGAAGCAAACAAAAGCAGCCTCTTGCTATTCCTTCTTGTGAGAATATGCTATTGAGAGATGGATTCAGATATCCCTTGCCCCAGAAAGTCAGCATAGGAAGAGTGCTGTTGGTATCAGATCAATAGCTGCTTTGGTTCACTGCTTGGCTTACCCTAGAGAAGGGTATAAGAATCAAGAGAGAAAACCCAGCTGAGCCCCTGTATCTTACTAGCACTGGAGAACATGTTGTCAAACTCAATGATGAGATCATCCTCCCGGTCAAAGCGCTCAAATCGGACCAAGGGAGAAGCGTTCATATCAGGGTAATCCTCATCCAATTCCATCTCAGAGCCATCGTCGTCATCGTCTTCATCTCCCTCTTCACCTTCATCATCCTCCTTAAGGGAAAATAGGAGATGGAGAATTGCTGGAGGTAAGGGTTTTCTGAAGCCTGGTGTCATTGGCCACATGTGCACATGAGGGAGGGAGGCGCTGAGGCTAGCTAGGAACCCAGACTGTTGGTTTTCTGCAGTTCTCTGTTCCCATGGAAGAGGTCATCTGAACCAACCCAAACACAGTCCCCCCTCACCTGATCATCTTCCTCATCTTCCTCCTCCTCCTCCTCTTCATCCTGACTATCATCCTCATCCTCGTTACTGCCACTGCTGTCCTCTTCCTGAGTGTGCTCCTCCTCATCCTCAGGGTCCAGGATATTCATGGAATCTAAAACAAAGGGAGCACATTGGAGGACTAAACTGAGTAGCTAGAAAACAGGCTACTGTGTAGGCCGGCAGACTTGAGTGGGAAGGTGATGGGGTATCTGACTCTAGGAGAGGAAGAATCAGATCTGGGGTGATGTACAGACTTAGTGAGCCATCCCTGATTTTCTAAGAGTGCCAATCAATGAATCAACACGCTGAGCAGGGTGGCTGACTGGAGGTTGGCACCAGGGTGGTGCTTTGAGGAGCCACAGTCTAGGACTTAGCCAAGTCTACTGGTGCCCCCTTTCCTTTCCAGCCCTACTTTGCTACTGACTGCATCCTGTTGGTAAGAGGGAATCTGGAGCGATGATAGCAAGTGGGTGAGAAGAAAGCGAACCAAGTAAGAAGTGATAAACTTTGGGCAAGCAGTAGTAACATGTTATTTGAAAAACTGGCTGAGGATAAAGTGGATGGTGTATGTCAGCGCATGCAGACAGATGCTTCCTTATTCTGCACATGTGGGCGGCTGCCTCCAGGAAAACCCTAGTGTAGTGTCTGCCAGACGTGCAGGGCAAGAAGGGAGGCCTTTCTGGCCTCGGCACTCTCACCTTCTCGGTTGGCCTGCAAGGTGGAAGCTTGGCTGAGGTTGGAAGGAGCTTCATCCATCAGCACGTCCTCTTGTGATTCATCCTCTCCACTTCTGCTCACTGAAGGTTACAGAGCAGAGCCTTCACTGAACAACAGAGGACTTCCCTTTCCAGATTGGGTGCGCCTAAGTAGCTATGTACACCTAGCAGATATCCACTTTTTTTTTTTTTTGATGAGGGACAAGACCTGGATTCTCTGTCATCTAGCTAGGTGAGCTTGGCCAGTCACTTTACCTGTCTGAGTCTCAGTTTCCTCATCTGTAAAATGGGATGATCACATCTGTCTTGCCAATCCCACTAATTGTGAAACCACAGAGTATACTGGGTGTGAAAAAGCTTTGAAAATTTCAGAATACATGTCTACTTCATTTTTCCTTTGATTTCCTTTCCTTAATCAGTAAAATAAAGACAACACATACACCCTCAAAGCCAGGTGACAGTAGGGTACCTTTGCCACTCTCCCTCTGAGATTTAAAAAGCGCCACCCTTAGGGGATGATCACTCTTTTTTTACACTACTGAGGCAGAAAGCCCCTGGACTTCACTGAAGAACTGAAAGGAAAGCACTTTTCTCACCCTACAGTCTCCTATAGACCTCCATGAATAAACACTCTTTTGATGTGCCTGATGTTATCATCTATACTGATGGTTACCCCCACCACCTCCCCCACACAGGCAATGCTTCAGACCTGCCACAGGCCTGTAGATGGCTTGTGAATTTCTTATCTGTAAGACCATGAACATCAAGACAAGCAGCAATCTAGGCTGGCTATGAGCCCTTAGGCAGAGCTGAGCAAGCAGATGATGAGAAAAAGGGTCCTCCCAAGAGAGACTGAGGCAAAGGAAGAGGCTATACTCAGTTCTGGGGCTCTCACCTATAATTGTACTGTTCCCAGATCCGCCATCCCTCTCAAGCAACTCATCTATCAGGTCCTCCAGCTCATTCTCAACCTGGAGAGAAATAGAACATACATATGGATACACACAAGTCTATCATTGTGCTAGCACCGAAACCCTAATAAAAGCCAGCAAGGGAGCGTACGTTTCTAGGATAATGTGTGACGGAGGAGGTTACATAAAAACCACACACTTGGTGCTAATAGCACAGAAACTACCACATGCTGCCAATCCACACTCAGACTGTCCATCAAATGGGTCCATCCCAGTTAGCTGATACCAGGTTAGTCTTTAGACTGTCCAGGAATACATGCAGATCTCCTTAGAGCCAGCAGCTAAGGACCATAGGCCCAAATTTTTTTATCCATTGCTACCAGCTCCAGAAATTACAATGCTTTCTCTTTAGGTTCTGTAGAAGACAGTTTAATGGCCCAGCAAGAGCTGGTGCTATGGCATAAGGTGGTGTTAGGAGCTTCCATTAATGACCAGAGCCAAGTAAATCAAAGACCCTGGGCCCAACCTCAGGCCAGCATTCTACGTCAACATTTCACCTGTGCCTAAGTTTTCTGCTTGGGATCTATACCATTTCATAGTACATGGCGCCTTGGTCCTGCCCCCATCCCTCCTTTAATACAATGCAACCACATTTGCTGAGCATCTACTAAGCATATCATCTGTGCTCCTCTGCAAAGCAGACAGCATTGAGGCGAGGATCTAAAGTACTCACCCACCCACACCACCTGGGGGTTTGGTTCAGCGCCGCAACAGGGAATGCTGGATGATCTGCCTCCCTACCTGCATCTCTTGTGAACTGAGCACCTCAGGCTGCCCAGCAATCACCACTGAGTCGGTTTCAGCCTCCCCATCCATGATATCCCCATCTGCCACCTCTGTCTGAGTGACATCATGATCCTCCTCCTGCACTTCTGCTTCCCCAGGCTCGCCTGAAACAATCAACCAACCAGCAAAATAATCAAAGGGTGCCTATGTGCTGGGCACCACAAGGCAAGCGTGAAGACAATAGGTCCCTTCCTCGGGCAAGTTTACAAATTCTCAGAGAATAAACGAATGGGTGACAAAGGAAAAGACAAGGCTACGTGTGAGGACAGCCAAACAAGGCTGCATTTTGAAGGAATTCTTTGTGGGGCAGATTCCCACACCACTATGACAGATCTCTGGAAGGCCAGCAAGTTCCCAGGGAAACAACACCAAGCCAGAACAGCTGTAATCCCATGCCCGGAAAGCAACTACATATTCCCACCCATCCAGCTCTCCAGGCCATAGACTCTGATTCCCTACCTGGGTCTTGCTGGTTGCTATTGGAGTCCTGTGAGGCTCCTTGGGCATCCTGTTCAGTCTTGCTCTTGCTAGAAGCACTCTTGCTGCCAAAAAGGCTACTGGGCTGGTTCACAATGCGGGACAGTGTTTCCAAAGGCTTCAAAGCAGCATTGACTGTGTTGGCCATGTTGGGACTGAATAAAGTAAGATAAAGAGATGGGCTGAGTACAGAAATACTAGGTGTCTGTTCTCTAAGTGCCACTAAGGTTCCCACAACAGAAGCTACTAGCAGAGAAAGGCACACAAGGTCAAAGAACTAACATTCTACTTATTATGTAGGAGGAAAAAAGTTTGACTTGAAAGCCTTTGAAAGAAACACCCCAAAGCAAGGTTAAATCAATGCTGTATTTCATAGGGCTGTGGAAAGCCTGTGAGGAACAACTTCTTGACTAGAAGCCAGAAGATATCCTAAAAACACAAATATATGCAAGTACCAAACCACTTTTTAGGCCCAGGCTTTGTAATGAAAAGCATCAGCATTTAGTAACCAAATCTTAAGAGCTCAAAGGAACATGATATTAGTTTTAAGTCCTATAGATTTCAAACTACGTAGGGAAATCTAGGATTTAGCAAATGTCATAGGAACTGCAGGGGGGAAGTGTGGAATGATTTCTAAGTTTAATAAGGTATGTGAGGTCAAATTTGCACCCACCAAAACCAAAGCAATTGTGATTTTTATCTGTTTTATATTATACACATAGATGTATCTGTGTGTATGCATGATCCCTAGTGCTCAGATAGTGGCCTCTAATTCCACAAAAATGAACCAAGGCTCATTACAATGACTAATCCCAGGAATAGGGAATGGAAGGCAAAAGGTAAGCCTGGGATATCTCATTATATTGGTGGCTTTCAAAAATTAATGGCAGGTTCATTGAGCTCAGAGGTAGAGTACTTGCCTAGCATGTGCAAGGCCCTGGGTTCAATCTCCAGTACTGGGGAGGGAGTGGTGGTAGGGAACAGGGGAGGCAGCTAAGACAAATTCAAGGTCAGCTTTGGCAACAACAGTAAGATCCTACCTAGTGAGTATGAGGCCCTGGGTTTGAGCCCAAGCACCAAAACTAAAGCACTGGTGTAGGGTGGAGAGGGTTTAATGGGATTATTATCAGAGGCCCAAACTGAGTATCAAAAAGAATAATGGCAGCAATAAAAAAATCTATATCGTCAGAAACAAAAGTGGGGGCAGTGGGTTCTTTATTACAGAAGAATGCCAGTTGATAAACAAGAACCAGACAATCAGAAAATCATCATTGGTATGACTAGCAATGCAAATGATCTAGGCAAGGATCACCAATGTCAAAGAACTACTAAGTTAAAAATCTTCAGGGTGGAGAGTATTTACTTTTCTCATGATCTCAGAATACCACCTCACAGATAATTACAAAGTGGAAATCAAGTAGACACCATACTGTGTGATCAAATTTATTATCACTAGTAATGGGACAAAATATATCATATGTCTCCTGATGTGATGTAAGAAGAGTAAATATTATCTATATAGTATATTTTGCCAAAAAAGTTCAACCTGAACCAAACTGTGACACTCACTGAATCATGTATCAAAACATTCTCCTCCTGGCTGTAGGACGTAATTAAAACAATTAGGGGCATTTGAATATAAAATACATAGAATATTATATTAATGGTAAATTTCTAGGATATAATAATGGAATCCTAGCCATGTAAGGTAATGTTTGCTCTTAGAAGACATTTGCTTAAGTACCTGGAGGTTAAGTATCATGTTGTTTGTAACTAATTCCTAATGACTGAAGTCTGAAAGGGAAAGAAGAAAGCAAATGGAGCAAAATGCACTAGTTAATACAGGTGGATACATAGTGTTTATCATACTATTTTGAGTTTGAAATTTTTGTTATATCCTTTTTTCCCCCCTTTAGCAGTGCTGGGGAATCAAATCCAAGGCTTTGTACATGTTAGGCAAGTACTTTTTACCACTGAACCACACTCCAGATGAGTTTGAATTTTAAAAAAATATATATATATTTTTAGTTGTAGATGGATATACCTTTATTTTACTTATTTTTATGTGGTGCTGAGGATCGAACCCAGTGCCTCACTCATGCTAGGTGAGTGCTCTACCACTAAGCTACAATCCCAGCTCTGATATTTTTAATTGTTTTAAAAAAAAAATCAATGGGTTTGTATCAAAAAGCCAAAGATGTCTTGAAAGGGTTCCGCAGGCCAAATGTTTAATCATTTGAGCAAGCAAGAATGATGGCAGTGAACCAAATAATTCAGTCATTGGTTTTAAAAACTGATAAAAATTCATGAGTGTTTATAGTACTATTTAGGAAACAGAAAGCTAGAAAAAAACTTATAGCTAATGTGATACTTAAACAGATTGATTTACTTCACACTGAAATTGGTCACTAAATAGAAAATTAGTTTGTATGCTGCCTTTTCAGTAGGGACTGTATTTAAGGATAACTAGACTTTCCCTTTATGGCTATCTCTCAGAAAAATGCATGGCAAATAAATTGGAACGAGAAATTAGAAAGTTGTCATTCATGACCCCCTAAGGAACTGATTTGCTCAGGCAAGGATTATCAACTGATGTTACGGCTATTAATTAGTTATATGCTTGACAGGGAACTAGACACTTGTGAAGTACCAAAATAAAAATACACATTACTTTCTAGCAAGAAAGGAGGAAATTACTACAACAAAAGGATGATTATCACTTATTTAGTGGTCAATCTTAACAGGATTGCTAATGGCAGGTTCAAAGAGACTGTGTCTCCCTACAATATAATATGGGATGTATATCACCTAAGATACACTTTCTAGGCAGAAAGATTTAAATTGCTCAAATAGGTCTCAAGATTTAACTACAAGTTTATAGAAAATATCGGGGAGTAAAATAACAACTTAAAACTAATCCAAGGAAGCAACTGGACCAAGACTAGAAGGTAAAACAACCTTCTGTGGGGCAGCTGACCTGGTCACTTGAACAAGTTAGTACCATAAACAACAACAAAATAAAATTTAAACTATTAGCAGCTGTGTTAGAACAAACACCCTCATACCACACAAGAGCATATATAGTGTAACATCATTTTATTACAAAATACATTAGGGATGCAACAAAAAAACATGGAAAGATATCCAATAAGATAATGGTGGTATCTGGGTGCTGGAACAGAGTCTATGTACTTATTTTTGCTGATCTGTATTTCTTATAATACACATATAATGTTCTTATAATAAAAGGTTAGTTACAAAGCAGGGGAGGGTGTGGAAAAAAAATCATCACTGACAGAATACAATTCCTGAATTGTAGCAAAAGAGGTAACAAAGGTGTACTGAATGGCAAGTGCCTTGGCCTTCTTCAAAGTCAAAATACAAAGAGTGTGGGTTTCCTATTTACATCCAGTTTTCCCACCACACCAACTGCCTCCTCACCACTCATCTGGATGAAGTCAAGAAGGCAAAACCCTGGGTCTGAAGCATGACTTTACCTGGACAGGTCTAGGCTATGAGGCACTCTGGCGAGGTCATTAACCAGCCCTTTCTTTAGGAAGAGTCGAATGATGTTGTTCATGCCATTGTGCTGAGTCTTGGCTGTGGCACTGCTATAGAAGCTGGAGGTGGAGGGGCAGGACTCCATGATAGTACTGATGATACACATCACTGCCTGAAGCCTGGGAAAGAAGTATTATACCTCTATCATATGAATAATAGCCCATTCTTAAACCATGTCTTCACTAAATTGTCTCAGATAACCCTTTTGCAACTTTTGTGAAAATAATATCTAAAGAGGTAAGAATTTACTCTCCGGGTGTCAGCATTCATAATTTTATTCAAGCATAAAGTATATTTAAATTAAATAAAACTAAATAACCTGTTCAATATCCTGCTTGAAGACCCTAGAAATAAAATGAAAACAACCCTTTGGTCTGTTTACGTTGTTTGCCCAATTCCTCCAAATGTAATCAGTGCTCTAGGTATTTGAAGTACCAGAATTATTAGAAAGGACCAGAATGAATATGATGCCAGTGTGAACCAGAAGTACAAGTGTAAAGAATTTCATGGACCAAGAATGGAATAAAGGAATGCTCTTGGTTATTAGCACTAGGTCAGGTATGGGTTTTACCTGGCATGTTTTTCTGTACTCTCAGCCATAGCCAGTGCCCGTCCCAGGGCTGCTTTTACTTCATTCACTAGGGCCACCTGGGCATCTGTGCCACTTCCTGCAGCAGCCAAGCTTGCAAGAAACAGTCGGGCCAGGGCAGGTGTATCCTTGTCTTCTGCATTCTGGGTATGTGGGAGGAGGTGGTCCAGAACAAAAGCAAGTACACTGCAGTCCTGAAAAGTCATTAATTGTGACATTAATTATTACACATTATTTGCACAGCAACAGGGTAGACACACAGTGACGTTTTCCTTCAAGTCATCCAAGGTGTGAACATCAGGCCCACCTTATATATAAGGAAACCAAGGCTAGGAAAGTAGCAAACCAATGACAAAGCTTTGGGAAGCTTTACAAAACCTTCCAGATTCCATTTATTTTCCACTACACAGTTCATGCATTGTCACATAGATATCACTTGATATTTCTTAAATATTATCCATATTTAGTGGAACTGTTCACAACAAAGTCTATAAACATACTAGGACACACTAAATATTTCCCTATCTGATAGATGAGTCATCTGAGGCCCAAAGTTATTTACACAAAAACGTTAGTCAAGAGCTAAGAATTCAACTCTTGACTCTTAATTGTAGGGTTATAATTCCTCCGGAATTCAATTAAATTATATTTACTGACACCTGCAATGTGCCTGGAACCCTGTGCTACAAACTAGCAAGAGCTGAATGAGAGACAGTATAGTCACAGACATGGATATGCAAAATGACTTAATGCAGGGTTACTTAAAATAGCAAAACAGGATCAAACCAGGGGAAATAAATTAGGTCAAACTGTTCTTTTTCTCTAATTTCTGTTCTAATAATTCTTTATCTTAGGAAGAAAATAAGTTCTGCAGTCATTCAAGCAGATTTTGGAACTATATGAAGGTGATGACTGCGCAGCACTTTAAATGTACAAAATGCCACTCAACCGCACACTTTAAAATGCTAATTTTACCTCAATTAAGATACTGCAATCAAGAATTATAGTATGGAGAACTGGATAAAGTGAGCTTAGGACAATAATATCAGAAATAAAAATTAATTTCCAATGAAATACAAAGTTAAAACTGCTTTTTGAATAAAAACAGTCATGTTACAGTAAACACAAGAAAAAGTTTTACAATTTGGGAAAGTAATATTAACAAATAGAAAGCACACAGCTTTGCAACCAGAGATCTGGGTTGCAGTTTCAGTCATGCTACTGTGTAGTGTAGCCTTGGGAATATTACCTCTCTGAACTTTCTCTCCTACATTAGAGATAATACCAATTATCTACCATTGTGGTGATGAGGACTATAAATAGTATTTGTTATACCTAAAAATAGTCAGTACCAGTAGATCACTGGACATATATTACAAAAAATACTCAATAAACAATAATGAAACGTCTTACTACAGGTCAAACTATTATAAACTATGAATACAAGTGGCATAGATGTGTAAAAGGCTTTAAAATAAAGCCTAATGTATATATTTAATATGTGAATGCCACAAAAGACATATCCAAAAAATATAAGGAACCTGAGAGAAAACAAGAATTAAAAAAACCTGGCACAGTGGCACATGCTGATATTCCCAGCTACTCAGGAGACTGGGAAGATCACTAAAGCCCAGGAGTTTGAGGTCAGGCTGTGTAATACACCTAAGACCACATCTCAAAAAAACAAACAAAAAGACGTCAATAGGCACTTCCCATAAGAGAATATCCAAATTGGCCAATAAACACATGAAAAGATGGTCAACAGGAAACTGCAGATTCTAACCATAATACCACTATAAACCTGCTAAAATGGGTAAAATGAAAAAGTACCAACTGTTAGCATGGAGGTGAAACAATCATAACTTCCATATGCTGCTGGTGGTAATGTAAGTTGATATAACCACTCTGGAAAACTTCTGGCACTATCTGCTAAAGCTGAACAAATGCATGCTCAAGAGTTCAGCATTTCTGCTCATAGTCATATATACCACCCAACGGAAGTGTTTTTATATATTCACCAATACACGTATATAAGGATGCTCATATTAGCAGTGTTTGTGATAGCTCCAAAGAGAAATCTACCCAACTGTTTATTAACAGAATGAACAGAATAATGATGGTACGTCCACACAATAGAGTTCTAAACAGTAATGAAAACAAACTCCAACTACACACAAAAAAATGAATCTTGCCAACATGTTAAGCAAAAGAAATGTCACAAAGAAAAGTTCATACTACAAGAATACATTTATATAAAGTGTAAAACCACTGTGTGTGTGAAAAGTTTCTGGGAGTTTGTATTATTTATTTCAGTGACGGTTATCCAGGAAAACTTAATGGATTACTCACTTAGGGTCTGTGTTATTTCTAATATGAATTAAAGTAAAAATGATTTTAAAAATGGAGCTTTTGTAGACTCTGCAATGCAAGTGCCCTTGCTCATTCTTAGAATCTTTGCCACTTACAAACCATAAACTATGATGTGTGACCCACAAAATGAGACCACCCTACATGGAAAAAAAAAAAAAAAAAAAAACCCAGTGTCTATGGTAACACAATACAGTTTTCGAAAGTACTGACATACTTGAAAAATCTAACCTGAAGACGATTCCATATTGGGACATATAAAATATGACTTCATTCTTTTTTATAGATCTATGATAAATATTAAGATGATTTTTGTATTTTTATTACCAATATTGCTAGCACATCTGATATGTTGCACATGTGTAAATACATATGAAAGACCTGTATTTTCTTATTTGATTCAGTTCACGTGTTTACTTAGAAGCACTAGATACCCCCTCAAATTCTACATTTTCTCCTCAAACCTTTCCCATTCTGTGCTCTTATGAGATGCCCATCCATTAAATAATAAAAGACCAAGAACTTCCTTCTTCATCCTTTCCAATCCAATTCTTATCCATTTTTACCTTTAAAACATCTCTTCGACTCATTCATTTTCCACCAACTTCACCAAGATCATGTATTACCCTATATTATTATATCAGACACCGAACTGGTCTCTCTGAATTCAGTTCTGCCTTTTGCAATGGAGACACTGCACAAAGTCCATCAACCCACTGTCTGTAGTGAGCCTAATGGCTCCGCATCACAGAAAAAAGACTTAGCTCTGACTTATTCAACATTGCACAACCACTCAGCATGCAGGGGTTCTTAGCAAAGTGCCCAATGCATAGTAAGGTACCTAAATGATGGGTGTATAACATCTTAAGCAAAAACTGGAAACATTACCTCTTTGATTAACTCAGACTGGCCCACGGTGTAGCTGTAGTTGGCAATCAGGGTAGCAATACCAACATAGGACCTCACCAACTCTGCCAGAAGACGAAGGATAGTGGAGGTAGGCATTAAAGGTTTGCTGCCCTTGCCCTTCTGCTTGGCTTCCTCAGAGGCCCGGTCCCCTTCTTTATCTTTCTTCCCATCTCGAGACTCCTCTGGAGTTGAAGCTCCTGAGAAACAACCAAACACTGGTTCAACTCCACACTGGAATAATGCAAAGTCAAGTCTTAGAATACAACTTCTATTCCACTTTAGGTCAGTAGACACTTTTTCACACTGTGGTTGAAGGACAGAGAACCAGGATGACTCTAGTCTCAGACATGACATGTAGATACAGTACAACAAGGAGGATTTGCACAGCTGTTCATATATCCCCTCACCATTTCCCTACTCTTAAAATTTTATGATCAAGTAATAGTGCACTAATAGTTCTCCAAACATGCCTTGTACCCTCTCTTTTACCTCTTCCTTCCCTTTTGTCTTCCTGGCACAAATTTATCTAGTCCAGCTCGAATAAATGCTCTATCTTAAGAATCTAGACACATGAAGATATTACACACCCACTATACATTATCTAAGCATACTTGTATTTGAGCAGTTATCTTGCATTGTAATCATTTTAAGTCTCCCTCGTTAGACAAAGTTCTTAAAATGCAGACTCATTTTGTAATTAAAATCTGTCCACAGAGTGGGCGTGAATATGTCCCTTGACTATCTTGCCATCACCCATATTATATATTTCACATAGGCAGTAAGCCCACTAAACACTATTTGACTTACTTTTTAATTTATCTCTAGGGATTAGTATGATATTAAGAAAAATATCTCCTAAAATAGGCCTTACAGGATCTTCTCCCTATCCAAGGATAAGTAATTTTGCAAGGTCTTATAAGACTTGTTTGCACATGACATTTCTCTAACTCACAGAAAGTTACTAATAGACCCTGCTAACACTGTCATGAGGCAGGAGTTCACCACAAATAGTATATGGCTAGAATAGTATCACAAGTATCAAAGACAGCTTATAGAAGCCACCAAAAGAAATACAGGGCTGATTTAAAGAGTAAAACTAAAGGATTTTACCACAGCAACAGGTTAATAGACAGTTTCATTACTTTAGTGTATAGATACCTCTTATTTATAGAACACTGAGCACATCATTGATGAAGTTCACTTAGACAAGTCAATGTGAAAGTTACACCTGTATTCCCCTTCCCTCCGCCCAGGAACCCCACAGTTTCTTCAAGCCATCTTCCCAAGAAATAACAACATGAGAGGGAGGAAAGCAAACCATTACCCTCTCCTTGGGAAGTCCCAGATGTGGAAGTCTCAGCTGAGGCACCATCTGCAGCAAAGACCTGACTCTGTGGAAGAAGAAAACTCCTGAGCTATTATGAATTTCAAAGACAGCTGTCCCCAGATGACAGGACTCTGTTCCAGGGTACCATTTGAAAATGCTACAGATTCTCTTTAGTTGACCTTTTAACTACATTTTCCCTCTATACTATACTCTGTGGGAAGCTATCATTATAACAAAGTGACTGGGAGATTAGGAGTAAGGAAAGGGAGAAAAGATTCAGGAATCATTTCAATACTGGGGTGGGGGGTGGGTGGGCAGGAAGACTCTAATCTTCATTTTTAGGCAACAGATAATTTATAAATATATATCAAAATCAATACTTTTGAAATTCCCCTGGCATAACTCTACATACTGAGCATACACAGGCAATGGAAAGGGAAAGACAAAGGCTGTTGAAATTGACTTACATTTAAGGAAAACCCTGATTGTGTATCAAAGTCACTGCTCTGACGAGTAAGGGACCGGTACTGCTGGTACACATCATCACCCATGTCCTGCAGGAGCTGGCCAACCTCCTGGGTCATACCCCCAGGTTTAGGATCAGATTTGTCTGCTAGAAAAACAAACATCAAAAATAAAACTTTTATCATCTAAGATGCTTTAGCATCTAGGTTTTTGCAATATATGATGTTTATACAACAAAATCACATTTCTCATAATGTATCACTGTCATTAAGCAATGCATGACTATTAGCTTGGCTGATATCCTCATTCTAATACTCACTAGCCTTGTGATGACAGACAATTTACTTAGGTTCTTCACTTTCCTCAGATGTCACTACCAAGTCTAAATGAACACATCTGGTACTATGGCTTGTGCAGTGAGTGTGAGCTCTATGAATGGTTGGTATGACTATTATGGCTAAACTATTTTGGGAAGGAAGAATATGAGATGGGGTAAAGGTTCTGTGGTGAGAAGAAAAAGAAAGAACACTTAAGTGGATCAGAATGTTGTAAGGATGAAAAGCAAGGGAAAGTCTAGACTGTTTTAATTTACTATAAGCTGTATTCATAAATTTTGGGCAAGTCTATAGATATCTCATTAAGTACATCCTAAATAGAATCCAAAAGGACCTGAATGGAACAGAACCTTGGGTTCCAAGCAATTCAATCATGCTTTTCTAAGTGCATATATGTATTACATGTAGCCTCTTAACTAGGAAAAAAGGTGGATTGGAATGTTGGTCTCAAAACTGATGAAGCCATGCTGTACCCTCTAATGTTGTCCCTAGCTCTTTGGGCAATAAAGATGTTTTTCTTTTTAATATGAAAACATTAGCGAATTCCTGATTTTTAATTTTCCATCTGCTCACATGATACTATAATCTCCACTGATTGACTGATTACACTAATGGGGACTGAAACCAGGGGTATGTTATTACTAAACTATTTTACCAGACCTTTTTATTTTCAATTTGAAGACAGGGTCTCACTGAGTTGTTTTAGGGCCTTGTTAAGTTGCTGAGGCTGGCCTTATTCTTGCAATCCATCTGCCTCAGCATCCCAAGTAGCTAAGATTACAGGTGGGTATCACCACATCTGGCCAATTATCTCTTTTAAAATCTTCCTTCCTTCATCCATCTATGGAATGTACTCTCACACAATGGACCTTTGGCAATCTCTTCATTTTCATATCAGAACTGACTTATACTAAGAAACTTTCTTAATTGGCTTACCCCCAGAGTCAGTTGCTTTGCAAAAGGACTCACTACCCTGAAATCGATCACACTATATGACAGATACTATATCAGCTTCTTCAGACATGTGGCTTGTGTCTTCTTCATCTTGATACCCAGAGTATGAGCATATAGTGAGTGCTTTCTAAGCCATGACTTGGCTGAAATGACTCAGGTGAAAAAACATATCCTAAGGTGCCCAGCCTCCTAAAGTAGACTAGCTATATACCTTCCTCTGGAGCATGGTATGCAGCCAGAGCATTCAGCATATCATAGATCACTTCCTTAATTGTATCAGGAATAACAGGCAGAGACGAAGGTTTCAAAGGAGTTGTCTTCACCAGCTGTACAGCATTAGGACCTTTAATTCTAAGATTCTCAAATTCATCATCTGAAGCTAAGCCAAAATAAGAGGAAAATAAACAGTTAATAGTGAACCAGCACCTAAACTAGGCTTCCAACAAAGACAGATTAAGAAGCAGGCTTGGAGAGTATACAAATTTGGGAAAGGGGTGCATTTTCAACCAAAGTTCAAGTAGCATACTACAAAGTCTGGTTTTGGCCTTCCCTAAATTCCACAGAATGTAATAGAGGAGTATAGGCTTTGGAGTTAGAGAAATTTTACCTTGAAATGTACTTCTCATTCTTCAAAAACCTCACGTTTTTCATTTTTAAATTTTGCTTATTTTGAGGGTTAAATGAAACCACACATGAGAAATGCCATGAGTACATAGCTGGGGCTCCCAAAATAACTGTGCTCTTCCCCAATTTTTTTTTTTAAAGTACAAACCCATGAAACAATGGAAAAGTTCAAAGGACAGTAAAATATACATCCATATATCTAGAATTACCATTTGATTACCCTTAAATATGCCTACACACACCTCCTAAGATCAAGCATATTTTCGTATATAACTACAATACTGTTGTAACACTCAGGATACAATTATATTATCTAATACGTATTATTCAAATTTTCCCAATTTCCTTTCTCTGAATCCAGAACCCAAAGTGATGGTGGCTATAATTGCTCTAGTTTCCTCTTATATAGAAGAAATGCGTGCAATTTTCCCGTTTCGTGGCATTAATACTTTTCGAAGAATCAAGGTCAGTTGTTTTATAAAACATTAGACAATATTGCATTCTAGTTTTTTCCTCATCATTAAATACAGGTCATAGCTTTTTGGCAAGAATACACAGGTGAGATTGCAAATTTCCCACTGTATTCCATTAGTCACATATCCATCTCATCTATAATTATCACTTTATTTACAAATAAAGTATAGGTAAGCCCTATTATTCCACAAAGCTTCCACATCTAAGTGCCAGCTCCTAGCTTCTCCTTTGAAAGCAAAGACTAGACCAAATGAGTCCTTCGTATTTCTAATGGATTATGACAGGGCCCAGAGAAACTACTCAATTACTTATTGAATTGACTGACGCAAATGATCGACCAGCCAATGCTCCAATATTTTTCTAAGTTATAGATCTCTTCATAGAAAAATCTCTCAAATTATACCAGGTCACACACTTTAGTGTTTCAAAGGCCAGAAACAAATGAAACTCACCAGTTCCTGAACCTCGAGGTGCTGGAAGGGCAATGCGTATACAGCAGTTGGCCACTTCTGTGAATATGTCTGGATTGCGGCATGCAGCTGGCCCAAGGACACGAAGGATGTAGTTGATCTCCCGAGAGCCAAGGCTGCCAGACACAACACCAGAGGTAGTGCTTCCAGCTCCACTTGTAGCTGCTGAGCGAACAACCTAGCAAAGAGAGGGAGAAACACTGCTGATTAAATGTCACTTTCTAAAAATACAACTGTAGCCATGGAAGGGTTAACAAGGAATAAAATACTAAACAAGCTCTGGCTCAAAACAGTGGATAGTTTTAGATTGTAGGGAGAATGATATACTTGGTCCAATCTATCCCTTCTCAATTAAAAAAAACAAGGCTCATAACAAAGTTAAGCACATCTCAAAACTATCAATTCTTAGAACAGAGTGCATATAATCTTTAGAGAAATTAGAAGATGAGTCTAGACAATAAATCCCACATAGTTTCCACATTTAAATGCCAGTTCCTAGCCTCCCCCAAAATACTATCACAATTTTAAACAAGAATGGTTCAAATATATAATGACAATCACTTGGTGTATATGAACAAAATTAAATATTTTCTTTATGCCTAAAGTCAACCTTCGGTCTGAAAAAGTAATGACAGTTGCAGGACATATCCAACTGCAGATTGTTTGCTTTCATAGCATAGGGCTTAGACATAGCCATGATTTTGTTCTTCTAATAAAATTACTTGTCAATCATGGAAAGTATGAATAAATAATTTAAGTATTTCTCATCTACTCCTCTGTGAAAAGATGTTCACAAATATAAATATTTTTTTTAATTTTTTTTAGGGGTTTAATGGGACTGAACCCAGGGGCCTTTTACCACTGAGTTAAAATTCCAGATTCTTTTTATTTTTGAGACAGGGCTTTCCTCAGTTGATCAGACTAGCCTACAATTCGTAATCCTCCTGTCATAGCCTCTCGAGTCACTGTGATTATAGGCATGTGTCATTGCACCCAGTCACCTTTTGATATCCTAAGACCATTTTATAAAACAAAATGACACATGCCCTTTAGCCCTTATGTTCTATGTACCTGGTCATAATTATTATTTTCATGTTTTTAGCTACAGAAAAGTTGTAATTTGTGTAAAGCCATAATTTATTTATCTCGTTCTCTACTGCAGGATATTTGATCTCTAATTTCTTGACATTATAAGTATGTCCACAGAGAAAACTCTTGTGCATGCACATGTTGGAATACCTGATGTTAGTCTTCAGATAAACTCAGAATTTCTAGGTCAAAGGATATATTACACTGATGGCACTAAATTGCTTTCAGCTAGTTCTCTATACCTGTACCTAACAATGGATATTATGAAGCATTTTTGCTTTGCAAATTTGATGTGTTAAAACTGTCACTGATCTCTCTTTGTTCCCCATGTCAAAAATAATTTATTATAGAACTCTGAAAGTTTTTCCCTTGTCCAGTGAGGACCTTTATTTAATTTTAGCATTTTTCAGTTTTAAGATTTATTTTTTTGTCTGAAACTTATCTGGATATACATATTTCTTCCCTGTTGGGCTATCACCCGACCATGGGATCACTGTACATGTTGCCTTTAATAGTTTTCCTCTTGCTTTTGTATTATGTAAGGTGAAACTGGGATTTTGCATATGTAAGGCAAAATCATCTAGGCTGGGTGAAGAACTGCTTGAGAATCTAAGATGTATACTCATATACAGATGGAAGTATAAATTGGTACCACATTTCTGGCAAGCAAGTTAAAAAAATATACTTCTTGGTCCAATTTCTAGGAATTTCAAAGAACCACCATCTTATACATGAACAAAGCTAGGGTCAAAATGCATATTTTAACGGTATTTATCAATGTGGGAAACATCACGAGAGAGTGATGGAAATGAAATCTATTCACAGTCATATGATGACTGCTGTAAAAAATTAGTAAGACAGAAAATTTTATAAAGTACAGAGGTGGAAAAGTTTTACTTGTAAGATATTTGTCTCCCACCTCTCTACTTATCTTAATGTTGATGGTCTAAACATTTTATTTTTTATTTATTTATTTAAAAAAATTTTTTAGATGTTGACAGACCTTTATTTTACTCATTTTTATGTGATGCTAAGAATCGAACCCAGTACCTCACACATGCTAGGCAAGTGCTTTGCCATTGAGCCACAACCCCAGCCCAAACATTTTATTTTTTAATAATTACCTTGACATTTCTTCCATTGCTTTATAAATTTCCTAAAACATACAAACTTGTTTTCTGATCTGTATAATAGTTATTTTTAAAATGCCTATCACAGTGCCTGGGAAATACAAACATTCAAAAAAACTTTACTTTTACACCCCAAAATACAGTATTTTGAAAACATTCTTGGATTAATACCTCAGAGGCAATCCTACAAAGAACTTTAAGGCATACACTTAGGAGAAGATATCCTAGTTTTGTGCTGATAGTTTTTGGTTTGGTTAAAGAAACCTAAATTGTCAGAGAGGATTTTCCAGAAATGATACACTACTATAATAAAACAGTATATAAGGGTGGAAAATATATGCAATATATATAGCTAATTATACACTCTATGTAGAACCAGAAGTAGGTTCTGAGACCAAGGAGACCAAAGTTATGAGGTAAAGCTAAACCAGCAACTGACACTCAAAAGACTCACTTTTTCCATGGTGTGACGGAGGGTGCAAGGATCCTCAATGATGTGTCTTAAGAGAAGAGTGACCAGGGGAGTGAACCCATTGAAGCCTGAGCTCTGGGTCAGATTTAAGATCATGCGGGTACTCTTTAGCTCTGCAAACATCATGGCATATTTGTGGTCTCGGGTTAGCCTTAGGCAGAGGCGAAGAGTGGCATGCAAAGTGTCTGGGTCCACAGGGACTCCCAGCATGCTCACGCAGGCCCGTATTAAAACAGTCACCATATCTTCTGTTAGGCCCTGGATCAGGATCTCCCCAATTTTTGTTTCTTCCAGGCTTGTTTCCTTTTCAGTGTTTGTATTCTCTAGGGCCAAAGGGGTTTCTACAAATGAAAAAGTAACAGTATAGACAGTTTAACCTGATGTTTGTTTCCATACCTCTCCCTCTTAAGTAACCACCAAAGAACTTGGGTCCTATTAGGAGAAACAAGCCAAACACTAATTCTTAGGTCAGACGAAAATGCATAGGTAAGGGAGGACTTATGTTAAGCAACGCGATAGAAAAGGATATCATTTGCAATGAAATTTGCCAGACTTAAGTCATAAAAGGCACTTTGATTTTAGCTTAAAACAAAACAACCCCCCCAAAATCAAAACAAAAAAAAAACTCCTTAAAATATTCAAAATGAAAATTCCATACCATTGACTTTATTTTCTTTACGTTTGATATCCAATTCTTTGCTTTCTTCCAGTGTCTTCTCTAATTCCTGCCCACTGCTGTTTTTTGAGTTTTTATTCAGCCGAGGTACCCTGAGGAGAGTCAGCATCACAGGTCGTCGGTTCCCAGTTTCTTCATTAACCTTAAAATTCAAAACAGATTAAAAAAAAAAGAAGAAAGAAAGAAAGAAAAATCTCATCAGGTACAGCAGCACATGCCTGTAGTCCTAGTAACTCTGAAGGCTAAAGCAGGAGGGTCACTTGATCCCCAAGTTTGAGTCCAGCATGGGCAACATAGCAAGATCCCATAAAAAAAAAATCTATCAAAAAAGAAATTAGGAATTATTTAGGTGTGTGGAAGGGGACATTTCAGGCAAAATGCTATAATAGGAAGGAACCTTGGCAATTTATCCCATAATTTACAGAGAGAAAACAGAAAGGTTCCCAGAGGTAAAGAGATATACACAGGCCTTTTAATAAATTCTAAACTTGCTTCCCAATAGAGCAGAAACCATATATTACCACTCTCTAATCTTTGACTGAACACTCAAAAAATAACTTCTAGGAAGGACAGCACCAATTGCCACAGACCAATGATTTAATTAATAGCATTTTAGGCTCACTTCTCTGAAAACTATATCCAAATTAGAAGTGGTACTCCTGCTCCTTAATGCTGCTTCAGAATGAAGCAGAGCAAAAGTCATAGCCAGTATATTCCCCTTTTCAATAAAGTTTACAGCACTGGTGACCATGTACCTGCACCATCGTAGTGAACTGGACGGTGTATCTTCTTCGGCCTGCAGTGAATCGCACACTTGTCTCTCCAGATTTCCAGGCAGAGTCGATAGTGCTGTTGTTGCTTGCACTGTAACTACACCAACGCCCAGAGCGGTCATCAAACCAGCGCCAGTTGTTGCTGTTGGACTGTAGGTACTAAATATAAAATACAAACATTCTTTGTATTTCCTTCATGGTTGACTGTTACCAAAAACAGTAACTTTATCAGTGTTCACTCTTAACACTAAGCCAGGAAAAAAGAAACACACTGGACATTTAATAAAGTCTGAACACAGGGGAGTTTTCATATGTATTTAGCCTCTCATTGCTAAATATCTTCCTAGGCAAATAAAAAACAAAAACAAACAAAAAAAATCCATCTATGTCCTTGTTTTCCAATCCTCTTATTTTCCTTCTGTTTCCCCCATGAGGGGAATGCTCCTTTGAGATGTATTGGACCAAGAATTTTGTTTCTAAGAATTTAGAAACATAATGTGGTATGTACTCATTTTCATCTAAGGAGCACTTGCTTTTGGATACTCGGTTGCATTGTTGTGTACAATGAGTTGTTCTTCAGGTACCATAATTATGAGCCATTTCTCCTCCATACATTCCTTTAACATTTATTTCCACAAAAAGTTTTGAGGCACTTAGCAGCTCCCTAAGAAGACAATTCTAACTCTCCATTTATAAAAGAAGATTCCTCTAAGATTTAAACCTTGGTCAGGGACCTTTATATCCTTCACCACTCTCTTATATTCTCTTCTGGTCTACTCTTGCCTCGAGAAAGTAAACTATCCTGTCTATTACAGACACTATGTATCACACACCTTAGTCATCTGAGCTCTCCTTTTTGAGGAGATGGCTGTCTTTTCATAGAAATCAATCAGGAGCAACACTGGAGTGATCCACCTAAAAGGGAGAAATGTTTTGTTTGGGGCAAGCCAGAAATCTGTTACACATTAGGAAAAATTGGACTTCATCAGGCATATTACAAAAGTACTCAAGATCAGACCCATATATGCCCCAGGAAAGTGCTGGATTCAGGCCTTGGGCTCAATGAGGCTAAGTCCCAAGGGAATAGAATGAAACCAAGATAGATATTAGGATCACTCACTTTGGGGTTTGGACCTCCTTTTGTTCCTTGGCGGCCTGTAGGCAGGGCTGAACTACTTCCAAGAGCTTTATTAGGACATTAAGGATGCCACTTGATTCAACAACCCAAGCACAAGGTAGCTTCAACTCCTGATTGATTTATCAAAGGAAAAAAAAACAAGGACATTCAAATTTCCAACCAGTATCAACAAGTAGCACCATATAAAACAAACAGAATTGGCTGCATTCAAATCCAACCTCTTACATTTATCAATCTGATAATCTGAGATGAATTACTTAAATTCTCTAGGCTTTGGTTTTCTCATGAGTCAAAGGGGCCATAATTTATATCTCTAGAATAACTGTGATGATCAAATAATCTCCCCCCTAAAAAAATATATATTGCGACATAATCTTTGGCACCTTTATATGCGTGAAATATGGAAACTTATTAATATTTTTAGGAACTGTCATTGAGACTCTGTTGTCTTGACTATGATTTTAAACCTTTGAGTTACGAATAAGCTTTATAATTTTATTTTTGTATATTACTGGAGATTGAATCCATGGGTGCTCCACTAAGATATATCCCCAGTGTCCTTTTTGTATTTTATTTTGAGACAGGGTCTCACTAAGTTCAACGCCTTGCCATCCTCCTGCCTCAGCCTCCTGAATTACTGGAATTACAATTGTGGGTCACTATGCCCATCTTCATGGAAGATGGAATAATTAAATAAAGTTCATGGTTCTCCTTATTGGTGCTTCATTAAAATACCCTTTTTAATAGAAACCCAATAGAAGTTAATGCCCAACTACCAGTGAGAACTGAGAATATCGAAAATATAGAATAAGATATGCATGATATGGGAAAAGTCATAATTGCAATGCTGGATGAAAACATACAAAACTGTCTATATACACTTATTGAAAGTGTTTAAATGGACAGAAAAAGGATTAGAATACAAGACTTTACCTATGATTCTTTATAGATAGTGGCCCATGAGTGACTTAAAGTTTATTTTATAATGTTACTGAGGACGCCACACATTCAATACTTTGAAACTTACACAAAGCCCCATGACAACTTGATACATATTGGATGTATCTCTTGAGTTGCTATAAAGGGATCATTCCACTGAATTCAGGTTGCTATCTAAACATGATGCATTTGTCCAAGGTCAACTGCTTCCTAAGGAGTTTGTTTTTGTTGGAAGAATAACATGTCTAGACTAAATCATTCTCTTACCTCAAATAATATGCTGACTAACCAGGGTAGGGAAAGAACAGAACTGTCTGAGTACCTGACACCTATTACCTTAACACTGACCACATCTAATTTCCATAGTTGAGATTTCTCACGCTTATGCAGCTGCCATTTAGGTTTCCTCAGAGAAGCAAAAATATCCCAGGTCCCAAGTACGATAATCATTTAAATATCCGTCTTTGAAACTACTAAACCCATATCTGTTGACTCAACTAATTAAGACTTATTCTCAGAAGCCCATCTCACACTGTCCAGAAGCAATGTGTCTATCCTTCCTAAATTCAGAAAAAACTTGATACATTTCATGTATCCACAGAATGTTTTCATTTTGTTTTTACTTGTGCACATTTACCTATCGAAAACTATGTTCATGAAAAGCAGGGATCACACCTTATACTTTTCTTCAATATCTAAAGTGGTGGTTGTTTGATAAGTTTTTCATGAATGAATTATAGGGCCTGAAAGATCTAAATCTTACCTCAAAAAGTAGCGTTAAAAGCAAGATTCTGGTAGCCAAATTGGAGGCCTGGGGCAGGGTAGCCATCTGACTGATCCACTCGGACACAGTTTTTGTGTCACTTGTTGTTAGGGGAAGAGCAGCTTTGATCAATACATCAGCAGCTTCCCACACCTAGAAAAGCAGAAAGGGGTCCCAGTTATGCAAAGAGATGAGGTTTGTGAAAATATTCTCAAACCTTTAAAATACTCCCTTCACCCCAAAATGTTTCCTGAGAATAGGTAAATAAATAGTAACTTACTTACTTATAGGAGTTTAATGTCTAAGGAAAGTTAATGTAGTCAGCACTAAACAATTACTTTCTTAGGCTTAATTTTAAGAAGACTACATTCTAAGTTAAAGGAAATCAATGTTTAAAAAAATTCTTTGTGTGAAGTTAATTCCAAAAAGGTTCTACAGATTTACACTATCAATAAGTTTTCATAAAATCCCTCTCAGAATTATCAAACAAAAACCCCTGACAAAGCTAAGAAATTTCAGTACATTTTTAGTTTACTCCTTTAGGTTTTAAGTTTCCTTAAAATCATTTGTTAAGCTCTTGATACAGATTAAAGAAACCAAACATTTCTGTGAAAATCTCTTACCCAGTTTTCCTTTAGTTTTATGTTTCTATGCCTTAAAGTTATACTTATATAGGTCAAAACATTTTTAAATTTTGAATTTTCTCCCTGAATCTAGGATTAGAAATTATACAAAATATTAATGATTTAAATATATAGGATGATTAAAATAATAAAGGAATATAATGAAACTGGCTATTTATGGGTGTCTGGATTTGGGGTAATTTATTTCTTACCCTACTTCTATAATTAGCCTAATTTTATAATGAGGGGAAACACTGTCTAAAAAGGAAAAAATAGCCAGGTAGGGGAAAGGGTTACAAGTATCCATCAGTAAATGGTTGCTGAATAGGAAGAGAAAAAAAAATTATTGGGGCAGGGAGTGGCTAACTTGGTTCAACAGTGAAAGATATTTTGGACTCTAGATGAACCTGAGAGACAACTAGAGAAAGTTTTGATTTTCCCTGCCAAAGTTATTTTGGTAACATAATCAAATTAATAGTTGTACAAAACATTCAAGCAAAAGTTAGATTTTCCTCAAAAGAATTCAAATAGAGAATAGAACCATACTGAAATTACAGAAATACTGAATTTCCAGAATTCAGCTTGTTAGATGGCAGGAAAATCACTTTGCATACATTTTTCTGGTCCCTTGAGAGCTTACCTGATTGACTACTTGCTTCAGAATCATGTCACGATAGTCTGCTCCATTACGTTTGATAGCTGTCATGATCAGATCACATACACGGTACACTGTGTCTGGCAGTTCATCAAGAAGGTGGAAGCAGCCTGGCAACATGGTATCTGTGAAAGTGTGGAGCTCATCTTGCTCCAATGGATCAGCATCCTGAAACTTTTCTAGACATTTAGCCTCTTCCTCTTCCTGCTTTTCCCGAGCTTTTCGTTCCTCTTCCTCTTTTCGACAGGCAACTTCCTGGAGACAGAGAAGGAGAGAGTAGTACACAGGAGAGGTGAAGGAGGAAAGATGAGGGAGACCCTGGGAATATAGTCACCTCACAATATGAATACTTTCTATCTTTTCTAGTAGTTGATACCTTGGTCAAAGTACAGTGATAAGTACAAGGGAAGTCACACAGGTTGGGCTAAGGCAGAGAAGGTTGAAGGGGATGTCTCCAATACCCTAAAGCATTGCCAATTATCTACAGTATCCTACACTACCTCCCAAAAAATCATTTTCAATGCTTCCCCTGCCTGATCTAAAGCTTCAGGTCAAAACAAGGTAGCTTCAGGAGAAAGCAAGGTTGGGATGAATGAGTACTCCCATGTCTTTCTTTAATCCAACTACTCTGCAATAGCAGCACAGTGTTCACAGAAATACTAAGCTTAAGTGAGCAGAGCCCTTTTATATGCCATTTCCTGGTTACCTCAGGTGACTCTGCCCTTTGATCCATTGGAATGTCCTGCCCCAGAGACATTGCAATTGCTCTCATCATCTGGTCCTCTTCAGACATGCTGAGATCCTAGAGTGACAACAAAGAACCCAACACTTACCCAAACCCCAAACAAAGAAACATAAAAAGCAACCCCAACTCATAAGGAATCAAGATATTCTGTGAACAAGCTTTAGAGAGTGAAGAGGCTCTAAATGTCTCAGTAGTAAAAAATATAAACAACTAGGTAAGTAGGTTTACCCAATACCCATAAGAACAATAGGGGAAATCACAAGGAAAATTAAGGTTTCAATGTAAATACATATTCTGCATGTCAGGAAACCATGTATTTTGTACTGGTTACTGACTGTTGGTTCTTCTACAAAGTGTAATAATTTGCATAGCTACAGGATTAGGAAACTTCTGGCTATTAGAAACAATGAGAGTTATCCAAAAAAGAAAATATCGACAATGGAGAAGTGTGAAAATGAGAAAAAAATTATAGAAAGACTAATGATGGAAGAATGAAGGTAAAAAGGATACCAACAATCAAATTGTTACCGTGGCCTGTAAGAATTTATAAGCCAGCTCACCCGAACAACTCCTCCCATGATTGGAGGAGGGTGTGTTAGAAGGTACTCTGTGGCCTGCTCCATGGTGCTGGTGTTCAACAGGGCTTCCATGGCATGTTCTCTTGTGAACCCCATGTCCATGAGCTGTAACAAAAATTTAAGAGCTCAGCAGCACAGCTCAAAAATTTCTAACTTTATATGATTCGTACACAGAAGAACAAGTGGATCCCCAAATTCTGGAAAACTGGCAACGGAAAAAGTATCTAAAACATTGATTTAGTAATTCTGCTAGGAAATAATCATGAAATATAAAGATTGATACATAAGGAAACTATATACCACAGTTTGAAATGAGCAATAAGTATCTTGTGCAATTAACTTAGAATGCCTTTAAAAAAATACTTTGCTGTATATTATAGATAGTCTAAAGTAAGCATTGCTTTCATAATCAAAAGGGCAGGCATATATATAAAAGAGATTGAACAAGACTCTAGACTTAAAGAAAACCTACATATATAAAAATTCAGGGGGGAAATGCTAAAGTGATCTACCCATTTTAAAAAATGAGACCTATACATTTATTCAAAAGTTTAATAAAAAAGGTTTGTATGGGACTCAGATTCTAGAAAGCTCTTGTCGGAGAATTAATGAGCTACAATATCCCTTCCCTTTACAGATTAATCGGAAAGCAGCTGAGCACAGTTTGACTCTAAAGAACAGGCAACTGAGAACATCAAAATGAACATGCTGGGGAGGACACAAATCTGTATTACCTGTTAAAAAAAAAACTAAGACTACACTCCTACTCTCCTCAGGAGAAAGAACAAAACAATGCTAAAAGATGAGGGAATTTAAATCTACTTCCTGGTTAACAGAACCAGACACTTAGTGGTATATGAGCTTAGAAAATACACAAACATTATACTTCATCAGGAACAAAGTGCACGTTCTACAACTGTGGGGCCAGTTGTCTACCTGTTGTAGTTGCTGCTGATTGACTTGAGGTTCCCTGCGGGAGCCACCTTCTTCTTGCCCTGAATCTTCTTCTCCTCGAGTCCCCTCTTTCTCTTTGCTTAGTCTCTCTCGAATCACAGGCTCTCCTCGGAGGATGTGGCACAGAATGGCTAGCATGGACTCAGCCATTCGCCCGCCATAGACCTTCAGGGGTTTCCGGTTCCACAGGTTCTTAATACAAGTGAAGGCTGCCTGAAAGTCATTTGAAAAGTATGTGAGGATCTTTTTGCCTCAATTCAAAGCCCCAGGAGAAAGAGATGACAAACCTTTGGGACAATTCTTCTACAATCAGTGTCCACAAAATTTTAGGTAAGAACTGCCAGAGCCCAAGGATCATCAAGAAGGAGCCTTTAATTCATCCTGGAAGTATCAATCTGAAGTTCATAGTTCATACATCCACATATGGAAAATTCTCAAATGATCTCTATCCTCTTCCATAGGCTGCCCTATCTGGGTCTAGAATCCTATTTTCCTCAATAATCATATTATTGAGCTGGGATACATGTGAAAGAGCACTTGCCCAGCACACAGAAGGCCCTGGGTTTAATCACCAGTATTGTAAAACAAAAAACAAACCTGACATTATTTTTGTAAGGAGAGCAAAGTGAGAATTAACCCAGTTAGCACAAGAAATTCCGCTTGGTTTTAGAATGCTGAATACTCACTTTCTGAGTTACCACAAGGAAACGAAGAGCACTGAATTGTGGAAAGTTCTGGACACCTCCTGGCAATTTGGCAGGCAATGAATGTGGAGATTCAAGTACCGTGGTGGGATTCACCATCTTTTCCACAAGCATAAGCCAGGCATCTAGGAATTCTCCTGTGCCATCAGGTAAGTCTGAATGTTCCAATCCCTCAGACACAGGAACTTTGCCTCCCATGGAGAGAGCCCAGTTGAAAGTTCTAAATTCAGATATGAGAAAGTATGGGGATAGAATATTAGTACTTTAGATAAGGTGGATGATTTACATTTAAAGGGTCCCCAATGTCTACATGAGTATGTGATCTTCCTCTTGAGTTACTACTTTAAATTTGTCCAACATTTATTAGTTTTACTTTTCAAAGCCTTAAAAAATGCACACATACACATATACCACTAAAACTCGGCTTAGAAATACTCTGATCTAGAAAAGTAAAAAAGTTTATCATATTCAGAAAAATGTAAACAGAGAAGTCTGTTAAAAACCAGAAGCCAAATGAGTAAAAGTACAAGGCCTGACAAACACCCGTAGGACAGGCTAAATACCACCCACCACCCTCCAAGGAAAACAGAGACACATGTGGCTGGTTCCCAGAATATGAAATGGTATAACCAATGGCTATTATAGCAAGGTACACAGAAAAGACCAAACTTCAAGAAATGCTTCTCTATGAAGAAAATAACCCTTACTCAAAAAGAGCATTATGGCCTCCAGAACAGAGAAATTTCTGCAACATGAGGTGGTAGGGATACTTCCTTTCATCAAACAGCATTGGGGAGGTGAAACCAACTGAACAGATGAAGAATGTCAGCCTGAAAGAGGGAGAAAGCAAAAATTTAACCTTTTCTGTCACAAAAGCAATTGGGAAATTCACATAGAAGCTAAGTGTAAAATTTAACAATGCACCACAGTGACTGACTGGAAAGCAGATGGGTGACTAGTATGGTTATTAAAATTTCAAAGATAAGAGAAGCATGCTTTTAATCCCAGTGACTTGGGAGGTTGAGGCAGGAGGATCACAAGTTAAAAGTCGGCCTCAGCAATGTAGTGAGACTCTGTCTCAAAATAAAAAATTAAAAAGGACTAGAAATGTGGCCTCAGTGGTTAAGCATTCCTGACTTCAATCCCCTCAAAAGAAAAAAGAAACCAAAGATACAAAACTTACACTTGCCACCTAATGAACAATATATGGTTCACTGACATACAGTTTGATTGCAAATACTTTTATGATTTCTTCGTTCTAAAACTAGGTACAACAAAAACAGGGCCTTACAGTTTATTTGAGGTACATATCTAGAGTAAACAAGGAACCTAATCCATGTTCTCTCAATTTAGTGGTTGACTCTCCATTAAGTAGATAGGAACAAGTTATATTAGTTTTAAGGAAACATTCTTGTCCCTGCATCACATGCAGAATCTCACCTGAAGCGAGGAGTAGGTGTATACGGTGGGGGCTGCCAAGATAAGCCCTTTGTGAGGAGCTTAGTGAGGGCTGAGGCTGTTGATCGAGCAGCAGGTGTTGGTGCTGTAGTGGTGCTAGCAGCATGATGGCTCCTTCTCTGCCGGACAGGAGACCCCACACAAAGTTTAACAAGGAGTCCAAATAGTTCAGCAAGTGCTCGGCCTAATCTGGAGGAAGCTGGAATCCAGAAATCAGAATAAGGGTGTACAGTATTCTCAGAACAGTTTCATTCCAACAGAAACATTACTGTTAACACATTTTTATGATTGACCACTTAATCTGAATAAAATCTAAGAAATTCCACATGATAATACAAAAAGTTCGCAAGGGAAAAGTGCCTCTTTTGAAAGCAGGAGGCCAAGAAGTATGCTGACATTCAATATATAACAAGTATGAAAGATAAGCACCCATACACTGTTCAAGGAAGTATAAAATGAAACTGCCTTTGCAGAAGTAATATAGCAATATGCATTGATTAACTAAATGATAAATCTACTGAATTATGGAGTCACTTAAAATGCTTACAGACAACTTTATGTTGGCAAAAAATGCTTTAACAATTTGGAGCAGAAAAGACTACATATACTATATATTATCTGATCAAAACATAAAATATAGTCCTAAAGGAAAAAAGATCACTAGGAAAAGCGTAACAATTTTAAAATTGGAATTTAAGGAATTATAGGCATTTCAAACTCTCATCTTTGTAGGATACTTTTCAGTATGCTGTTCAACAACTACTCAAAAGAGCAGAATACAGATAGAAACAAAAGTAAAAGGAAAATGTATAAAAAGGCAAAGAAGGCTGAGGATATATATATAGCTCAGTGGCAGAACACCTGCCTAGCATGTGTGAGCCCTTGGTTCAATTCCAGTACTGGGGAAAAAATTTTAGATGGTAGAGAAAATATGCCCAAATATTGTGTCCTTGCTCTCCTTTAAACATTTTTCTTATTTTTTTCTTATCTCTGTAATGACTACTACTCTGAAAATCATAAAAATGCTGTCCTAGCATCTTTGAAATAAACATTTTCATTATGATCTACAGGGTTAGATCTGAATCAAACTAAGTGAATTTATGTATACTTATGAACCTACTGTGTAGATTCCATTTGAGCTCATGTCACATATCATGCTCAAAACTTGACCTCTGAGGTATACAGCACAGTAGGACAGGAAATAGTCCTAAAAAGGTTTAAGATATATGTACTGCCTGGTTGGAGGCTAAGTATATTCAGACACTGAAAATCTAATAAATTCAAATCAATGGGAAAATGCATCCAAATGCACATACTTTCATGCCATTGATATACTTTCATTCCACTGATTTCTGAAGAACAGACAGCAAAGTGGCTCAAACGTAGTTCAAGAATTAGAAGAAAATAAAAGACCACCAACCACCAACAGACAGGTATCAAAAGCATGGACTAGGACTAGGCCCACATAGAAACCCCAGAATACTCCAAGGTCCTATCAAAAGAAGCATAACATGACAAGGAGAAACAAGAACAACTATGTGGATGGTCAATTTTACTTCAATTTGGGGGTAGTGCTGGTAGATTTTCAAATTAAAGTGAACCAAAGAAATGACAATAAAATATAAAAATCTTGGTGACTTAAGATAACAATTGGAAACATAGCTCCCAGGAGCTATGGCTTTTACTTTTCTTTATATTTGTATTAAGGTGTTAGAAAGTGGCAACTATTGAGGAACACAAAATAGTTTCCCCAAATGCTGACATTACATTCATAGCAAAAGATAGCAGAGAGACAAGTATACATATTTAATGCAGTTTTGTTTTCTATCAATGTGTCTTCACACAGATGACAAAATATATAATAGGCCATGTCACTTTCCAAAGGTTTCTTTAAGGGACAAAGAAAGGAAGAGGAGATTAGATTGGCAGAGTACCTAGACAAGTGATTGGGAGATGATAGGTCAGCTAACATGTGGCACAAAGGGAAAAAGAAAACTAAGAAGTATACAGTGGACTCGGCACTAAGGAAGTAATAATAGGTACGTTGGACAGATATTTCAGTGGAATGGTAGGAGCAAGAAGCCATATGCAATAGTTGAAAAGTGAGTAAGGAGTGAAGGAATTTACGGGAGGGTAGACATGGCTCTCAGGAAGAAATTCTCTCATCTCTGTATCCCTAGGAGCTAGTTTAAAAAAAAAAAAAAGCATATCATAGCAGGGACTCAATAAAGTACATGTAATTCAAAGAAGTTTCAAACTTCTTTACATGAAATGATATACAGCCTTTGTAACCCAATTTGCTTGAGAGCTTGTTAAGCCTCTGAAAGCCAGAAAAGAGAGTAGAAGGGAATGAATTACTCACCTGACAACAAAGGCTTGATTTGTTTAATTCTAGCAGCCATGGCTGGTGTGATTTTAGATTTGCCCTTAGAGTCTGAAGCAGTAGGTTCATCTGTCTCCATGGGAGCCAATGTGTCACCATCTAGCCCAATGCCTTCCAATAAGCCCTGGGTAGAAGCATCCATACTTCCAGCTGTTCCATCCTGTTCTCCATCTGGAGACATAGAGAGGAGCAATAAGATCATGGACAGCCAGCACTTACCTGCTTCCTTGTTCTGAAGAGTCCCAAGAAAGAGCTACTTATGGTGCTTCTTACTCTTTAAATTTCAATGACTTCCTAAATCTGGAAAAAAAAAAAAAAAACAAAACACAACCAAAAACCTGTACTTAAATGATCTTCTCTATGGAACTCTACAAAGCAGCTTACTGGTGACATGGACAGTCTTAACCTATGGAGTACCATTCACATAGACTACCATAGGCATGATGCTGTCAATGTGGATGTCCTGCTAGAATTCTATAGTTTGTTCACTAACTCAAATTGGACATTAGAGCATGTCATTGGAAAATTCTATTTCCTAGTATTTACAAATTTTGAACATGAATAGGTGATGTGTATTGAATTTTTGGTGTGTGTGCTCTTAGGTCTAAGAATTAACTGTAAACCTTAACAAGTCACTAAGTTTTCTTTTTGTTCTGGAAAATTTACATAGAAACTGAGTACTTTTTTTTTTTGCTAAAGTGAGAATATTAGAAAAGGCAATTCTTTTACAGTGAATCTAATTTCATTCTTAGAGCTGTAGTGTCTGATAGAAATGTATTTTTAGTGGTCACATTAAAAAGTAAATTAGGTGTTTATATTAACATATTGTTTAATCCAGTATGATCAAAATAATTATTTGAACCTGCAAAAAATTATCGAAATGTCATGCAAAAAATCAAAATCTTTGGATACAGTGATTTTTACGAATCAACCTTACATTTCATAAAACTACCTACAAATGATGTTCATTTTTCAAAATAGCACATTAGAAACCTAACAAGGAAGGGGCTGGGGAGATAGCTCAGTCGGTAGAGTGCTTGCCTTGTAAGCATAAGGCCCTGGGTTCGATCCCCAGCACCCAAAAAAAAAAAAAAAAAAAAAAAAAAGAAACCTAACAAGGAATGGTCAATTTTTGTACTTTTACATGGCACTTAATTGTTAATTAAAAAGAAAGATGTATGAAAATGTTTTATCTAAGACTACTGCAAATGTTCTGTGTGTGATTTTTGAGGCAGAAATATGGGTTCTTCTTTCTACTATATTTTCTAATTTTTATCATTAGTTGTGTCTTGTAGTGATGAAATGATAAAAATAGTGAAAAGATAAAAACTGAGGTATATGTATGAAAAGAACTAACTAAAATTTCACAATAAACCTACAGACACAGGGACAGAACTTAGAAGAATTAATGACTAAGATTTTAGTTTCTTAGAGTTACCTGATCTTTTTCCGCCCTGGGTCGTACCTGCCTTCTCATCCTTTGGAACCAGTTTCTGCATGTCCGCTTGGCCAAATTCACACCCAGATGGTAGGCTGCAACAAGAGAAACAGTAAGCCAAAAAAGAACCAGAACTATTTTCACTTTGCATGGTCTCTAACTTGCTTGGTCAATATTATCCCTCCTTGGAGCAGTTAATTATCCTTATGATAATAAAACACATGCAATTCCTCAGACAGCATTTCAACAAGGTTTCCAGTCTAATTTTTTATACCTGGCTAATAAAAATAGGATCAAATACTAAACACCTACCATACTGACACAAAACAGCTGGGGTATCAAATCAAATATTCACAAGATGATATAATTGTTCAGTTAAGTGGGAAAGACAAGAAAGACCAAATATTTTATCATGTTGTCCACCCGACAATAGCAATTCTCCATGCTTACTGAGCTTAATTTCTCTATCAGAAAATGTAATAGAGATATTAAGAGAGATGATCATTCTCTTACCTGTTTGGGGTACACAAGGAGAGGAGGACAGTGCTTTCCCAAACCAGAGAACAGTATAATTGGCTCAGCTTACTCAGAACACTCAACCCCAACTGGGAACCCCACTGGTTAACGGAGATGGAACGAATCTCACTCTGCAACCAAAGCAGAAAGAATTTCATATGAGAGACGGTCTTTGAACAATTATATACAAAATCAATGTTCATCTGTTTTCAAAGGATAAGAAATTATATTTTACTTAAGTGATATTCTCCCAGAATTGTACACTTCATCAAACTATCCCCTTTTAAGCTCATATTTCCTTAAGATATTCTTTTAGAGTCTTACATACTATGTCTAATATGCCTTCTCATCCTTTTTTGTAAAGTGAAAGACAGATATCATATAGGGAACTCTGTTCTGCTTAATAAAAGAAAAATAAAACACTACTTTCTAATTTTTTTTTGTTGGGGGGCAGGTTTATTGTTTTTCTCCAATTTTTATACTTTAGCAAATAGCTATTACACCACTAATCTTAAGAATTGATTACCGGAGAAGTACAGGTAGTGTGAGCACATGCAAGTATGTGTGTGTGTGACCATGCACACACACAAATACTCTCTTCAAGTAACCACAAGAGAGACTATGGATTGCAGGCACAGGATTTGATACTTTAAAAAAATTTTTGGCAATTTGTTAATTACTACTGATTTAAATGTTCTGTGGTTAAATGTTGTTTTCCACTCCATCATAAGGCTTATGTCTACTTGGAGAAAGATTAGAGATAAGACCTGATGAACATCTAATTGAGGTTTATGTGCTTTGGTAACTGACTACACATGCCAGTTGGCTTTCTAAAGATAATATGAATCAGTTAATGCCTGATGAT
Source organism: Sciurus carolinensis (assembly GCF_902686445.1). Lineage (NCBI taxonomy): Eukaryota > Metazoa > Chordata > Mammalia > Rodentia > Sciuridae > Sciurus > Sciurus carolinensis. Next base: position 43,794,541 of record NC_062232.1, read on the forward strand.
TAAAAAAACCTCTCTTCAGTTTCAAGAAAGTCCAATTCAAATGATATCTTTTATGGTCATACAACTTCTAATAAAAAAAATCCTAAGGGAAAGTGAAATTAAATAGGAACTTGAAACATAAATGCAAACCACCCACCAAAACAGTAGACACCCCACAATCTCACTTTAAAAATGTGACTGCTCTTTTAGATGCTAGCCTAGGTATTTCACTAGCTTTAAATCAACATGTTTGCCTCTATGATCATTCTTACCTGTCCAACTCTACAAGTATGAACAAACATCATGATGTAGGCATGTGCGGCAGTGAGTGCATGCAGCAGAGGTGTGGCCTGAGCTGAGAGAGTAGCATCAGCAACATTGCCAGCGCATGCCAGTTCTCGCAACAACACTGAGCCGCCAGGGGATTCAATGGGGCGATGTAAAGGCTCCAAGGAAGAGAGGATGGAGTCCAACTGAAGGAGACCCTCCTGAAGGACTTTGGGTTCATGTGACAGTGTCTGAAACAAGAACAATTAATGTATTAATAATACACAAATAACTTCATATTCGTTATCTTTAAGAATCGCAGTGGAAGTGACTATTAAATGGAAGTCTTCCAAATCCAGACATGTCCATGTCTCTTACTTGGTAGACAGTGGCACATGAGACATCCCCCAACACCTCATCCTAGAGTAACATGCTACTTTCAAACTTGGTGATCTAATTGTAGAAAACATGTGAAGGCCAAACTTGATTACTCCTATACTGATGACTACATTAACTAAGGTTCCAAAGCATGGAAGTTAATCACTATCGCAATGCTCTTTTTTTCAAAACCAAGAGAGATGATTATGGGATTGGCATTAGCAAGGAAATTTCTTCACTGGACTACTGAAGGATTATATAGCCCTTGTAATTTCTTTTGAAATCTGGAGAAAAATCTCACAATAAAACACTATTGTTTGCTACACAAAGACAGAAGAAATTATGTGCCTTCCTATGACTTTAAATAAACCTATACACTATTGTTTGCTACACAAAGAAGAAATTATGTGTCTTCCTATTACTTTAAATAAACCTATACCTCTTCGCATTAGTACCTTAAAAGTAGGATAAAGCTGGATCATACTTTTTCTCTTATGAATGCCACTTAATAATTACACATAAAACATTAAATGCATGTGTATAAGTCACTTTTTTTTCAGCAGAAATTATTCATCATGTACAATCAGCTCAAAAAGGGGGTTCACAGATTTAATGCAATCACCACCTCAAATCCCAATCATGGGCAGGGGGCACGGCGCAGAAACAGGCAAATCCCTCCAAAATCCATATAGAATCTCAAAGGACTCTGAATAGCTAAAACAATCATGAGGAAAAAATAAAAAACTAAATTTATAGATTTCATGTTCCTGAATTCCAACATTACAAAGTTATAGTAATCAAAACTGTGATACCAGCATAAAGACCAATGAAACAGAACATAAGAGTCCAGAAATAAAGCTTCAAATTTATAGTCAAATTATTTTTGACAATGGTAACAAGACCATTTAATGAAAAACGGACAGTTTTTTCAATAAACAGTGCTGGGAAAACTGGGTATTCACATGCAAAAGAATGAAGCTGGGCCTTACCTCAACACCATATAAAAGTACTAACTACAAATGGACCAAAGAACTAAAACTACAAAACTCCCCAAACAAACCACTGGACTAAAGCTACATGACACTGAATTTGCTAATGATTTCCTGGATATGACTCCAAAAGCACAGGCAACACAACACAACACAACACAGTACAACAAAAAAGATAAACCAGACTTCATCAAAATCAAAACCTTTTGTGCATCAACAGACATTGTCAACAGTACAAAAAGGGAATGAACCTACAGAATGGGAAAAAATATTTGCAACTGATTTATCAGCTATGGGATTAATAGTCCACTATATGGAGAACTCCTATAACTAAACAACAAGAACAAAAAAACTAACTTGATTAAAAATGAGCAAAGGATGTAAAGACATTACTCAAAAGGAGGTATATACACATGGGTAACAAGCAGGTGAAAAGAGGATCAGACAAAGGCAAGCCAAATGAAAATGAGATACCACTCTATACCCACTAGGATGACTACTGTCAAAACCCAGAAAATCAGTAAGTACTGGCAAGGATGTAGAAAAAGAATCTTTGGGTATTGCTAGTGAGAATGTAAAATTCTTAGCTTTAGTTAAAAAAAATATGAAGGTTCCTTAAAAAATTAAACCCAGAATTACCATATGACCCAGTAATTGTACTTCTATGCATATACCTAAAGAACTACAAAAAGTTTTTTGGGGGGTGGGGTGAGTAGGTGGTACTGGGGGTTGAACTCCATCACTGAGCTATATCCTTAGCCCTTTTTATTTTGGATTTTGACACAGGGTCTCACTAAGTTGCTCAGGCTGGTCTTGAATTTGTGATCCTCTTGCCTCAGCATTCCAAGAAGCTGGAATTGTAGGCAAGCTCCATCACAATCAACTAAATGTAGGGTCTTAAAAAGAGATATTTGTACACCCATGTTCATAGCAGCCTTATTCACCATAACCAAAAGGTGGAAGCAACCTAAGCATCTATCAATTGATGGATGAATCAACAAAATGTGGTTCATACATACAATAAAATGTTATTTAGCCCTAAAAAGGAAGGAAATTCTGACACATGGTACAAAATGGATGAATCTTGAGAACCTAACAAAATCTCTAATACTGTATGATTCTACTTATATAAGGTACCTGGAGCAGTTAAGCTTAGAGAAAGAAAATAGAAAGGTAGTTCAAGGGCCAAGGTGAGGGGAGAACATGGAATAATTATTTAATGGGTACATTTTCAGTTTTGCAAGATGATACATTTTGCAAACTGGTTGTATAAAAATGTGAATACACTTAAATACTACTGAACTGTACATTTCCGAAGGTTAATGGTAAATGTCTTATGAATAATTTACCACTATAAAAAATTAAACAAGAGAGCCTTTTTTGGGTAAAATATGAGCAATGAACTATAGGCCAATTATGTTTAAAATTCATGACTATCAAAGCTTGAAAGGGGGAGAAAAATATATCACTTAACATACTAAAATGTGTTTAAAAGCTCCTGTCATAAATTATGATGACACACTAATAAATCAAGCAATAAAGTTTCTTTTTGAAGACAGACTTTCCCCTCCTATAAACTTAAATGATGTTAGAACTACATAGCAAACTCAGGAACAAAGGAACAACACTTTGACTTTTCAATGAGAAATAACATGGCACACTATGTATTAGTCACAAAATTCACTTGTAGAACATAAAACAAATTTATTCATTATCTTAGCTGAAGTGAGACCACAGTGAAAACACACATATAACTATTGCAAAATTGACTTCTAAAAAAAGAAATGAAAATATTTGGCCGGATGCTTCTTACCAATATGGATTTGCAGACACCTGCAACAGCCTGACAGGCAGCAGATGTGGGAAAGTCAATAGGCAGATTGGGAAGACCCAAAATGGTAACCAAAGGCAAGAGTCCTTTCTGATTCACAAATTCCTGGCAGTGGTCATCTGTTGTATTGTTGCTCAGAATAGACTCCACAAATTTCATCTAGGTAATGAAAATTTTTTAAAAAAGTTAGAGCCTGACGGAACTAGAAGGCCAGCTGGGAGTAAGGAGAGGGGTGGCCTGATACTCCTGAACCCAGTATTTTCTGGACTACTGACCTGAAGTGAACAGGGATAGATGTATGATATGTACCCTAATTCATCCGGGAAATAAAGAACTTCTTTATTCAAATAAACAACTTCTTCCCACTCTACCTTCTTAACCACACCAGGAGTTAGATAATTTGAGAGCAAAGTAGTTAAGTGACTTGCTCAGGGCCACATTATGAATTAGTGGCAGAATTCAGGTCTAATTTCTTAATTTGCTAATTTAGTGCTCTTGCATGCCTCCCCCTGAGGCAAACATCATGGATACTTTCCCCAAATGCGCTTGCAATGCAAACAGAACACAGAACTCCTCGAGAGTGATTTGGACCAAACAAAGCATTTTTTAAGAGTAAGAAATTAAAATGTGGGCAACAAACACAGAGGCACAAGAAAAACCATCTCTGGAAGTCTTGAAAGTGCTGAAAATGCTAGAACAAATGCTCAGTGGGTAGAAAACAATTCTGGGAAAATTCAAACACTTCAAATTTTCCTGTGAAATTCTCAGGAAGGTTAAAGAAAAGGTCAAATTGATTTAAAGGGGGTGGGGAGAAGTTAATGGGAAAAAAAACACATGTTGAACACATTCAGAAAGCATAATACTGGGCCTAGCACAACAAAGCCCATTCTTTTCCTGTCTGGATTTTAATGGGGATTGGTAACAATGAACAGAAAATTAAGAATACTAAGGGGTACAAGTGCTGGTTGAATTTTGGCAAATTAGTCTAACAGAACAAAAAGATGACAGTTTTGTACATCTTTCCCTTGTGCATTTTGAGGGTCCCAGTGAAAATAAATACACAAATTAGAGTCTTGGGTAATCCCATCCATTTTCCAGAAAAGTGCACACCTTTACTCAGATTGCCCTACAATGAATCTTACCACATTAAGGATGTAATCCATGAGGGGAATAGGAATACGTTCCTCTGTACCAACAACCCTGTTAAGGGAGAAAAGAGTGAGTTACACAGAAATTCACAATACCAGTGCAAGAGAACAAAGTGAGGAAAGGGAAACAGTGAAATTCTAGGCCTTTTTCTAAGTTAGAAACATAGTCTTTAAGCCTATGAACTAACAGACTCATACCACAGGGGAAAAAAATAGAGCTGAAATTGATCCTGAAAGCTAATATTTCTATCCTAAGTTTGAGAGCATAAAGGGGAGAAAAAAATTCAAGCCTTCAAAAATACAGCCCATTTGTATGTATCAAAAAAGACCATTAAGTGATCTTCTTAGGAAAACTATCATTAGAAGAATTCATCCATATAGAAATATTAAAAATAAGCAAGTTCATCTGAAAGATGATTTAAACATCTGCTTAAAGAAGGGGCTAGGCAAGAAACAAATACACCTTACCATGTTCTTTCTTCAGAGTTTAGAATTACAGAAAGTAGGAAAGGGGATTTAGTTTTGTTCAAAAATCCCTACTCAGATTGTCAAATCATATACCTAAAACTGGTCAAACACTCAAGTACTCCTTCCCTAACATACTTGCAACATGACAGTTACTAAACTTTTCCAACAACTGATCAGGTGTGTTACCTTTTCATATGTTTCAATACTACACAGTAGATGAGAAGATTGCAATAATGCCATAACTGCAGAAAAATTAAGTTTTTAGCTCAATGGATATTATCTTGGCTTTTGCAAGAAAGTTACAGAGGGAAAAAAACACCACACAGTATAATAAAACGAAACAAACTAAGATAAACTACAAAGAAGAAGAAAAGTAAAAAAAAGAGCATCTTAGAGATGGGCCCTTGGAACAAATTTAGGCAGGGAGTTGGGCAAGAGGGACAGAGACAGAAGTGAGAGGCAGGGGGAGAAGAGAAGGCAAGAACATTGGCAAGATGTTAATAGTTCTCATCGTGAAGGAAGACAAAAATGTGAACAAAGATATGCTAGGCATGAGAACATTTGACAGCAAAATGTAGAACAGGCAAAGAAAATGAACAGGTATCATGAATGACTTCAATGATAAAAATATCCAGGGTTTTCCAGGATTTAAGTAGGATGTTGTGAACATCCTCAATGGAAATCTGGGAAAGAACTGTGTATAAAGGAAGTGCACCTATAAATACAGAACTGTAATGATTCCACGGGAAGACAACAAACATTTCCTTGACTATAATGTTTCTCCTCAGAAACAGTGCAGTATTTCCCGTTATTATACCCATGATCATCCCAGTTCAGTCTCAAATGCTTGGGAAGAACCCAGAGATATGCCTTTATAGCTTAGAAGTGCAGGTGTAGCTCCAGCCCAATGAGCCATCTGCCCCTTTGCAGAAACCAAATATGATGGCGAAGAGCCTAAGTGATATAATAAAATGGGATCTAGATGTTCCCTTCATTGCTAGATAAAAGCTGGGGAGAAAAGCAAACCAATGGTGGTTCTTAGTATAACATCAGGAACAAAGCTGTCCAGTAACTACTTTTCTCCCTATTTTAACCTCATTTTTTGGCTACCAGACCCACAAAGCCATATCAGAATACTACATAAATGGTTAGCTTTCTGCAATAATACTCCACCTACCAGATGGTTTCACGAAAAGTGATTCTAATCTTATTTGAACAATGAGCCATAGCATCTTTGAAACAATAAGAATTCTAATGACAAGTGAAGCAGTTTGCCATAATTGTCAAATTAAAAATTTTAGGCTTCTTTCCTTCCCCAAAACATATGTGCATTCTTCCAACTCAATTTTACTTTGACCATTTTTTACATGTGTTTAGGAGGTAGGTATTTTTATCCAGCTCTTGATACAGAAGCCTTTGGCAAAATAGTCCTCCCAGTGGGCCACATTTCAGGAACAAATGCTTCTCTACTCTTTGCCTTTAAAACCTAAACCACTGCTATTCAAGTTCCAAAGACCACAAAATCTGGTTACTTACTGAAAAGTATAATCTTCCCCAACAATATCAAATTTTCTGAGAGCAAACAATTTAGAAGGCAGAAGTTGTCCAAAGACAAGTAGAACAGCATTCCAAGTAGTAAGTGTCTATGTTTCCCTACTCCATGTCAGTAAAACAAAATCATTTATTTCAAGAATATATATAAAGACCATTTTCATATACTAGCTATTGGAGTGGGAAAAAAGAAGGATATAATATACTGCCTAGGCTTGAAAAAAACAAAAACTAAAAACAAAAAAACAAAACCTGTAAACCCAGGTCCCTCAACAGGGAGAATGGATGAACCCTGTACCATTCATACAACAGTGATGAAAAATAATGAACTGTTAGCTGCAACAACATGGGTGGATTACAAAAACACGTCAAATAACGAATTCAAACACAAAAAAGTATATACATTAGATATAACACACATGTTAAAAATCCATTTATATGCTCTTTCTAATAGGAAGTTCTTAGGCAAAATTATTATATTAAGATAGAAATAAGGCCAATAGCTGCCTCATTTTGGCATGGGAAATTAGAAATTTTAAATCTGTGCAGTTTAGTGTATGGATATTGTACTTCAATAAAAATTAGGAAAAAAAAATAGCCTGTATGCACAAGGCATTGGAAAATGGATTAGGGAATAGGGAACAGGAATTTGGGAGCTTTACTGAAGAGTTGTAGAATTGGGAGAGGGATAAACAAAACTTTGCAGGTAAGAGAGGTGATAGCTATTCCAAATCTTTCTAGGCCTGTTCCCCATACTGGTGGAAAATTCACAATTCCCAATAAAAAGACTGTTTAGGATAAGGAGATAAAAGTTTCCTTTTAATAGATTGGATTTCGAAATGACGTTTTAGTTTAGACAGATTCTTACTTTTTCTTTAGCCCTAATAATCTACTTGGTGATGCAAAACTAGGCTTTTAAGTCACACACACACACACACACACACACACACAGTATATGTCAATTATTGTGAGACTGTTGGATGTCTGTGTGAACAAGGTAGTGACAAACTCCCATGCCACATGGAGTGTAAAAAAACAATGATACTATGGTATAGTAACTAAAAGTCCTTTGCATATTGGAAACTCCATCTGAATTGTGGAATATGAATGCCATGATTCTAGATCTCTACTTTCTTTTTCATTCTCATTCATGTTTCATTAAACCCAGATCCCTGGTCATTTACTACTCAGGAAATCCTTGATCTAATGCTCTTTATTCATTCCATTAAACAAACACCTACTAAATATAGAGATAGAAATTAACTGCTGAATGAAACAATATCACAGCCCTTGAGAAGCTTATAGATTAGTGAGGAAGTTCTTTAGCACACAAAACCATTTTGAGAATTGAAGGCTGAGCTTCCATTTTTAAGTAAAAAAAAATAAAAAGCTACTTCATGAATAAGGCATTGGAATTTGGAAGATGGTAAGGAAGGGGAAGATGATGAAGGACATATATGGATAGAACAAGAATGATACAAGATATCCCATGAAAGGAATGATGGGTAAAGAAATGATGGCTATAGAGAAAATATCATTTTTTTTTGAGTTAAGCAGTATCTTTAATTATCTGATGGACTGTGAAGAGAACCAAGAATTAGATTTCTCCCATGTAACCCTAAGGCATGCATTGAGTAGAAGTCTTAACAAAGTCATTTTGCTCATTATGTAGAAGGAAGAACTTCTGAATTTCTAGAGCTGTTCAAAGATAGAACTGAGAAAATATCATTTTATAGTAACTAATTTGGGATATGCAGATCAAAGGTGTCTATAAGGTGTTCAGGTAGAGAAGTTAAAGGAGGTGGATTTATACAGTTTCACATAAAATCACCACCAGCTCCCACATTCAAGAAATCTTTACTTATGGGTTGGGGATGTAGCTCAGTGGTAGAGCACTTGCCTAGCATATATGCAGCTTTGGGTTCAAGCCCCAGTACTGCAAATAGAAAGAAGAAATGAAATCTTATTTGTAGCCAGGGAAAGGAACTCAACTCAGCAGGGCCACTAATAATCAAGGATGAGGCAAAGGAAGTACCAAGACTGACCCCTTTGCAGAAAGTGTCTTGCTTTTCTTCCAGGGTGTCCTCCTCTTCCAGAAAGAGAATATTTTAAAGAAAACAGAATATGCTACACAAAGGCAGGTTTGCTTTCACAGACAGAATATCTGCTAAACAAAGCAATGTACTTAGCAGTTAACGTTCCCCCAGCCCCTCTAAAATTACTGACACCAACAAGTTCATAGCTATCTAGAGTTCCAAGAGGACACACTGGTTTTGGATTCTTTGGATTTTACTATTGCTGTTCACTCCACCTCAATCTTTTAAGTCCAAAGCCATTGTTCAATACCAGCTTGAACCCACTCATATTTGCACCTAAAATGCTTATCCCTTTTCTCAGAACTACTGATCTATACTCCAAAAGAATATTTATTATGAGTGAATGCCTGTTCAGAGGGATCATTCCCACTTCTGTTATAAAGGTGATTTGAGATTAACTGTTAAAGAGTTTATACCAGATCTGATGCATGTGCATCCTGAAAGCTAAAAATGCCTGATGGACCACAACGGTATCCAGGTAGTCAGTCAACTCTTATGCAGAACAAACACACAATAAATAAAAATGAGAAAAAAAACTACTGCCTGAGTAAAATCATAAACTAAATTCCAAAGCCTTCTGATTTATCTGGGACAGCAATCAATTGGACAAAACCCAAAAACCTAACCTACAAAAACAAAAACCACCAAAAAGCAAAACAAACAGTAGCAAACAACACATCCCCACTACTCTTAAGGACTTCTCTTAGGAGACAGGCTTCAAAAGTAGGACATGTTTTATAGGCTCAAATCAACAGCCAGATGACTTGGAATATGGATCAATGAAAAGTCCTCTGTGCACAATGTCCATCAATTTGATATACTGATTTCTGATTCAATTTCAAGAATAGTCTTTAAAAAGGACACCTTCCTAAGACAACCAATACAATTAAATACCAATAAACAAAAGACACTACAAGGGTGAAACAAAAACAAAGTGTACTTTCAGAGCCAGAAAGAACCCTGAAATGATCTTATATAACCTTGATTTTTTAATAGATGAAAAGTGACGAAAAGATGGCTGGGGTTTAAATCAATGGTAGATTCCTTGCATAGAATGTGCAAGGCCCTGAGTTCTATCCCCAGCACTGCATAATACACTATAACAGAGTACACTAAGACTTAGGTAGTAACATCCCGAAGATCATACACATAGAACAATGGTCTTGGGAACACTTACTGCTGATTGGGTTCAGTTTCATTCTGCTGAGTAGAATTAAAGCTCTGCATGGCCTGTACTTCCTCTTCCTCCTCATCCTCACTAGAAGCTTCTTCTGCAGCATGGTTAGACCTTGGGGGAGGAGCAGTGGCAGTGCCATCTGCCTTCTGGATTGATGGCTTCTGACAGATGTATTTGGGGTCTCTTCCAAGATTGCAGATTTCTTCAAGTAACTGAAAGGTATAGGGAACAAGATCACTTAGTAATAAAGGAAATGTAGAGGATGACGAATATTTTGTGAGCATGAGCTATGTATTTACAAAATGCTTAATATACATGATACACCATACCTAAAATGAAGTTATTAATTCCATTTTACAAATAAGTTCATAGAAGTTCTACATCATCAAATTATCTGTTTAGGGTCATATGGCTGTTTAGTGACTGACCGGATTCCCTGTCCTAACTCACCAAGTATAAAGAACTCATAGTAGTCTCAACTATTCTAAAACACAACTGGCAGGGTTAATATATGTGGGAGAAAAATGTCTATAATGGGTAATATGCTTTTATAAACAGAATCTAAGTCTTGTCCACTTATTAATATCACAAGAAAGCAATGAATATGTAGAAGTTTACATTAAATGAATTGTTTTTAAAAGGAAAATAATTCTCAATATGAAAAAGATGGAATTAACAGACTTCTTTCTGATTCGAATTGAACGCAAATAGCTTCATTTTCTTTTTCTTTGCAAAAGACCAGACCAAGAATGTCAAAAAACTGAGGCAGACATGATGCTCTTTTAGTCCGAGAATTCAGAAGATCTCCAATAGGCCCTACTTTTTTCTAGAAAGTCCCCTTTCTCTGCTTTCTCAAGTTCACAATGACATCCTTATATGTCCTACCTTAATGATGGCAGTCGTTGCATCTGTTTTGAGGGTGGGCTGATGTCTCATGAGCTCATCTACAGCACTCCCCAAGTTGGATGCAGTATCACCTTAAAGCAAAAAGTGAATTATTAAAGACTTTAAAAAATCAGATCTTGTGACAGTTGTCATTTTTGAGATGGGGTCTCAGTATGTTGCCCAGAATAGACTCAAACTCCTAGACTTAGGTGATCCTCCTGCCTCAGTCTCCTGAATAAGAAATAACATTGTTGAAAACTGGAATCTTTCTAGAGCCCTACTTTCTTACACTGATAAAGAAATCTATTCAATCTGTGCCAATGTTGGAGACTTCAATATTACAATATAAGATTACTGGGATCAATACCTTGGGACTCCATCCTTCTCATGGCTACACACTAAATGGTGGACCTGGAAATCCAATCCTGCTCCCTATTACTTGCTGCTTACCAGTGACATGACAGTATAACACACAGGTGAACTGATCAGAAGCATGGAAATATGAATAGGGAGGCTAAAATGAAGTATTCCTTCCAACCTATAGTAAAATTTATGATGATTAATTCTCATTAAGCTTAGCATACCTAGCTAGAGAAACAATGTGCAATCAAGGAAGGCTTTCTTGCCAAATGGATTAATTTTCTACTTGAAAATAAATCCTAGCAACTCACCAAGGGGATCAGAACTCCTCCTCCTCCGCATGGCTGGGAGATAATCTGGAGAGAGAAGAACTTTGAAGAGACGTTCAAATGGCTGACATTGTACAAAAGACTGAAGACCACGGGCATTCAAGCAGAGTGCACTGAATACATTTGGGAGGGAGCCAAGGACTTCACGGGTAGCAGGAACCTAGAGAGAAGATTAAGTGAGCTTGGATACAATCTAAATAGAGTTCATGTATAGATGCTATGAAAATCTGACCACGGTTATTATACTGAAAAAACAGAAGGAACTGACAACCAGACCCCACTGAGATTCAACACTATACAAAAGAGTCATGCAATAAGATTGCTTAAGCATGCGCATGTGCATGTCATGGGGGAGGGGCATACATGGAGCACTCTTTACAGAACAGCAGGGAGACTCACATCTTTGATAAGCAGTGCATGCAGCATGACATCTGTCAACCCATTGTCCTGGAGTGAGGAAAGCAGCGATGGTTCTTGAAATACAAACACAGTCACCACTTCAGTAGCTAAAAGAAGATGAGAAAAACATGGGAACCTGATATGCCTCAAAGGTATTAAAAGCAAAACAGCAAAAGCTTTAAAATATAATATTTAACAATTTAACATCTTGTGTTTACTACAAAATGAAAATTCCTAACACCAGTACATTGGACATTAATCACAATTAAGAATTCAGTAACTATCCTTCAAGATTTTTACAGGCATATTTTTACATATGAAGTGATATAATTTTCTTTGTTTTTAACAGCAATATAGACAATTTCCCCCATCCCTACAACCAATTCCATTTTGAATGGCTACATAGTATTCCACTAAATAAATGTCTCACTATGGATATAAACTAATCCAATTACTGTGAAAATTGATAAATCTAAATATGTATTCCTTTTGTCTCCACAAGCAAGGAAAAATATAAGATGCAAATATGCTGGGTTAAAACAAATACAAATTTAACTGATGAACATCTACAAAGCGTACTACACTGAAGATTATTCAGGCTAGCTGCAGTGGTGCGTGCCTGTAATAATAGTTACTCGGGAAGCTGAGACATGGGTATCACGAGTTTGAGGGCAGCCTCAGCAACTTGTTGAGATCCTGTCTCAAAAGAAAAAAGAAAAAAAGGGCTTGGGATATAAAGTACCCTTAGGTTCCAACCAGTACGACACACCTTCCCATTGACTTACATCTGCATAAATGTATATGCTCTATAACTACTAAAACTGAATATGCATTCTACTAAAGGTCTAGCCAGGCATGGTGGTGCACACCTGGAATACCAGCTACTTGGGAGGTAGAGACCAGAGGATCCCAAGTTTGAGGACAGCCTTGATAATCTGGTGAGATTCTGTCTCAAATAAAAGATAAAAGGGGCTGGGGTATAGCTCAGTGGTAAAGTACCCTTGAATCCAATCCCCAGCATTCCTTTCCCCCTCAAAAGCAGTTACGATATCACAATGCCATTATTCACGGGGATATTTTATGTCTCTTTAAAAATATTATTAGATCACGAAGAATTATAATTAAAAATTAAGGGTATATACAGGCTCAGAGCAATCAATAGTAAATAAAATCAAGTAACAGAGTTAAAAAGAAAAGAAAAAAATCTAACTGTGGCAGGTCTACCTATACATTATGGTTTTTAGAAAAGAACATGTAAGATAAGGAATGAGAGAAAGAGAAGAAAACTTCAGAAGCAGAAAATATTCAGATTTTTTAAAAAAAATGTTTACCCAAGTGCTGCTCTGTGGGGAGAATTAAAACAAAACACCAGAACTAAATACATCCTGGTAAAATTCGTAAACTCCAAGGGTAAAGAGAAAATGTCAAAGATTTTACAGAGAGTAAAGGCCAAATACCCTACAAAAGAACAAGGATCAGTCTGAGCAATATGGTTACAATAAGCAGCAATAGAAAATAGGTAAATATCTACCGAATTCTGAAAGACCATCTTAACATTTTTAAATTACTTAAGGATGTATAATATAATAAAATACAAAATAAATCCAAGACAGTGAAGGGGGGGGCAGGGAGTAGTAGTGGTGGTGGTAGAAGAAAGTTTAAAGGCAGGCTGAAGGTTTTATTTTGTCCTGTTTGACAGAGACATAGTAAGAAATCTAAAAAGTTTAAAACCCAAAAAGAGAATATAAAGATAACCATTACAGAAAATGGAATAAAAAAGAAGGGTCAGACGATGTGTATAACAGGAAAAAAGAAATCAACTTAAAAAAAAAGGACTAGGAAAAGAGAAACATCGGAGATCACAAGAAACACAATGCAAATTCTTCAAGTTTAAAAAATACACATTAATATAATAAGTTCTCCTGGAAGGAACTTAAAGCTAGATTAAATACTTGAAAAATACTTTAAAATGTGAAGAGTAGACAAAGTAAGTTATAGCCAAAGGACAAAATAAATGAATGGGAAATCAGTTTTAGGCTTTTGTCTCTGTAGTAGCCTTGGTGACTTGGGGGTTCAGGAGGGTTTCAGGTACCTGGGCAGGACACAAAAGAAGAGGGATATACCTTTATTAAGTAGGATATTCAGTAGAAAAAGAGTCTGTTTATTTTACAGATGGCATTGTCACCAAAAACATGTGATGAACTTGAAGTAAGAGCTGCTGCTTTCTACAAGCATATCAATGCAAATAAAATAAAGGAAGGGAGCACTCAAGAGCCAGTTCAACTAGAGAGTTGGTTACAGTCACTTTTGCACCAGAGGACACCTCAATGAAGGTATATCCACCATTAATATTTTTATAGGTTTCTGGGTGGGATCTAATAGTCTTACTGCTTCCCTGCTACTGCTAGATATGTCAGCGAGCTCTAAATAGCTGTCAAATTCCAGATCATTTCCTATAGGGCCTTCCACACTGGGAATATATTGCTTCTCACCTTCATACATTCCAATAAGTCTCCCATGTGTCAGCTCACACCAGGGCTGCCACAGAGGAGGCTCATTTTAATGTCGCAGCTGGACAACTGTTCACATTTTTCAGAGAAACACATATCTATCCCTGCTCTTGGCTCAATAGCTTCATGGAGACCTCTGATCATCACAGATTCTGAGTCCTTAAATTCTGGACTAAATGACAATGGAATTCCCATGTCATTGACCCTACCCAACCTTTAACCTCCCAGAGTGTGATCTTTGTGTCATCCTGACACTGGCAAATTGCCAAAAGCAATCTCCCAATGAGTAAACATCTCTCTCCTTTGCAAAACAATATAATTTATTTGAGGTATTACCCCAATACACTGGCACAAATCACTATGCCCTCACAATTAGTGGTCACTACAGAAGTCCTATTTTTGCTTTTTCCTTCCTGTTGTACTACTGCCAACAAAATACTATAGGCCTCAAAAAAGGTTAGTGCCATTTGAGCTTCCTGATCCTACTGACTCTGATCAGGGTGGGACACACCCTGCTCATTTGGTCTGGGCATGGGCCTTAAAACAAGGTATTAATGTGAGTTTCCATTTGACTTACAGTCCACAGTCAGCAAGCCTAATAGAGACATTAATAGTCTGATCAAGAAGAAACACCCTTTTAAACTTACAAAATGGACAATGGGTTTCTCCTTTGCCCACTGCCTTAGTTACTGTGAACTCTCAATCTTTAAGTTGTACAACATCTTAAAATGCAACTAACTGGGTTTTTTTCTCTCCATTTCTGAATACGAAAAGGGACACTTCCCATATCTCTGAGTCTACAATTCTTAAACAGAATCTCCTTCACTTTATTGACAGCTCTCCCTGCTTTTGATTGTGATTCAATCCATGCTGTACTACTGCCTGGATTGAGACTGGATAACAGAATCAGACCCAGTGAAAATTAAGGTCCCCACCCTACCAGACTATTCTATATGCCATGAGAAATGTCTCTGGCACGGTCCTTTCCTAACTTGTGCATTGTAAAGGTTTGCTAACAGGAGCTTTCTACTTCACAGGTCTTGATGCCTGCCTGGTCCGTCATCAAAAATTGTTTCTTCCACAGCAGAAAGGAAGAACTTGAATTACTTTCCTGTACCAACATTTCAAAATATTTTTGACACTAGTTCTGGATCCAGCTTATTATAGAGATTTTGAATAGGAAGTCACTAGAGAAGCTGGAATGGCAAGGCCTGTTATACTCATGATAAACAGGCTCCTCTAGCACTCTAAAATCTATATACCACTGGCCTGAAAATATCACTATGGAATATTTTGGTTCTGGTTGGTCAGCCTATGCCTCATGGCCTGGGTCTGGGATTCTATTACTCCACTCAATGTCAAGTTTCCTGGACTCCTTTTTGACCATGTTGTGATCCCACTTGGGTAAAAGAAATCACTTCATAACTCTGCAGGCCAAGGAGTACTCTTCTACAGTCACTTCTGTAATGGTTTCTCAAAAGTATAAAATTCTGCACCAAGGTTTTGGGGCTGGCCCACAACTCATATCAAACTACCATGCCAATTCATTCTAGGTGATGACTTCAGTTGACAATTTATACTTCACTTCCCACAATTCCATAATCACTACTCACATCTACATTCCTTAACCTGACAGACATTATCTAGGTAACAGTAACAGAGAATGTCACCTGAGCCTTAGACCTACCTCTAGCAATGTTAAGAGTATCCTAGCCAATGCAAGCACTTAATACAACAAAGCCTTACCCCCTTGAAGTCTTTAATATTCACAACTTGTCAATCTCTCTGGTTAAGCAGTCAATAATAACCACTACAGCACTGCCATAAATTAGGCTAGAAATAGCATAAGCAGACCTGAAGAGACAGTGTAAGGGGTAAGATTAGGAGGCAAGAAAATGCATTGGAGAGGTTAAAGAGAAAACAGTAAAGGAGATAAAGGTAAGTATTAGGTGTAAAGAGTGTAGGAGAAGAGCCAGGAGTTGGATGTTAAGGAGGAGTCAGAATCCTTATTGGGTAAGTTTCAACATGAAATTATAGTAGGACACTGAAACTTACCACATACTTACTCATTAATTTTCTATTCATGGACTCTATGACCTTCCCAGACACCCCGCCAATTGATAATACATACAATGATGTCTCCCTGTTGAGACTATTTTATACTTGAATGTCTATCCTAATATAAATTCACTTGCTAGAAACTCCACCTTCCAACCTGTCATCAGCTACTAATTCTCCTGTATTAAAATTCCTGCTCAATACTGTCACACATCCTACTCGTAAGTATCTTTTGTTTCCTTCTAACTTCTACAACCTAACCTGTGTCTATAGACATTTAGTACTCAGGACACATTGTTCTAACTACAAAGTATAGGTGTTTCATCATGTCATGCCACAAAAGAGGCACTGGGTCATCTTTTAACATATCATACTGGGACTTATCCCTACCTCTGAAGTAATGGGTACACAATCAACTTATCTTTAATTCTGTAACACACATTCAACTCACAGAGATCACTCATACAATGTCACACCTTTTGGTACATTACATAAACCACATAGTGCAGGCCCTAGAAGCCCTCAATATGGGACAAAACAATCTATTTGCTATGATAACTGAAAAAACAAAAACAGCAATAGGGCTGGGAATGGAGCTTAGTAGTAGGGCACTAGCCTAGCACACACAAGGCTGGGCAAACCAAGAACAAAAACAGACTGGCAACAAATCACCAGCTAGCATTTCAAGATGGAACCCATACCTT
This sequence comes from Sciurus carolinensis, assembly GCF_902686445.1. Taxonomy (NCBI): domain Eukaryota; kingdom Metazoa; phylum Chordata; class Mammalia; order Rodentia; family Sciuridae; genus Sciurus; species Sciurus carolinensis. Next base: position 43,811,670 of record NC_062232.1, read on the forward strand.
AATGGGTAATAGAGAAAAGATAGCCAAAAAGTTCAACAAATAAGACAACAAACCAAAACAGCTGCTTGTTAAAATACCCCAAGAGATTCTCAGGTACCCATTGATTTCTTTTCCTGGCCACCTCCTCCTGCTTATGTGAAAGACTTTATACTATCATTTATAGACCTAAAATAACAACTGTTAGCCTCATTACTTTTGAGTTGACTTTGCTAATTTGGTCTGAGTATTATTTACAGGAAATCTGGGAGGGTTGCTATACTAATTCAAATGTCAAGAGATGAATTAAAAAGACCACAGAGGAGTAAAGTGGACCTCCACTGATATTGGACTTGGTGCTTTAAGTCTCATTTTTCTCCTGCATTATCCTCATAGGACTCACATGCTCCACACCCACACCTCCAAAGTAGATGTGTCCTCTTGCCAACTCTCATAAACTTTCTTTTAAACAAAGAAACAAACAAACAAAAAAAAAAACCACTACCCATGCACTTACTTTTTCTTTGTTCTGGGCATTCTCCCAGACCATGCCACCTTCCTTGCCCCTGACCTTGAACTTCCTCACCTGTGTAATAAATATTTTAAAATAATACCGAAGGTCTAGTCCTGTGTTTTGGCATTTGAATCTAACCTCGGAGAGGTTCCATGTCCAGTTGGAGATGCTATAACATAAGAGAACTTCCTCTAACAACCCAAAACTGTATAAAATGTTTGCTACTAGTACAAGGAAGCTTTTCTTATTTCCACATTTCCCACTACATACCATTAGACTTTTAAGGAGAATTCTAGAAGCTTCATATTTAGCACGGTGTCCGAAATATTTAAAATGCTCAATAAATATCATTTTTTTAAAACCAGATTTTTTTTTTGGCGGTGCTGAGAATTGAACCGAGGGCTTTGATGCTTGCAAGGCAAGCATTCTACCAACTGAGCCATGTCCCCAGGCCAAAAAACCAGATTTTAAAAGGATTGATATTCCTAGCAATGCCAATGTCAAACACTTTTTTTTTTTTTTTTGCAAATAAAGTATTCATAGACTCCAAAACCACATTTTCTGCAATGTGAAACAATTTGCTATAGTTTGAGAGTCTGAAATTCAATTTTAAGACTGGAACTATTCCCTCTGGATTTCCCATACTAATGTTAAAAAAAATTAATGAATGAAGAGTCATATTTTCTTTTTGTATAGCACAATTGAAGCACAAATACAGCATAAGCCAAATTTACAGTAATTCTTTTTATTATAAATTATTGCAACTCAGTAAAACCAATTTTCAATTACACTTACCTAGGAGGAAGAGTGATGGGCCATAGTATTCTGCATTGCTGATGATGTGTTTTAAGGAGGTAGGCAGAGAACCATCCATCACTAAGAAAATAGTGAATATTAAAGAGTATATGATTAGTCTCGGAGTACTTTAAGGAATAGGGATAATGGAGAACTATATTACAATGTGGTAAACAAAGTTTGTTTTGATCCTGATCTATTGGTCTCTACTTGTCTCCTCATATTATTATTTTTTCATTGTCCACTGAAAAATCTTTCTAACACTGGGTCAGGAAGAGAACAAAGACACACAGTATGAGAGATGGGTAGTGGGATGAAAGTGCAAAGCTGGAAAAAGAGAAAAAAAGTGGATGTGTATGCTTATCATTATGAAAAATACTAAACAAACATCAGGTCTAGGAAAAGTGATACCAAACAACTAAAAGCTTCAAAATGGTCTGACTTTTCCTAAGCCTGCCTTGTAGAACAGGTGTCAGAACAGTAAGAAAAGGATCAATCCTTTATAAGAGACAAAAATTCTACGAAAAAAGTAAACAATCAAATACCATGCCGAATGCCATCTGAGAAAGCAGGGTCTTGAATGGCCTTCTTGAGGAAATTCAACATGGATTTGAGAAGTGCTGCTCGTTGTGGAATACACTGGACTCCTATTGAGGGAAAAAGGCAAGAGAATTATGCTGGGTTCACCATTAAACCATTATGATCAGGCACATAACACAAGATCTAAGAAATCTATATCTACTATAGCCAAAGTAGCAGATATTAGAAGTGAGGTTTCCAGATTTTGGAGAAAAATATATTGAAAACGGAAAAGTAAATCACCAAGGATGGCAGAAGAGCAGTGCAGTGTGAAATTAGAAACCTAAAGTAAAAAGGAAAAATTACCAAGTAAAAATATTCAGCTTTGAGCCTTACTCAGTTATTGGATATTATCTGCCCTGCAACATGGTTCATTCTGATAATCAATGCTATATGGCATGTTATTATAATAAAATGTAACACCAGAAAGGTGAAGTAACATGCACAGTCATAGGAAGCTAAACTCTCAATGTACCACTTAAGCTCCCTCTAAAGCTTTCTTCTTGAATTGTTTAATAAATCAGTCACTGAAAGATCTAAGTGTCTACGTACCAGGACGGGGTCCAGGGCCAGGGCCAGGGCCAAGGCCAGGGCCAGGGCCAGGGCCGGGGCCAGGACCAAGGCCAAGGCCGGGGCCGGGGCCAGGACCAGGACCAGGACCTGGACCAGGGCCAGGGCCAGAGATGCTAGTACTGCTGTTGGAACTTGATGCCCTTAATTCAACATCCAGCCGGTGCTCCATAGATATGGAAGAGCCTGGACTGCTTTCCATAGTCACATCTGCAACTAAAGAACAAGTTATTATAAAGAAACTAATTAGAATAAAAGCACAATGAAAAGAAAGATTTTAAGAATACATCTTTCAACAAGTTGAGATAAATGATATAAAAAAAAAAAAAGGATCAGGATATTGAACAAAAAAAAGTTTGTGGAAAAAGCTGTCCACAAGAGAAAGGTGTTTAACATCCCAAAGTTATTCAAGACGTACAAATTAAAAACAATTGTGCAAAAGGAGGTCCTTCAATATTTCTCTCTCATCATATTGGGTTAGAGGGAAGTGACAGGTAAAACATGCAATTTCATATACTACTGGTAGGTAGTAGATAGAATTTTTTGAAGGAAGGTAATTTAAAAACTTAAAAGCCATTAAAACATTAATATTCAATATACTGATATGAAAGGAAGTCTGTGATACACTGAATGAAGAATGCAAATTGAAGAGTATATTTATGATCTCATCTTCCTGTGATAAAAAACTTACATATGAACATGGAAAGAATATTTAAGAATCTGAAAAGAACACTAAACTAGTAGCTAGTTTCATTTTTACTTTATACATCTAACAAAATGATTTAAACTGAGTAAAGATACATAATCATTCCTTCCTATGTACAAACATAGTTAAATTCCATTAGTGATAAGCCACTGTTCATGTATATAAATATCTGAAGAAATTATTTCAAAATGTAAATATACAGACATAATAAGCACAAACTTTTGGCTTAGTAACCTGTTTTCCACTGAATATATAAATTTCTCTAAGAGAAAATGAATCACCTAAGGACTGGTTATTAAATAGGTAGATTTCCTGGTTTCCAACTGCAAACCTACTGAATCACACATTGTGGATGGGGTCTGAACTTTTAGCAAGCATTCTTACTATTCTGCTTACTGAATTTTGACAACCACTGATACATAATGAACTATGAGCCTTAAAATAGTCATCTGTAACATACCAGTTAGTAGATGTCACACTTTACTCAACACTCTGGGATCTCACCCATGAACTCAAATGCCAACTCAAATCCCCACAGATTGGAAACAAAATGGGCAAGGGGACTTATAGTAACAGCAACAATGCAGAAAACTGTATTCAGAGATGAAGTCAGGAAAAAAGGGAACAGCATCCTATTGATATATACTATAAAATATGAATGCATTAGAAATTCTAATACCTTTATAATAAGCATGGTAATAATTATATGTAATGACAACCTGGGTAATCAAGACAAATTAATTTAAATTTTAAGAAAGTAATTTTGGGGAAAAGTTTTTCTTTTGGCACTCATTAAAATATACATTTGGCAGGGTTTGGAGTGTTTTTAAAGATGTGTCATACGTTAAGGATAGCTTGTCATATCTTTCTGATTTTATGATCTAGTTGTTCCCCACCCAATAATAACATTTTCATCTCTTCTTTCCTTTTTGAAATAGCCAGATAAAGTTTTAAAAGATTCCATTTTAGAGTTTACATATTATACATCTTACCAAATACATTACTGAACTCCTAAGTTATACCAGGTACTGCACCAGCAGTGAAAAAAAAAAGTACTCCAAATCCCACAGAATATTTTAATGAGATTAAGAAAATGAACCAATAAATAAAAATATGAATTATTAAATGATGAAATAAACATTAGATATTAGAGCCAGGATAGAAGTCAACTGCAGCTCCCCAATCTGCTTTACCTTCCAATCTTCTTCAAATTCTTCCTTTTCTGGTCATCCTTGTGAAAAACTACTTGCAAATCACTCTTAAAAATTTTGTTGATGGAAATACACATGCAAGTGAGTTAGGTACTTTATAGTTTAGGAGAAAAATTAAAATTAGAATGGGAATCAAGAAAACATCAAGAACAAAAATGTTGACTTAATAACTGTTAATTACCATCCATGTCAGTTTCCATTTCTTCTCCTTCTTGGGTGGTACTGGGTCTCTGGATCTTTGGCTTGATCACAAATGGACATTCTTTTCGGCACAAATCTACTTCATGCTATAATCAAGAAAAAAGAAGAAAAACCTGTATTTGTTTTTCAAGAATTAAGAACAACTATAATGGAAGAACACAATAGCAGATTACAGAATTGGTTTCTAGAAACAAGAAAGAGATAAAATGATTCTTTTAAGTTATTAGAATAATCTCTAGGCTCAGTTCTTACAGTATATAGAGTCTATGCAGAGTGCTCCTTGGATAACAGTACCTCAAGTCTATAAATGAAGATAGAAAGTCCACTATGGGACTGAAAAGCTGCCATGTCCAGGTTGGTGATGAGGTCAACCACTCTAACGGCTCTTGTGACAAATGTTATCTGGTCCTGTTCATCACCAAGGAACTTTATGACCTACCAGGAAAAGAAAAAAGGTGAAAAAATTAACTGAAAAGACACGACACGAAGCTGTAAAAATTGCATTCTCTTATAAACATGCACTTAGGTAGCACAGAATATGGGAAGATATGTGTTTGATTCTTTTTGTTCTTGCCAAATGATAGCCCCATTTCTTCAGGGACTCAACCTGTTTGTGAAGTAATGTGAACATCAATTAATTAACAATTAAATAATATAGGGAAAAAAAGGTTGGTGCCCAGTGCTCAGCACACAGTGAAGACTCCTAGTATTACAGCACAATTTATAAAGTACCTTAAAATACATTGTCCTCAGGGTATTGCCTAACGGCATATTAACATGTGACTAATGGCTTAAGACGCAGGGCCTCCTGACTGTGACAGACCACCAAAAATTATTAACAGTGGCAAAAGTTCTAAAAAGATGAGGTAACCAAAACACCACAAAACAAACCTTTTCCAGGTAAACTATATTTATCTGATCTCACTGTGAAACACTCCAAATGTATAATTCTTTATTCTCTTTTAGTAGATTTCCCCACAAATAAATTTTTAAAAAGAAGAGCACCTTTAGTAAGGCTTCCATCATTCCACAGGAGACCAAGGCTTCACCACCAGCATCATAGCTAGCCAAATGGTATAAAAAGGAGAAGAGAGCAGTGGCAAACTGGTGAGGGTATGGATCCATGGAAGGATCTACAAGGGGGTTTGAGGGAGGGAGAGAAACAGTAAGCTCAGAATTTGGTGTTAAGCTGGCAGGATGTTAAAACAAAGCAAAAAATCAGAGGGCAGGATCCTTTTCTTGCCTAGGATAATCACCATCAAAACATACCAATCATGGCCTGGATACAGTTCCGCACAAGTACAGGTAAAAATCCATGGTAGGAGGCAGTTCCAGTACAGTCAATAATACTGCTGAGTTTGGGTGTTCTCTCCAAATGGACAATTGATGTCAATGTTCGTAAAGAAGCAGCTTTAATCTCCTGTAAGAATAAAAGGTAAACACAGACGTGTCAAAAAGGATTGAACCAAAGTACAATAATATCCCAAACTCAAAATTCAAGACAATCTACTGATTTCTTGGAAAGATGGAAGTGTACTGTAACACTGAATATGTGGTATTTGTTAATTTTGCAGTTTAATACCCAGAAAGAAAAAAGTAAATGGGGCAAGGTTCCCTTCTGGGATTCTTTCTAAATCCCTAAGGAAAAACAAAAAGGCAAATAGTTATGAGGTTGATATGTAAACCAGATTATTAATACTTACCATAAGCTGCTTATCTGTTATTTGAAGGACATCTACCAACTCCTCTATCAACCCATTATACAAGATACTGTTTGCTGATTCCTGCAAGGCATTGGAATACACTGCAAAGGGAGAAACAAACACTTTTAAGCAAAAAGGCAGGGTTAAGCCTCTGCCCAATGACAAACCTTTTGGCTACTACAGGTTCTGGGAAAGGATTCTCTTCCAACAACCAGCATTGGAGGACAGAATCACTGAATTCAAGAGGAATGGACCAGTTATAGTGAGATAACTCTACATATTTACCCTATCTTTAGATTCCCCTATTAAAAAGTATCAGTGATCTCGAGCAAGGATATTTGGGGATGGAAGTAGGGAAAAGAGAAGTTAATTTTTCATAACATCACTATTTGATATAACCCCACTATGCCTTGGACATAGACTTCCATTTCAGCCTCTTCATATGCTTGTTTTTTACCAAAAACACCAAGTTATAAAGAAGAGAATTTATGGACTATTGCAGAATAAGTCACTTTTTCATGTGACACTATAGTAAAACTTGAGAACGTGTGTGTAATCCACTTTCAATCAATTCTACAGCAAGGTAATGCTGAACATAGTCCACTGAAGTTGAAAAACAAATATGATGTATCAGAATACATTCATTTAGTTTTCAACAAACATTTCCTGAGTACTCACTAACATGCCAGAAGTTATGCTTAGGTATGAGTAAAAGCGCAAAAGAAAGAATTTCATGAGAAGGAACTGATAGTTTAGAAGAGAAAACAAATAAAACCATAATGAAGGTAGTTAATGATTGCAGTTATCATTTAATATGTTCTACATGCCTTGCCTGCACTAGGTTGCTTTCCAGGTTTTCATTTAAACATTACACCAGCCTATAAAGTATTATACAAATACAAAATAAGAAAACTGAAGTTGAAAGGAAAAAAATTTGGCTAATCATCTGCAAAATCAGGGTGAGAGCCCAGGACTGATTCCAAACACTCCATGTTTTCCATCCTACTACCCCACAATAAAAGCAGTTAAGTGTATGGTATTAACTATTTAATGAATATTTTCTGACTTATTTCAAAATTATACTACTATGAGGATGGGAGATGGGAAGATGAAATAGCAACAGGAAGGGCAGGGACCAGTGGAAGATGACTATGCATGTATCCATTACTTAAAAAAAGAGAAATTATTCTGCCTTTGTTTTTTTTGGGATTGGCTTAATTCACTTAGTATGGGGGGAGGTAAGGAAAGAATGGAAGAAGGATGTTGTGTACATGATCATGAGGGGTGGAGAGGGAGAGGGGGAAGGAAAGATAATAGAATGAGACAAACATCATTACCCTATGTACATGTATGAAGACGCAAGTGGTATGACTCTATTTCATGTACAACCAGAGAAATGAGTTATACTTCATTTGTGTACAATGAATTAAAAAAAAAAGACAACACCCATGTTACATGTCGATAAGGATCATATCATATCCTATCTCCTTCTGGTACAACATCAAGGAATTCAACAATGATGAATGACTACAGTGAACCCTGGGAATTCTGGCAATTTTTCCATTAATGTGGCACCCAGGAAAATATAATTAAGCCTCATAGCAACAAAGATGGATGAAGTTCAAGGGAAACCAAGTTCAAACTGCCCAATTAGGATCAGTTAATCATAGTGTTCGTCTCTTACCTAATATAGATATTGCATGCAGTCTGGCCTGAACAGCTTGTAATCGTTTCCTGTGATTAGAAAAGCCATGGGCCAGCCGTATATGTGTAAATAACAGCATCTATATAGAGAGAAGGCTTGAATTAGGAAATCACTGGGAAAGGTGAACATTCTTTCTAGGCCTCTTTTCTAATGGGCTGCTTGGTAAAATGGTTTACTGTTGCTATTTGCTAAAGTATCAAGATGAATTCATACTATCATTATGAGATTAACTGACAAAAATGGGAATGACAAATTTGGGATGCACAGAACTCCAACATCCCAAGGTAAGTCAAGAACCATCACTAAATGTATAGGTGATAAACAGGAGAAATTTAGCCCAAGTTTTGATTGCTATTAGTCAAATTAAGTATTTGAACACTGAAAAAATAAGCAGAAAATATTAACACAAACATTTTCTCCTAAATACAAAGTGCTGCAAAGTGTACAACTACTTAACGGTTAGGCGAGGCAGTTTACATTTTCCTCAAACTCTCCTACACACCAAGAAGTTATTAAGCATTGGTCTTATAAAAGATGAGGAACCTAAAAGCTCAGCAAGGTTAATTTGCCTATGTCTGACTCAAAATATGACATGCTTTCTGCTATGCTGTCTCCCTCCCCAATACTTACCATCAAACAGACTATCTGGACAACTAATACTATGGACATTTTTTAAACATATACCTGCTTATCCTTAGGAATGCTGTACATTTTGGTAAGAGATTCCATGATTTCAGAAGGGCTTTCTGAAATCTGCATTAGAAAAAAATATATAGTTAGAAATAAGAAGTCACTCAAACATTAAACAACTAGCTATCGAAGATCCTTCTTACCTTGTCAAGTTGCTCTATGTGAATATAATGTAGTGTGTTACTGGTTGTCTGAAATTAAAAAGGTAAAAGTGCTGTCAGGAGTCACTTAACATCATATGTTTCAAGACTGATCCAAAAAGAGATGTCACTCTTGGTTGAAGCCTAACGGAATACTCTTTAAAACTCAAGGTAACTTTAAACTCCTCCAAAACATCTATTTTACATATAGGATACTTGGAAGAAAGCGTCTTTTAAACTGATACTATTAAACAATAGAAAAACCCATGAACATTTCATAGACTTTGTTCCTTTTTAATCCTCAACTGATTTAATCTCCACAGGTTCAGTATTCATAGCAAAGGTTGTACCCATGAAAATATTCACTATCTGAAATACACTTTAGTTGTTTTCAAGGCAACATTAATCTATAAAGACTAAGTATTAGATACTGTAGGCAGAAGAAAAATAATTTTATTCACTAGACTCCTTCTAAACAAAACTGACTTAGTACCTCAAGGAATAGAGAATGGCGATGATTTAAGTAGAATCCTATATACAACATAATATAGAGACTTCGTGCAGTAAAGAAACCTGAACTATGAGAATTCTCTATGCAGGCTGTAAGAAAAACACAAGACATAGCAATGTCCCATATGATAGTCCTGGCTTTTGGCGGGCCACAATGTAAGTTAAGACCCAAACCTATCAGAGCTGAGCATGTAACAAGTACTTATTCCTGAGAAGCTGGTAGGTATACTTAGCTTAGGAGGGCAACAATGCAGCTCAACACATTTCCTTATTTAAAAATGAGGCATTCTAGAAAAGTCAACCCCAATTATGGCAGACCATAGACTCTATCAAAACAAGTCTGAGTAAGACTCACCCTTTTCTCGATTTTGACCTCAGCCCCAGGGTCTGCATAGAATTCAAAGTGTAGTGTAGTTGCACTGGGTGGATATTTCTGTGTACAAAAAAACATCAAAGAATAAGATACTGACTTTCAACTGGTATTAAACAAGGAAAACTCCCAACTCTCCCTCAAACTCCTAGCCACGTGTCCAACTCATTGTGGCGGAATAAGCAGCATACTTAGCACCTATACTGCCTTAACCTCCTTGACTTACAGCATGGCTCAAATGAGATTTGTTCCCAACAGAATCAGGTATCTGGTGCCCGAAGCTCCAAAAATCACCCCCATTTTTCACTTGTAAATTACTAGTAGTACTTTCAAGAGATAATTTATATTGCAGCTATTCTCAGGGGTGGGGCAGTCAGAAGAGCCAATGTGCAAGCAATAATGACAAAGATCCAAGAAAGAATGGAAAAATACTAGGGTCTAAGTGCCATCTAATGAATGGAAAATGACATGGAAACCTAGTTTTCTATCATCAGCCTTCTGAAATAACTTATTTGAAGTATTTCTCATGGGATATCTTTATGATACTAATTACTCTTTCTGTACCACTCTATACATCTCATGACGTGTTTTGCTGCAAAGGTACACACCAAGAGACCCTAACAATACAGCCTCTTCAATTCTAGAAAAGCAATACGACTCACAAAATTAGTACCAAAAACAGCATGCCCATTAAGACTTCTCCTTAAAAGAAATCAGAAGGAATGGTTGCCTCTAAAGATGAAGAATTTATCATTTGCATATCCCTTTACACTCTGAATTTTTAAACATGTCATGTATTACTTTCACTGAATGTACATATTATGCTTTTCAAAATTTCATGACATGCCAAATCTCAATAAATAAAAGGATGTACAATTTCCCTTTTTTTAATCTTTTGCAGTGCTAGGCTGGAACCCAGGATCCCACAGATGTTAGGCATGTGCTTTACCAAATGAGCTACATTTCCATCACGGGGGTATAATTTCCTAACACAGGCTAAGATTAAAACACATCATTCAAGTCTACTACAGTATACCAGTGTTTTGCCCAAGTGGCAAAGAATAATCTCAACATTCATAAAGATATTCAGAATGAAAAATCATTCTCAAAGTTATTTAGATTTAGATTTCAAACTCTAAATACTCTTAGACAACATTCATCTCCCATACTGCTAATATACATTCAAAACTACTAAAGAAAGTATACCAGTTTAGGTGGGAAACTAATCTGCTCTAATGTGTGGATTTCTGTGAACAGAAAAGGAGCCCTTCTCCTGGAAGTTGGGGACGCTTGATATGATAATTCACTATATTTTATCACATTCATTTCTTTTTTAATATTTTTAATTGTAGATGAACATAATATATTTATTTTTATGTGGTGCTGAGGACTGAACCCAGTGCCTCACATGAGCAAGGCAAGCGCTCTACCACTCAGCTACAGCCCCAGTCCCGTCACATTCATTTCTGCTCAACATGAACATGACAACTGTCAAGACAAACTAGGCAAAGAACTGTTATCAAAAATCCAACTAAGCCTGTGAGTCCACAATAACATTTCAAAGCAGAAGGGAAGATGGCCTGAACTCACAACCTGAGCCTAGGTGAAAGAGATGGGTAAACATGAAAGCATAGTGTTAAATTCTCAATAATCCTAATAGTAGAATTGCTTTCCAAATAGCCCCTCCTAAATACTGTCCAGAGTTCGGATAGTTCCCGTGTGACAATACAAGCAAATGTACTTTTAAGGTTTTTAAAATCACTTTCAAACCAATTCAACAAATGAAACTCCACTCAAGAAACGGGTATGAGCATACAGAGCTGTCTCTAAGATTCTTTATCTACTATCAACACAATGAGAGTCCAAGCATTGAGACTTCATATGCTGTTTACTTATTGTAAAGTAATATGTAGAAAGAGACCACAGCTCTGCCAAACACCCACATTCTAAAGGGTTACTTACCATCATATGTAAGTCTCTGCAACATTCTGCAAGTCCAAATCCATTCTCCTTTCCACCCCAGCTCTTGGAAAAGGAAAAAGACAGTGTAAAGACAATGTTTGTGGCCTTATGTGCTTATATGTACAGAATATTTTTAAGAGTATGTGGTTGTTTGCAGCATACTATTGAGAAGACATCTAATGTGAAGGTCAAACATAAAGAGGGAACAATATAAAAGCAAGAACTTAGAACTCAAAACAAGATGGTCTATCTAAAGGAGATTCCTTCAGTGAGATCAATTTCACAGTTCTATGCTGCTCCTGGTAAGAATGCAAGCAGCAACAGCCAGCCACTGCATTCCACATGCCTGTATCCATGCTTGCTGACAGTTCAGTAATATCCCATCAGGCCTACACTTACACACTGTCTTGCTCACCTTCCTCACCAGGGTGGAATCACTCACTTTCCATCACCTTTCTTTTTGAAGTGAGCTGGGTTGGCAGAAAATTCTGCCTTGTTTATTGTTCTACTTGGTCACCGAACTCTAACAAGTCACCAATAAGTTCCTGAACTAATGGGAATAATGTCTCAATTGTCTTCCAAATCCCAATCTTCAGCCATATAATGCTGCTTACATATTCAACGGCATTTGGAAATATCAATTACTTTAGCATTACGTTCATTATAGTATTTTAAGTCTAAATATTTGTCAGTCATCCTAGCTACAAATACATCAGTAAACTACTTCCGCACTTCCCTTCTGTAGGTAACTCGTGTCTGCCATGGTTCAAGCAAAAATGCTCCTTAAATCCATTTTATTCACCTGAATCCAGTGTGAGTCCCAATCACCTTGGATCTGGGATATCACTGGGTCCTAACACAGTGCATTCTCTCTACATCTAAATGTGTCCTCATTATTAAATGCTATTACTATTTTATTGACTTTCGATGAAGTCTTTAAAATAAACAGTGTAAGTCCTAAAGCTTCCATTCACAGAGGAATGGAATTATAGAATGCTACTTCTAATTAAACCTGGAGGAAAGGGGTCAAACAATCTTCCTATCCTTTGAGAAATAAGTATTTTCAAACTATTGGCAGCCTTTCTCACTTCAGATATCATATATGAAGCAAACAACAGAGAAAATGGTGACTATCTGACTAATTATCCAACGGATGGTACGCGATTTGTACCACTCTCAAGCACAGAAGACATTTTGTTACCTACAATGGATATATTAGAACATTAGGGCTTTCTTCTCTAGTGAAAACCCTACTAAGAAAGTCTGTCTGAAGACAGGTATATCCCCGACTCCCAGGTGGACTGTCCTGGGGGGAGTGATGACAGTGAAAATGGCAGAGTAGGGAACTCCAAGAAACCATGCTTTCACAAAAATAGTGAATGTGTTGACAAAAACCATCAGAATCAATTTTATCAAGACTCTACAAATGAATCAAGTTTACAGCAACCAGGAAATCCTTCATTAAGTAAAACAAAAACAGCTGAATCTCAGCATAAGCACTTTATATTAACTAGCTAACCTCACTCTAACCCACGCTTGCCAGCTCACAGTGGCTGAAGAGAAAAGTTCATATTGCTATAATGAGCACAGAAACCTTCAAATAACTGGTTGTTTCCACTGGTCTGGTGTACTCCTGAAGAACCAAAGGACTTGCCATTATTTAGCCTAATTTGGAACTCTCTCACAGGTGAGGAAAGAGAAGGCACTTGCTGAAAACATTTAATGATAAATGCATTTGGTTCCACATCCAGGGGCAAAGCATACAATCCCCAGCAAACAACAAACAACTGAAAAGGCTTGGGAAGAAAGGCTGGAGTATGAGATACTTAGCGGAATGAGAATTTTGGAAAGTTCCACACATTCCTGGGAACCCAAAAGGCCTTATCCATGACAAGGTTGGCACATTCTTTGAAAACACCCCAGAAGGTCCCTAGGCCCCATCTGACTGACCATCAGGCTCTGTGCAAAGAAGTAAGGGCTGGGGCAGGGTTGTAAACCTTTCTGGCAAAAGCATGCCCAACATACACACAGAGCTCATTGCAAAGACTGGATTATTTTAATTTATTTTTTTGGTTCTAGGTGTTTAAAGCAAATCACTAGATGACCACTAAACTACTATAACATAATTCAGTGGCAATACATAACACATACTTTATGAAATTATAGATGATCAATGATGTGTCAATGTATGACTTTTTAAAAATAATTTTTAAAAAATTTTTGGATGTTGATAAGACCTTTATTTTATTCATTTATTTATATGTGGTGCTGAGAATCAACCCAGTGCCTCACACATGCTAGGCAAGCACTCTACACTGAGTCACAGCCCTAGTCCCAAATTATGACTTTCTGATTTTGTGTTAGGCTCAAAAAATCCCCATGTAAGCTGAGGATTATCTGGAACCCACAATGACGGGACCTAATGATTTTAACTCTATAATAAGTTTATTGGGCCATACCCATTGTAAGCCAAGGAGCATTTATTTACAGTTCAGAAAAGCATTAAACAACTCCAACTGGAAGTAACAACAAATGCTGGGAGGGTTGAGAATCTGATTTCCAGGTGTGCCACATTTTAGCACTTGATATGTCCAATTTAAAAATAAATTTATAATGCATGTAAAGAAACAAGAGAAATGGCCCATACACAGAGAAAATGAATACAAACTATTCAAGAAATCAGGACATTGAATACAATGGACAAAGACAGAAAAAAATTATTTTAAAATATGCTAAAAGGAGATAAAGATATCATTACACATTCCCCCCACCCTGACACACACACACACACACACACACACACACACACACACAACTAAAGGAAATGACAAGAAGGATGTCTCACCAAACAAAGAGTATCAATAAAGAGATAGAATCTATAAAAAAGGAAGTGAAAAGGAATTCTGCAACTGAAAAGTACAATGACATAAATGAAAAATTTGTGAGGAGGTTCAGTGGAAGATGTGAGTAGGCAGAAGAAAAACAGTAAACATGAAAATAGGTCAACTGAGATTAAAGTAAAAAGAGTAGAAAGGAAAAATCTGATGGATTGGTGGAACCATCAAAAGTACCAACATATGCATCACAGTTTCAAGGAGGAGGAAGAGAAAGGGACAGAGATACCATTTTAAGAAATGATGAGAATTTTCCAAGTTTGACAAAAGATATGAATCTACAAATTCAAGTAGTTCAATAAACTTGAAGAATTTCAAACCTAGAGAACTGTACATTATAATGAAACTGACAGAGGCTAAAGACAAAGAGTATACTTTGAAAAGAGCAAGGGAAAAGGGACTTGTTAATAAGCACAAGGGATCTTCAGTAAGGACAACAGCTGGTTTTTCTCCAGAAACCAGGAATGCCTGAATGCAGTGGGGTGACATATTCAAAATGCTTCAAAAATTATTAACCAAGAATTCTATAACTTACACAACTATCCTAAAAATGAAGAACTTGAGAAATCCCAGATAAAGAAAAGCTGAGGGAAGCCAATAATCAGACCTGCCTAGAAGAAATGGTAAAGTGAAGTCCTTGAAGTAGAATTGAAAGGGTACTAGACAGAACTTGAATTCACTCTAAGAAATTAAGAACTTAACTACATAGATAAATTTTTAAAAACTCCATATTAATGTAGTTTTGGTTTAGAACTCTTTTTAAAATGTGCTGTTAAAGATAACTGTGAAACAATAAATATGAAATGGTGCTGATGCACACAAAATGTATAAAAATGTAATATGGATGAATTCAACAACATAAAAGGATAAAGGGAACTAGAGCTATGCAGGAGTTTTTATCTACTATTAAAAGCCAATTGGTATTAATTTAACATTGTATAAATTAATGCTTGCTATAATCCCCAGGGCAAGCACTAATAACTAGACAAAACCCAAACAAGAAAATACAAGACTTGAACAACACTAAATTAACTATACCTAGCAGACATATAAAGAATATTTCACCCAGCAATAGAATATACTTTATTTTCAAGATACATGGCATATTCTACAAGATAGACCATGTTAGGCCACCAAAAAACCCTCAACAAATTTAAAACAAATGAAATCAAGTATCTTCTCCAATGAAAACAGAAAAACATCAGAAATCTGTAATGGGAGAAGATCTGGAAAATTCACAAGTACATAGTAATTGAACAACACATTCTTAACAACCCACGGGTCAAAGAAGAAACAACAATGAAAATTAGAAAAGTCCTTAAGGTGAATGAAAACAAAACACAATATGCCATAAGTTAAAATATTGACCTGTTGTTATGTCTCATTGTTCCACATTTAGGACACCTATAAAAACTTATATTAGGCAGTATAAATAACACTTGCAGACTGTGGTTGTGACTCAGTGGTAGAATGGTTGCCTTGCATGTGTGAAGCACTGGGTTCAATCTTCAGCACCACATAAAAAATATACAAATAAAGGTATTGTGTCCATATATAATTAAAAATAAAAATATACATATACCACCTGCAATGATTTTGAAATAGTTCTTAAACTCTACACTTTAAAAAAAGGTCAACAATTAGATAATTTGAGAATATATACACTGCAGATTATGATTTCTAAACTATTTTAAGGCACCTGTGTCAATTTCATGGAATATTCACAGAAGTGAAATCTTGGGATCAATGAGTTAAAAATGAAATAACTCAAATCAGTAACTTAAAGCTAATGAACTAGAAAAAGAACCAATTAAACCCAAACCAAGCAGAAAGGAGAAAATTATAAACATCAGAGCAGAGATAAATACAAAACAAGAATCTCAACAATACCGTAAACTGGTTCTTTAAAATAATCTAACAAAAACACACAAATCTTTCACTAGACAGAGCAGGGAAAAAAGGTGTATTCTCTTGCTTTCATTTCATTTTAAACATGCATACAGGTAGGAGGAATCAGTGACCCAGCAATGATTTAAGAGGGGTCTATGCTCATCTTCAACATCATCAGGAACAAGTAACTGGATTTCTATGATATTTATCTCAAAAATGAGAAAATGATGTCTAAGGCACCCTTCTGAGAATTAAATGAGACAACAATGTGTAAAGTACAGGTGCAATATTTATTAAGAACTTAATGAAAAACACCTATTATAAAATATGGTCAACTATTCATGCATTAAAGGTATTCACTATGGCATTATTCATAATAGAAAAATATTAGAAATTACCCAAATAATGAGAAATATGAAGAAACCTGAGATAACCACTGTTGACATCATTTGACAGTATTTAAAATATTCACACACAGAAGAGGGTCATACTGTAATAGAAAAAAAATTTTCTTCTGTCATGGTATTAATCTCTTTCCTAAAAAGATCTTCCCCATTCCGAACAACATAAAAGCATGCAGTTATACTTTCTTTCTATCAATGCTTTTATAGATTCATGTTTTTAAACACTGAACTTTTTAATATATCCTAATTTTACACTGATGAGGTAGGATCTCTCTTAATTGCCCCTGGACAGTGAGGAAGTAGTTAAAATATCATTCATCAGCTGGGTGCAGTGGTGCACACAATGTAATCCCAGTGGCTCAGGAGGCTGGGGTTGGAGGATTGTGAGTTCAAAGTGAGCCTCAGCAATTTAGCAAGGCCCAAAGCAACTTAGTGAACCGTGTCCCTAAATAAAATATTTTAAAAAGGGCTATGGATGTGGCTCAGTGGTTAAGCACTCTTGGGTTCAATCAGTGGTACCTAAATAAATAACATTCATCAAATAATATATTTTCTTTCTGATAATATGAAATGCCATCTTTACCATAAATAAGTACTTCATTACATTCCCAGTATTTTCTTGATTATTCCCAGGCTTCCAGTGAAGACATGTAATTTGCTGAAAACCACAGGATAAGGATGTACAAAGGATAGAGACAATATAGAAGAGACAGGGAAGTCAAACTAAAGATGTAAATTTACAAGGCAGAATAAGCTTAAAAGCCTTCATCTGCACAATTACTTTCCTTTTATTGTTTCCATTGTCCCACCTTTAGAATATTTATTTGTTTCCACATGTCTAACTTTTGTGATCTAATAAAAACCAAGTCACTCTAATTTGAACGTTATAAGCTTATATCCTTAAAAAAAAAAAAGGCCAACCCAACCTTGATTCATGAAAGGTGATTGCTACATTTATGAGATAGTACCATTGTATTAAATATAAAAAACAAATTCTTAAAAACTTTTACAAAGTTAATGTGGGATAACACCAATGCTAACAAATTTAGTAAATGAACCTAGATAATAAAACTACATGTATCATGAGCTGATTCATTTAATGAAATATACATAATAAAGACTAAGAAGAAGTACCAAAATGATAAAAGCATGATTATAAATATTCTTCTGTGTATTTCTACATTTTTAAAATACTGACACATTTTTATTAGAAGAAAAATTTGTTTTGCCAGCAAGATGAATCTACGTAATGTTGATTATTCTAGGGTACTATTCCGAGTAACACAAGATATTATAGATTTCCATGATAATATTATAGATATTATCATTTCCATTTTACAGTTAGAGAAACTGATTTTAATTTGATTTACTGACAGAATTAAGCCTTGATTGCTCAACATGTAAGTAAATGCATGTGTACTGCACAAAGCACAATGACAAAGGTATTCAGATCCAGGAGGCTGACTAAAATATGAAAAGACATAAACCAGGATTTCCATTAGTATCATTGCTATAAGAACTGGTGTCATATATCCGAAGATATGGGCAAGGCAGCCTGTATCAGAAAGTTATACTTTGAGAAATTCTATATTTTAGAAAACATTAATGTTCTGAATTTTAACGGGGGTGTGTGTGAAATGTAAGTTCACTTTATGCTTTGAAAATAGTCCTTGCTGCTTGGACACTGCAACTTATTTTCAAAACAGACACATTTTTCTTCCTCTCTCCCTGCTCCTCCCTAATCTCAGAGAAAACAGGATTATCTTTTTTCCCTATCCTAGACAGAGTTATCTGTCCTTCAGCACATACCCACCATAGGAATGAAGTAAACCAGACTTTGGGGATGGCACCAGAAGAGTTCCAAAATGACTACGCTATCTCCCAAATTAAGGAGAATTACAACTCTAACAGAAACACGTGGAATGTAGCCTTAGAATCACCTCTTTAAAACACCTCTGCTCCTGCTGATGGGCAGAATCACAGCCTCTGGGACAGGAGTTCCCTGTGTTTCTCCTTTACTAGAAAAGTAGTACCAACTTTTTCCTTTTTCTCAAAAAATAAAAAAAATTGAGGGGTACTGGTAATGGGAGCTACTTTTACTAAACCCATAGGATACTATCTTCCCCCAAATCTGCAAGATTCTTTTACCATATTAGCACACCAAAAAACCAAGAACACACAAATATATTACAAAGGCAACAATGTACTACACCTGTCAAGATTCCAAATTGTCTAGGACTAGAAAACAACCTTGATCTATATACTCTCTGTTAGCCCAATCCAGAACAAAGAGCAGTACACCTGTCAAAGGCAAAAGTATTCCAAAATACAAAGGAACAAAAATCAATCATTTAAGTGATCTTTTCTGGTGGTACAATGATCTAAGGTAATTCAGGAAGTCTGAACTACCTCCCCACAAAGATTCATATTTTAATATTCATGTGTGTCATTTGAAAGTACATTCTGCACCTTAACCTTTACTTTATGAATTGTCAGAACATTCAATGTAATGAAGATATGAAATGGTGATAAACAGTTTCTAAAAGTAGGCTGATTTCTGTTAGGTGATATTGTGGCTCTAAATGAAGTACAAAATTAATGTAGAGTCCTCTTCTATTAAATGTAAAGCTTACTCTGAAATCTCAAAAAGATCACATTGTGTAGCCCTTGGAAAGGATGACCCGAGTAAGCAAATAAATCAGGATTCAAATCAGTTTCATCAATTCCTCAATGTGATGATTTATAAGGAATTTGCTTCACCTTGGGAAATCCCACACTCCTCATCTGTAAAATGGAGATAATCCTAATCTCAGAGTGTTAAGGAGTATATATTAATGAGTATGAAATAAGGTAATCGTTTATTAAAAGAAAGTATGATGGAGTATACGTCATTAGAATATAATATCTGCACAAAGTCACCACCAATTCTTATACATAACTGTCAAAGTAATGTAATATATACATTCTACCTAGAAAATATATTAAGAGGGCTGGGGATATAGCTCAGTTGGTAGAGTGCTTGCCTTGCAAGCACAAAGCCCTGGGTTCAATCCCCACCACCACCAAAAAAAGTGTGTGTGTGTGTGTGTGTGTGTGTGTGTGTGTGTGTGTGTGTATAGCATTTTCTTTTGTCTATGTATATGTAGTTTTACTTTTAGACTTTGAAAAACTATAAATAGGTAACTTCAACTCACAATTTTTTTGCTTAGAGAGCATTTCAGTTAGATCTTGCGATACATGGGTGTATGCTACTTAAACAGGTATCTCAAAGTGTTTTCAAACAAGGATACAATATGAATCCTTAAGCATATGTTTTTGCACATATTTAAATACATCTGTAATACAGTTTCCTTAAGAGGGAACTACTGGATAAAATAAAACACATTTTAAAGTGAGAGATGCTGCCAAAAACTTTACAAAAGGTTATTCATACACCAACAGACTGTACTTGTTTCCCACAAACATAGCCAATGAAATATTACTGCCAGTTTCATGGTTAAACATCACCTCACTTCACTGTACATTTTCCAGTTATTTCTAGTGTAATCTTTTCATGTTTTCTTGACCAAATTTAAATACTGAATACTCTTCTGTGAACTATCTGTTCATATGCTCTTGCACATTTTTCTGTTACTTCATTTTATTGATTTGTAGCTGTTTACATGTTATTCCCTCATTGTATTAACTATCTAATCATAAAGAAGTTCAAAATTTTCACATAATCAAATCTGTCAGCATTTTTAATATGGTTTCTACTTCCCGACTCCCCTAGAAACCTTTCTATATCAAAGATGTTAAAAAGTGATATTTACCTCTAAATAAATGTTCCTAGGATTTATGTGGTAGAAGAAAGGGTCTAAACACATTTTCCCCTCCAATAGCCTACTGCCCAGTTTTCATTATAAGAAAGATGAGACTTACAATATCCTTCTGAAGATGTTTGTCCATTTCTGTACCAACTGTAAAACTTTTTAAAATAGCTGTGGCTATAAATTTTGTTATCAGATATAGTAAATAACCCTGATTCAGATATTTTCTGGTTCATAGAATAGATCTCCACTTAGTCAGTCTGATTAAGTGCATTCTTTTGTTGTCTGTTCAACATATTCACTCACACAGTTTGATGAAGGCATTCTTTTGCTCCTACTAGTTAACTAACTGTATAGGTATCAAGTTAGGTGTGTGTCTCCCCAAACTCATATTATGTCTGTTGTATGTATTATAATTATATAATTTCTAGCACTTTGTAAAACAATGATTTAAATGAGAAAGAGAACTATTCTATGTAAACTAAGGGGAATTATTTCATTAAGACTAAACTGTCCAGGATCTGAGTTCAATCCCCAACACTGGGAGAAAAAAAAAACTAATAGACAAGGTACTAAATGCAAAAGGAGTTGTCAAATTAAGGAGGAAAGATTCAGGGGCAAAAAAAAAAAAAAAAAAAAAAAAGGACTATTTATTCAGGTTCATTTACAAGTATCTTTAGATTGTTACATCAGGTTAAAGAAATCGCAGGTAACAGACATTCTTACTCTAAGTCAAGTACTTGGTCCTAAAACAAAAAGATGAGGTAGGGAAATGGCATGTGCTTTAGTCTTTAAAAAGCAGTATAAAACAATTACTTTTAAATAATTAACCTACCACCTGTTGATTCTGATTTCATCAAAGAGGCCTTTTACTGTATTCAATGTTTCCATACAAAAAATGTTATGTCTCTATTTCAATTATCTTTTAAATCAAAAACCAAATGTCTACTGCTCTAACAGAAATTAAATATTGCTGGTTATATTTATTTTCTTTTACTCATTTATATAACCATCTATCCCATTATTGCTCATTTGGATTACTTTTCCCTGCCACCGGCAATACTTTTAACTTCACACACACACCCCCTTTATCTTTTCTTGAAAAGATAATGCTTCAGGTGCACACATTACAAGTTTCAGAAATAGTATTGAGCATTACACTTTTTTTTTCCCACCAAGAACTGTTTAAAAGCTGCTGAGATTCCTGTGTGTATTATTTGGTTCATTGCTTCTATCTGCTACATATTACAGGGGTCATGTACCACTTTTTACTTATTTAATCTACTTATGACAGATCCTAGGAAGACTGCAACTCTTCCCTACTACAAACAATGACATAATATTCTGACAGATGTCACATTCGTGGAATAAGATACCATCTTTGTGATATATACCCAGAAGTATCAGTCTACATTCCTATCAGCAATATATAAGGGTTCCTATAGCCTCGCATACCTGTCAATACTTCCCATTAAACAGTTTTCTAATTTTTGCTATTTGATGCTTTCATATTGCTGTATTTTTATTTCTCTATTAATGAGTTTGAGCATCAACTCACATGCTGGATTTCCTAGTATCTAATACAAATTTAGATTTCCTGGTAAATTCCTTTCTGTATCTTCTGTCTGTTTACTCTTGTTGATTTGGAGGAATTCTTTGGATAAACAACGTTAATGGTCCTGTGTCAGTTTTTAAACAGCGTTAAATACCTCTCAACCTATCATAGGTCTGTTGAAGTCTTTGGCAGTGCTGTTTAATTTTGTCTACAGAACAGGCGCTGTTCAATCAAATGTCTGAAAGTATTATGGGTTTATGATAAAAATGAGTCTGTACCACAATGTTATTTAACCACTTCAATAAGCAGGCTATTTAATACAAGTGACATCTTTCTCAGTGAAGGTAGATGGTATTGATTTACATTCCGCTCTATGTGCCTAAGAAGTAGCATTGAGCAATGACGTTTTTCACTGAAAAGGAAGTCTCAATTTTTTATTATAAAATTCAAAAATTTACCTTTTGGTTTATTCTTTAATGATTTAAATTCCTTCCACACCAAGAGATCACACATTATCTTTTCTTAAATTTATAAGTTTTATCAATAGGGCTTACTTCATAGATACTAGTTCATACTGTGATTTTTTTTTCCCCTTTTGGTACAAGGAATTGAACTATTGAGCCAAATCCCCAGCACTTTTTGTCTTTTATTTAGAGACAGGGTCTTGACGAGTTGCTTAAAGCCTCACTAAATTGCTGAGATTGGCTTTGTAATCACAATCTTCCTGCCAGGGCCTTGAGAGTCTCTGGGATTACAGTCGTGCAACACCACGTCCAGCTGAATTTGGTCCTTTCAACCAATCATCTCTTTATTGATTATTACTAGTAATACAAACAGAAGCCAACTGTTTCTATATATTGATCTTTTTCATGACTACCTCATTATTACTTCTATTAATTTGAATAGTTTTGGTTTTCTCATCAGAAAACCAAAAGACTAACCCTATCACCTACAACTAAGAAATTCCCCTTTTATGCAGTCTTCATTTCTTTTCTCTTGTATTGGTTAGGAACTCTAATACAAATTTAGATGGAAGAAATGACAATAAATAAATTTAAGATTTCTTTTCCTAGCTTCCTCAGAGTTTATATTACTATTTTAATGTGCTGAATTTTATCAAGTGATTCTGAAGCATCAATTGAGGTACAGATTCTTTTTCCTTTTAAATGTTACTTGGAGATCCAACGTTGAACTGCCTCGCATTTTTTAATAATGTAAGGAAATGTTTACCTACGTTAAGAAAACTGATTGTGGGGGTAAGAGTTACTAACTCAGTGGCAGAGTGCTCGAGCAGCATGTGTGAAGCCCTGGGTTCAATTCCCCAGTCCAACTAAAAAAATAAGTAAAATTTAAAAATATAAAAGGAAAACGGGTCCATCTCTATATATATATTATTCATGAATTAAGAAGTAAAAATGCTCAAATTTTAAAAGAGACCCTACTGGAGTAAATTAAGGGTGACTGTTATGGTGTTTACTCTATACTTTCTCTCATATGTCCTAGAATTTTTGCTATACAAGTTACATTTATAATCATACAAAAATGATTTTAAGTCATCATAGCCCCAAAATTATGTGTTGTTAATTATGTCAGTATTGAGGTAACCATTAAATTACCTTTTAAAAACCAGTCTTTACATTTTTCTTCTAAGAAAACATTCTATCAGTGGCTCGAAACTGGAGTATATATTATCAATGAGTCTCTAGGAATACTGGAAAATAGCTTGATAGAGTTGAACATTCCTGTAAGAGCTTCTGACTTACAAGCATTACTATTACAAACTAACTATTAACAACAGCACTAATTATTATATGCTTTGCTTTTACAGAGGCTGGCTTTGAACTTGTGATCCTCCTGCCTCAGTCTCCTGAGCTACTGGGATTATAGTTGTGCACCATCACACCCAGTCAAAATTATTTCTTAATAACTGAGACCCCTTAGCTTTTTTGTGGGGGGATTTGGCTATTGCCCCAAATAGCTCTGTTCCACTAAGCTAAGAAAGGTAACACAGAGAATTCTAATCCACTTTGACACTACATGAAACACCTGTTGAAAAGACTGCACATTCTAAATTTTTGAGTTCTTCCGCTCTTCACCCCAACTCACCTCTGCCAAATGTTGCAACCGTGTTAGCAGTGGGGTCCTCTTGTCAGATCCAAGACGTGTGATGTAGTTTGATCTTTTGCTAAATACATATAGAAGGTTAAGGACTGCCAGCACCACTTGCATATCAGAGGAAGCCAATAAAGTTGTCAAATGCTATAGGGACAAAACAGGGCAAAGTTCAAGGAATCAGGCACACACAACCCTGAAAACTTAAAATGTCAATGTAATGCAATTGTCAACATTCACAAAGCTATCAATAAGTTTATTCACAATATTAAAAAAGTGTAAATATTTGAGAATCTGTATCATCCAACCTTGTCCAAAGGAGTTTATAATTTAGCAACTGGCCACAAAGCTCAAGAAAAGTAAAAACTGTAAATAGCAACTCAAAATTGGACAGATATCCCCACAGGAAGAAAGAGATTACAAGAGAAAAATGTGATATAATACACATGTGGAATTCAAGAACAGTAAGTTTCCAACTAGACTGAAAGTATTATGAAAGATAATTCTATACTCCTATTATGATTTATGACAAATATTAAAACATAGTGTCCTTCAAATAGAAGCAAAAGATATCAATAGCTGGTGGCAATTATGTAAACTAAGGCTATTACATTATAGTGTATGCTTAAAACTAGACCGAGAATAACTATTTTGATTCTTAAACACTTTATCCCAATTCTTTTCCCTAGATATTTTCTTTCTGATTAATTGCTGATTCTGATTCCTTGGGAAAATTAATACAAATTAATACACCTAAAAATAACAGGGTACCTAACTAATGGAGATGAAAAGTCCAACGTTGATCTACAGTGAAAGAATTTCTTTCTAAGTGATTTTTGACCAAACCAAAATCTCACTGAATGCTTTGCCTACTTCAAGAAGATAGAGAATGCTATGAATATAGATGGCCTTTCATATCTGTGGGTCTTGCATCCACTGATTCAATCAACCATGAATTGGAAATATTTTTTTAAATGCATCTGTACCAAACACGCACACTTTTTCCTTATCAGTATTCCCTAACAATATACATTGCATTTACATTGTTAGGTAGTGTAAGAAATCTAGAAATGATTTAAACTATATGGGAAGATGCAGTTGTAAGCAAATATCATACCATTTTATACAAGGAACCAAAGAGACCGCAGATTTTGGTATATGCAGGAGGTCCTGGAACTAATACCCTCATAGACACTGAGAGAGGACTGTATATATTTTGGGGAGGTCATGGGAGAATAGAGAAATAATTGAAAAGCAGTATGAAGTAAAAACCTAAAAGAATCGTAAATACGGGCTGGGGATATAGCTCAGTTGGTAGAGTGCTTGCCTTGCAAGCATAAGGCCCTGGGTTCAAATCCCCAGCACCGCAAAAAAAAAAAAAAAAGAATCGTAAATACATTAACACCGTAACAAAATCCAATTATTCCTAATAGTTTAAAAGTAATCTGGAGTTTATCTAATAAACTGGAACAAAGATCAATTTCTACAAATTCCCTAGAATACTTCAATACATGTACTACAATTCTCACTCATTTCTTGAATTTTGAAAAGGTAGGGCTGAAGGCAACATTACAGAACCTTTCAATCAACCCAAGAGGGGTAATATCTATACCCATGAAATATCATACCATTCTCTCTTTCTCTCTTTAAGAAGTGCTGGGGACTGAACCTAGGTAGTACACTACCACTGAGCTACACCCTCAGTCCTTACCATTACCTTCGATAATGAAAAACCCAGAGCTCCATAATGAAAAGGACAGAAGTGAGCATCAGAGAAAAATAGCAATTACCATGGATATACACAACTCTAGTTAAGAACACATTACACAGGCTTGGACCTTCCCTACCTCTATGGAACTGTACAGATGCCGGGAAAAGCTGTACTCGA
Organism: Sciurus carolinensis; assembly: GCF_902686445.1. Lineage (NCBI taxonomy): Eukaryota > Metazoa > Chordata > Mammalia > Rodentia > Sciuridae > Sciurus > Sciurus carolinensis. The sequence goes on from NC_062232.1 coordinate 43,837,854, forward strand.
TGAGTAAGGCTGTGAAGTTCAACACAGCCAAGAGAAGCATTTTTAGCTGCTCTCTTTCTGGCCTATCACATACAAGCATCCATGACATGTTTTCCACTGTTTGTCCAGCATCTGCCAGAATTCCATCAAAGCGGTCCAATAGGTCCACCCAGTGATATAACTCGCACTGGAGAGAGAGGAGAAAGAGGATTTAAAAATATGAGAAAGCACTGCATGGGTACTTTGTTTACAAGAGACTACTAAGCATGATGCCTAGACAAGTTCATTTCCCACCTCTGCCCATGAGAACATCATACTCTGAGTAAAATGGCAAAAGTTCATTGTTACATATCCATTGAAGTAACATACTACCACTGGTAAACATCACAAAATCCCTAAAGATACATCTTCAGAGGGAGAATCCTGACTAACTACATTCTGAATCTATAATGACAAGGAATGTCCCCAGCAGAACCCATTTTATCCAATGTTCACTTTTAGAGCTGTCTGAAGAATATTCTTTTAAACTAAAAGTAAAAATCCAAGGACTATCTCAAACTCTTTACACAATGTGCAAGCATTCCTCATTCTCAGCTATAGAATTTTCTTGGCAACCATTCGGGATAAAACCCACTAGTCTAGGGCTCTTCTACAAACACCCTAGATGCTACTTAGTAAGTACTGAATCAGACTACCCCATTGTTGTTTCTCTTCCCATAGTACACACAAAATGATCAGTACAGTCTTTTGAGAGAATACATTCACATACCTTTCCAATGTTCCATGTTTTGATTTGTTGTAGTTCCAAGAGGAGTTGCTCATCATTACAAACTTTGAGCTTGTCTATTAAGGCTCTGCAGTCTGCAGGCTGAGAAAAACAAAAAAGAATACACAAAAGGTGCTTTGGAATGAGGAAGACACATGAGGGAGAACAGTAAAAGTAACCCTTGAAACCACACAGTAACTTTTTTTTTTTTTTTTTTTTTTGCGGTGCTGGGGATCGAACCCAGGGATCTGCGCTTGCAAGGCAAGCACTTTACCAACTGAGCTATCTCCCCAGCCCACACAGTAACTTTTGCTTACATGAAACCAGAGATTTGCCAGATGGTCACTTGGTTAAAATGGAACCCTTGTGAAGAAACACTACTTTCCTTTATGAAGAAATACTGTTTTCACCCCAACAACCCATCTATGCACTTTAAAAAAAACCTGGATAAACCTATAGACAAACTAGGTGGAAGGGTACAGACAGCAGACAAAAGGAAACAAGCTAAACATCTACCTAAACAAACAAAATTAAGGAATCTGGACCATGGTCTGAAACAGAGTTTCTGGTGAGGTATGTTGAAACAGAAAAGCCCAAGAGTTAAAGGAGAAGAGTGTCAATGGCTATATTTTTCTCAACAATAAATTCCTCCAACTGTAAGAAAGCAAAGAGCTTCTGAATTTTATAAAATTAAGACTCCATTCTTACTCAGGGTTCCCATTCACATACATTCCTGTTCTCCTGTATTGATAAATGGGATTGTCAGGTAAGGAGGAGGGGATTGAGAGTTTACAGTAAATTTTCCAAAAATGGAAAGGAGAAATGAGGGGCTGGCAGGAAGAAGCATTCCATTCATGGATGGCAGCTGGGAGAAGTGACTACACTTGTTCTTTAACTCTTAAAGGCAGTATGATGTCCTGGGAACATGCCCACATTTAGAACCAAACAAATTTGGGTTCAGTTTTTGTTTTATGTTTACTAAGCTGTTAGATCATGAGCAAGTCCAACCTCTCAGTCAGTTTTCTTATCAGGAAAACAGATTTACTAGCTACCTTGGAGATGAAGTTCAAGTATCTGCCACATAAAGTACTTATCTCATATAATAAAGAACTTATATGTTGAAAGAAGGCTTGCTATTTCAAAAACCATGGGCTCTGAATCTCAGCATCCTTTTCTACAAAATGAAATAATACCACATGTATATTTAGCAATGCTACTGCACGATTTAAACTACAGTAAATTTATTTTTGGCATCTAATACAGAATGTGGAATACAAAAGGGACTTACAAAATGATGGTTTCCCTTTAAGTCAAACCCTCCACTTTTCCTCCCCCTAAAGTAAACATTAAGATTTTATCTCAAATTTTTGTGATAATTAAACATATATAAAGTGTATGACACAAAATTTTTCCATAAACCAGGCCTGCACTTTTACCTACAGGTTGGGGAAGAGGCAAAGCAGCAGAGATAACATGAGAAATGTGAACCATCTGCTGGATTTACTTTTTTTTTTTTTCTTAACTTGCCTTCTGGATTTACTTCAGCCCAGTATCAAACATACTGCTTCCACTTCTAATGGAATGAAGCTACACAAATCACATTTTATGATTATGTGGGTTAAATTATATCCATTTCAGGGTGTATTATTCGTGTGTCCAGTAATCGAGCATTCAATAAGGCCCAGAAATAAGACAGAAGCTAACATTTTTTTAAAGTGAACTCTAAGGGGTCTTAGCTGATTCTAGCATAAGACACTTGAAAGGCACTACATAGTATCATTGGCTAAGACTTAAGTCAAGCATATGGGTCTACTGGGTCTTAATGCACAACTGGAAGGACAGCTTGCATCACAGCCTGGACCTTTGGACAGAATCATTTTTAGCTCCAGGTTTCACCAACATTTCAGCATTGTCCAATGAATTACCCAGTAAGTAGACCAGAACAGCAGGCCCACATGTTGGCTCCAAATCCAAAGAGACGTGTGTGTGCCGCAACTCGTCACTCATTTTTAAAGAGATGCTCATTTTTTAAGAGACATTCCAATGTTCCCCACACTCCTAGACTCTTACCAACTCTCCTACTGTAACAGGCCCTCAAACTTTCAAAGGGTTCATATCTGATTCTAGCACACGTCTCAGCATCTAAGGTGCCTGTTTTTTTCTGTTCACAGGATCCAGTTAGCACAACAGCATATTTACCATCTTGTCCATGCTACATAAATGCAAACAAGTCAGGCACACATAGTGGCACATGCATGTAATCCCAGTGGCTTGGGAAGCTGAGGCAGGAGGATCATGAGTTCAAAGCTAGCCTCAGCACCTTAGCACAGTCCTAAAGCAACACAGTGAGACCCTGTCTCTAAATATATTTTTAAAGGGCTGGGGATGTGGTTCATTGGTTAAGCACCACTGGATTCAATCCCTGGTACCACCTCTCCACGCCCCCACAAATAAAAGCAAACGTGTGATTTTCCTTCCTTATGGTAATGTGAATGATAACTCTTGTTACTTTACTAGCTACACACCAGAGTTTACGTTGATTTATTCCAATAAATATCAAATCTAAGGGAAAATTATCTTCATTGTTGCCCATATACAAAGAGATCAATTAAAAACCTTTCTTAAAAATAATACCTAGTATTGGCCACAGTAAGGGAAATTGGGCCCTCTTGTATGCAGCTTGAAAAAATGGGCAACTGAAGCCTTAAAAACACAGTCAGTGACTTGAAAATCCCACTTCTAGGGTTTTATTCTGCTGGTATCTAGGAAGTATGCACCAGCAATCTATAGATAAATGTGACTCCAAGAGCAATCTCTTAAAATTCACAAAGTTAAAAAAAATTAAATTTGCATTTCTGATTATCTATAAGTTCCAACCTTTTTAAGTGCCACATATAAATAAATAAAGGTTCATCAATGACAAAAAAATTAAAAAATGAAACACTGGCCTCAGTCCTAATAAGTCATATTCCTTGCTTGTATAATTTTATCAAAATGGATTCTACTATCATGTATAATTAAGAACCAATAAAAAATAAGGAAAAAAATCCACTGACCTCAGAAGAAAATTAGTATGTATTACCACTATCATCTTGAAAAAAAAAACAAAACCAAGAATGATCCACAAGCTGGGCATAGTGGCACATGCCTGTAATCCCAGCGGCTCCAGAGGCTGAGATAGGACAATCAAGAGTTCAAAGCCAACCTCAGCAAATACAAGGCACTAGCGGGGTAGGGTTGTGTCTCAGTGGTAAAGCACTTGACAAGCATGTATGAGAGGCACTTGTTTCGATTCTCGGTAACACATGAAAACTAAATAAATAAAATAAAGATTTTTTTTAAAAGTGATGGCACTAAGCAACTGAATGAAACCCTGTCTCTAAGTAAAAATACAAAATAGGGCTGGGGTGTGGCTCAGTGGTCAAGTGGCCCTATGTTCAATCCCTAGTACCCAAAAAAGAAAAAGATTCAACAGCTATAGTCAGAATTTGAATCTACAGGTACTTTTTCACTTTTTCCATTGTACCATACTGCCTTTCAATGCATAGGAATAACAGCTTGAAAATCTATGTCAGGTACACATGGTTACAAAGTACTATGCCAGTGGTCACATTGCATTGGTCACTTGACCATTCATTTTGTGGGGTTTTTTTTTTTTTTTGAGCAGGAATGTTGTACTGGGGATTGAACTCTGGGGCGCTCAACCACTGAGCCACATCCCCAGCCCTATTTTGTATTTTATTTAGAGACAGGGTCTCAAGAATTGCTTAGCACCTTGCTTTGAGTTTGCAATCCTCCTGCCTCAGCCTCCTGAGTCACTGGCATTATAGGCATTTTAAGTTTTTTTTTTTTTAATCATGAAAAGTTCTAAATGAAATCTGTTTCAAAACAAATTACTGGTTTTTTTCCTAAAATGAAAAAAACAGGCAAACTTTTGGATACTTACAGCCTCAGTAGGTGTCTTTTTCAGTTTAGTCCTGTCTACTTTCATGTTTTCAATTTTCTGCTTTATGATCTGAAAAAAACAATTCCCAAAGAAATTAGAACTTAAAAGTTGCAATCCTGAGCTCTACAAGCTTACACATACACAATATAGAATGAGGAGCATATGAAATGCTTAAAAGTAACAACACTAGGGTTGCAATGCTATGCCAAATCATAGACACAGCTATGAAGTTGTGAGGGTGAATCTCCTCAGGGGCCGGAACTATAGCTCCTTGCCTCCTATGTGTGAGGCACTTGGTTCTATCCTCAGTACAAGAAAGAAAGGAAAGAAAGATAGATGGATATTATGTCCATCTACAACTTAAAAATATTTTTAAAAAGGGTGTAACACACTGTATTATTCCACTTTAAAAAAAGAATCTCCTCAGATGAAACTAGCCCATATCCCTATGTTACAGAAGTCTGAAGTCAAATTAAGCCAAAACAATACAATTTTCTTTCTTTTACATGGATCTCAAGCAATTAGTTGAAAATACAAGTGTACAATGTTTACAACTAAGGATGGAAGACCCCCACTACAGTCCTGCAATTTTAGCAATTCTACCTCTAGAAATTTATCTAAAGAACATAGAATGGATGTACACAAATATTTGACCACAAGAATTTATATTGTATGACCATATATAATAGTGGAATATTGTAAAGGACCAAATATCCAAAAGAGAATTGGTTAAAAATGGAATTGTTATGTAGCTGTTAAAATACTGAATAAAATTTAAGAGATACTTGCAATAAAATAAAAAGGTTACAACATAGAATATACAATATAAACTTGGTTTAAAGAAAACAACTTAGGATGCAGCAAAATGTTAATTCGTTGCAAAACAAGGATTATGCATGCATATTTTAGCAATATGCTTCTTTTACTGCTTTTACCAATAAAAATGTTAGTTGTGTCTTAAGAACAAAAGGCAATACATTATTTTTTAATTCTGTCCTGAGCATAGAAAACAATCACTTTAGTAAAGTCATATAATTTGGAGGGCTATAAGGCCTTCAAATAATAGCCTGATTGGATCCACACTATAATCTCTTAGTGATCTCTGAGAATGGACAAATTTTCAGGCACAGAGGTAGAGGGACATTGCAGGTTCTTTATTAAAGGAAAGAAAAAAAAGATTCTGCAAGTAAAAATGTACTTGTTATGTAGCAATCACCAGAGGTCAATGTCCTCCTACAAAGGTTACCATAATAAAAAGGTGACAGAGTTTAAGTACAAATTTCTGGCAGTCTTTGGCCTAAATTCAGTTCAATATATTCAGTACTGTAAAAATAGCTTGCATTTGTCCATATAACCTGTGTCCATTCAATCGATGGGCATTTACTAAGAGTTGGTAAAAAAAATCCAGAATACATTCTAATTCTGAAACATTTCAGTTTCGTTCAATTTCATTTATCTATTTTGGTACCGAGGATTGAAGCCGGGGCCACACTGACATCCCGGGTGCTTTCTTTAACAAAATTTTGACACAGGTTCTTGCTAAATTGCTCAGGCTGGCCTCTAATTTGCAATCCTCTTGCCTCAACCTCCAAAGTCACTGGGATTACAGATGTGCATCATCGAGCCCAACTAAACTAAAAAAATTTATTTTTAATTGAAATATGATAATTGTACATACTAATGGAGTACACTGTGCTATTTTGGTGCAGGCATACAATTTTGGTGTAATCATCAAATAGGGTACTTAACATCCATTATTTCAAACATCTATCTATCTAAAATGTTTCTACAGAGGAAAAAAAAAGATATTTTCCCTCTACTATTGGTATTTGGGATATTTAATTCAGGATTACATTAAAAAAATTTACACTGGTTACACCTGTACACACTTGTAATCTCAGCAGCTCCAGAGGCTAAAGCAGAAGGATCACGAGTTCAAAGTCAGCCTCAGCAATTTAATGAGGCCCTGAGTAACTTAGACCCTTTCTCAAAATAAAAGATTAAAAGGGCTAGGGATGTTGCTCAGTGGTTAGGCACCCCTGGGTTCAATTCCCAGTTTAAACACACACACACACACACACACACACACACACACACACACACAAAAAAAAAAAAAAAAAAAAAAACCTTACCTCAGCAACTAATACAAAATTAACAAAACACCTGCTTCCAACTTCATCCGTGCAGGGAAAACTATATAAACTTTTTTTTTCCTTTGCTTACAAAACTTCCTACATCCACTGCTTATAGCAAGGGGCTGTCACATTATTGGGACTACAGTCATTTGCAAGGAGGCAATTAAACTGCCTCTGCTGCATGAAATAGCAATCAGCCTCAACCCCACGCCACCCAAATAACTGATGCTTTCCCTTTAATATCAGGAATATGGCAATGATTATCTATTCTCACCACCTCTATTCAACAGTGTTTGAAGTTGTAGCCATTATAATACAGCATGAAAAGGAAATAACAGGCATACTGACAAGAAAGAAACAAAAAACTGTCCCTATTTGTAGACAATGGATTATTTACATAGAAAAATCCCCAAAACATGTCCAACAAACCTCTGCAGTTAAGGAATGATCTCAGCAGTCATAGGATACAAGATAAAACAGAAAATGGATATGTGGTATCCTATTAAAAATACACAATCAGTGAAACAGACATTATTTCCTCATGTACATGTATGACTACATGACTGAGGTGATCCTGCAATATGTAAATCAGAAAAAATGAGATTACCCTCTATTTATGTATGATCTATCAAAATGTATAAATATATTCTACTGTCATGTACAACTAATTAGAACAAAAAAAATTTGAAAATTAAAAAAAAATACACAATCACTCAAAAGTTATGAAACACCTAGTTGTAAATCTGCAAAACATGTACAGGAAAGACAAGCACACTGAAAACTACAAAGGCTGATTAAAAAAATAAAGATGTTCTAAATATATGAAGATATCTAAGACACAACATCGGAGGAATGGCATCTCCCCAAAATTTGTGTGTGTGTGTGTGTGTGTTTAATATCTTTAATATACAAAACCCCACTTTTTTTGGTAAATAAACCTATATTATGCTAAAGTGTATATAGAAAGACAAAGGACCGACAATAGCTGATACAATTTTGTAAAAGAAAATGAGTGGCAAATCACTTTACACATTTTAGGGACTTAAAAATAGAAATTTATTATCTCATAGTTACTTTTTAAATTGAAAAGCTGGGTATGGAGATGCAGAACTGTAATCCCAGCAAATCAGGACACTGAGGCAGGAGGATCTCAAGTTTGAGGCCAATATGGGCAACCTTGTGAAACCCTGTCTTGAAATTAAAAAAATAAAAGAGGTATGGATGTAGCTCAGTGTTGACAAATAAAAATTACGTGTATTCATATGTTGCAAATTGTGTAAATCAAGCTAATTAATGTATGTATTGCCTTACATACTTTCTTGTAGTGAGGACACTTAAAATCTACACTTGGCAGTTTACATATACATAATACAGGAATATTAACTATAGTTACCATGTTGTCCAACAGATCTCTTTAATTCATTACTCCTGGCTGAAATTTTGTATACTTTGACCAACATTTCTCCATCCCCAGCAAATACTATTCTATTCCACTGCTATGTCACTCTACTCATTTTAATTATTTTATATACCTACATGCATGCATTTGTGTGTATACACACAAATATACATATAAAATCAAGATTATATATTATTATTGGGTGAGGAACAGATAACACATATCAATGCAACAGACCAGAGGACACAGGAAGAGACCCATACAAATAGGCCCAACTGTTTTTTCACCAAAGCAATTCAAAGAAAAATATTTTACCAACAAAGGGTGCCAAAACAAGAAAACATCCATGGGTAAAAATGTTAACTTTCACCTAAGTTTCATAATTTGCATAAAAATGAACTCAAAATGGTTCAAAGACTTAAATGTAAAATGAAAAAACTTACTGGAAGAAAAAATTTGCAAACCATACATAGTATCTAGAATATATAAAACACTCAAGATTCAGTGGTAAAAAAATAATCTCAGTAAGTTAGAAAAAGAGGTGAATTACCTCAAACAAATAAAGAGTATCTTAAAAAAAAAGCACAACTAATACCATACTCAATGATGAGAAACTAGAAGTTTTCCCCCTAAGATCAGGAACAAGGCAAGGACAACCCATCATCACGGCTTTTTGACACTGTACTGAAAGTCCTACTTAATGCATTAAGAGGACAGAAGAAAATAAAAGGTACCTAGATAGAAAAGACACTGTCTTTTCACAGATGACAATCATCTATGTAGAAAATCCAAAAAGAGAAAACAAAGAAAAAAGCAATGCTCCTGGAACTAGTAATTCATTATAGCAAGGTATCAGGATATAACGAAAGTCAACTGCTTTACTAGCACTGAACAAGTAGAATTTGAAATGGAAAACATTATCACTTATATTAGTATCCAAAAATGCTTAGGCATAAATCTACCAAACTATGCATAAGATCACTATAAAACTAATGAAAGAAACCAAAGAATAACTAAATAAAACAGATTTCATGTTCATGGATAACAAGATTCAGTACTGTCAAATTATCAGTTCTTCCCTACTTGAGCTATATATTCAATGAGTCTCTGACTAAAAATCTTAGGAAGTTATTTTGTTGATATTGGCAAACTGATTCTAAATTTATACGGAGAGGCAAAAGACCTAGAAGAGTCAACACACAATATCAAAGAACGAGGCTGGAGTACTAACATTACCTGACTTCACAACTTATTATAAAGCCCCAGTAATCAAGAATGTGTGGTATTAGTGAAAGAACAAACAGATCAATGGATCAGAGCATAGAGCTCAAAACTAGACCGCATAAATAGTCAATTATTCTTTCTTTCCAACAAATAGTGCTGGAACAACTGGACATCCACATGCAAATATAAAACTAGACCCTTAACACTCAAATTATTCAAAAAAGTTAACTCAAAGTGGATCATGGATCTGAATGTAAAATGCAAAATTAGATTTATCCTAGATTACAAGATTAACAAAGAAGAAAATCTAGATGACATAGGGTTTGGTGGTGACTTTTTAGATATAATCAAGGCTGTATCATCCATGAAAGCAAAAATTTTAAACAGGACTTCATTAAAATTACTCTCTTCTTTGCTGAAAAACACACTGTCAAGAGAATAAAATGGGGGCTGGGGATACAGCTCAGTTGGTAGAGTGCTTGCCTCGTAAGCACTTAAGGCCCTGGGTTCAATCCCCAGCACCGCAAAAAAAAAAAAAAAAAAAAAAAAAAAAAAGAGAATAAAATGGGGCTGGGGAGATAGCTCAGTTGGTAAAATGTTTGCCTTACAAGCACAGGGCCCTGGGTTCGATCCCCAGCACGGGGGGGGGACGGACGTTGAAGAGAATAAAATGACACGCCCTGACAGGAGAAAATCTTTTCAAAAACACATACAGGACTGTTACCCAAAATACACAAAGAACTCTGAAAACAATAAGTAATAAGCTAATCAAAAAGTGGGTCAAAGACCTTAACAAACATCTCAAAGACATACAGATGATAAATAGGCATATGAAATGATGCTCCACATCATAGTCATCAGGAGAATGTAAATTAAAGCAACAAAGATATGTCACTATACACCTATTACAATGGGCAAATCCAGACAATGATGCTAATAACATAGAATCCTACCAAGGATGTGGATCAGCTCTAATTCATTGCTAGTGGGAATGCAAGATGGTACAGCTATTCTGGAAGATAGTTTTTTTTTACAAAAGTAAACAGTCTTACCATATGAGTCAGTAATCACACTACTTGGTATTTACCCAAACAAAATGAAAACTTGTGTCCACACAAACACCTGTGTGCAACTGTTTCTAGTAGCTTTATTTAATAACTGCCAAATCTTGGAAGCAACCAAGATGTCTTTTGATAGATAAATGAACTGTGGTATATCCAGACAAGGGAATATTATTCTGTACTAAAAAAAATGAGCTAGCAAATCAAAAACAGACAAAAAGGAAACTTAAATTCCTATTACCAAGTGAAATACATCAATTTGAAAAAAAGTCTACTAAATGCTTCCAACTACATGACATTCTGGAAAAGAAAAAGTCATGGAAACAGTTAAAACTCCAGTGGTTCCCAGGGGTTAGTGGAGAAAGAGGGATGACTGAGGTGGAGAACTGAGGATTTCTAGGGCAATCAAATTATTCCATATGATACTATAATAGTGGATACATGTTGTTATAAATGTATCCAAACCCAAAAAAGTACAATGTGTAAACACTAATTAAACTGTTTAAACATTAATTTAAACTTTGGTCAATGTAGGTTCACCATTTGTAACAAACACATCACCCCAGGGAAGGAATGTTGATAATGGAGGAGGTATTCACGTGTGGAGGCAGGAGGTACATTGTAAATTTCTGTATCTTCTGCTCAATTTTGCTGATGCAAACTAAAACCACACTTGAGATTTTTATCTTACTCCAGCTGAAATGGCAATCAACAAGTACAAATAACAAATACTAGTGAGGATGAGGGGAAAAGGCACACACATTGCTGGTGGGACTGAAAACTGGTACAACCACTATGGAAAGTTCTCAAACCACCATGTGATGCTGGTCTCCCATCCTTGGTATTTATCCAAAGGAACTAAAATCAGCACACTATTGCAATACATGTACACTAATGTAACAGCAGCACAATTCACAATAGCCAAGTTATGCAACCAGCCTGAGCATCAGTCAACAGATAAATGGACAAAGAAAATGTGGTATATACATGCAATAAAAATTTTAGCCATAAATAATAATGAATTATGGCATTTGCTAGTAAATCGATGGAAATGGAGAATACTATGCTAAGTGAAATAAGCACAGGAAGGTGATAAGGGAGAGGAAGAAAATAGTAGATGGGGAGGTAGTGGGGAATGAACTTGACCAAATTACGTTATGTGCATGGATGAAAGTCACAATGAATCCCACTGATATACATAATTATAATGCACCAAATAAAAATTATAAAAGTAAAATCTATTAAAAACAATCCTCAATTCACTCAATCAAACAAACAAAAGCACTAAGTAATAAATGCACTGAAATAAGCGAACCACCATTTTAATGGCTTTTAAAAGAACACAGATGAGATTACTGGTAAATCTTTACACAAATAAACATCTTGCTCTAGGTAGAGTTGTTCTGATTAAGCATACAGTACAAACAGTAAGGTTGGCTAAGGCAGAAAAGTAATTTACTAGGATATATGACAGCTCATAGAATTGAGGGGAGGTGAGAGATCCACATTCAGAATATGGGACGGAACCAAGGAAGTTAGGCAGTCTGGAACTGCAGTCAAGCACCTCTCACAGAAGCAGCTTAGTTGGTGTGTCTGCTGCCAGCATGAGACTTTGGATGCCTACAAAGTATTGCTGGTCACCTAAGGATTTGCAGATTGTCTCAGGTTATTTGCATCAGTGGCTCTACACGGTACAAAGTGTGAGCATCTGATACACCCAACACAAATGCCCCCATAACAAGTATAAAGCTAATGTAGTTTCTATGATTCTATTGCAAGAAATATTTATAGTTTCAAAAACAAAGATAGTATTGTCCTTGAGACATCAATTAAGAAAATTCAGAAGTTTTATTCCCAGTTGTTACATTTCTATGCTGGTTTCACAGTGGGAGGGGAGAATATTTTTGAGTGCCCACTATATCCAGGCAATACTGAGCTAGTTTTTTCCAAAGTGGTAGAGCATCTTGCTCTATCGTTTGGGAAATGTTACAGAATTTCCTTTCCTCTAGGACAGTCACATGGCTGACTGACATTATTAATAGTTCCAAGAAAGTTTAGGTAAAGGAGGCTTATTAGGAGACAGAACATACTTTCAAGTCTACCACTTCAAGTATTCCAAAGAATAAACTGAGATGTGTTGCTCAACAGGTGCATATGATATTCTGTCATGCAATCCTCAACCTTCAATCCACATTTTGTCCTGATTTACAGATAGCAAATTGAGGCTGAGAAAAGAAAAGTACCTTGTCTGATTAATAAATGCTGGCACAAAGTAAATATTTTCAGATGAAAATATAAATCTGTGAAACATCCTTATACACTGTTAGATCCTATTGTGCAAAAAATTATTTCAAGAGAAGGAGGCTGGGGTACAAAGTGAAAAGCTAAGTTATCAATCTCACTGATGAAGAGGACTAATAGGACAATGAGCTACCTTCTAGTAGTTAAACAGGTGAAACCCCCCATTACAAAAAACAAAAAACAAAAAAAACCAAACCTATAAAAAAAAGTAGCTTGAAACAAATCCCTAGGAATGGCCTGCTGCCTTTGGTCAGAATCAGAACTCTGAGCACTAAGCAATTTCTATGTGTAATAAATTTTTCTTCCTAAACTTAGGTTAGGAGGAAACTTAACCAACTTTAAGAAAATGAAATATGATTCGTCATCTATAACTATTTTACCATTACTTAAATATTTGTATTTAATTGAGCATTTATTTTTTCCAATTCCTCATCCCTCAACTCTCCCTTACCTTTTAGGTATGAATTTAATTTTGCAGTTTACATCAGGAACAAATGTGCACAACTCAAATATACTGAGGGAAGTCACTCTTTTAAAGGGTAACCTTATTCTGTAGTTATCACCTCCAACTGATACAATTTAGAAATGACTTTCAGTACTGAATCAGAATAAGGGCAGAGGATACTCATAGTTCCCAAATCTGACTCAATAGCACATGAGTGTAATGGTTGACTAGCCTTACTACTAGAAGTGTGGTCCAAAGTCAGTAGCACTGACATTAGGACCCACTCAGACCTGAGGATTCAGAATCTGCACTTTAACAAAATCCTTAGATGATTCATATATTAAAGTTTGAGAAGCACCAGATCAGGACACATGCTCAGAATCAGTACAACTGGGTGAGAATCCCTGCTCTATCATTTACTCACTATAAGACCATGGACAAATTCACCTGTGTGCTTGTTTCTTTAACTGTTACAGGAATAACTAATCTCACCCATTCCATTCTCAATCCATTCTCCAGACAGCAGCAAAAGTAATCTTCTTAAAACATAAATCAGATCATGTTACTTCTATGATTAAAATCTTTCAATGCGGGGGCTGGGGAGATAGCTCAGTCGGTAGAGTGCTTGCCTTATAAGCCCAAGGCCCTGGGTTTGATCCCCAGCACCCCCCCAAAAAAAAAAAAATCTTTCAATGGTTTCCCCAACTGTATACAAACTCTCACCATGACCCAGGGAGGTCTGGGTATGATTTGGCCCCTGGAACTCTCTCCAATTCCTTCTCTCTATACAACCACATTAGTCTTTCTATTTAGTTCATGGAATGCTCTAAGTTCTTTCCAGCCTATACTCCACTACAAGTGCTATTTCCATTGGACTGTTGTTGCCTCCCTCCCCACTAGTTCCATTTGTGGAACTGACATTCAAACTAACACTCAGGCTTCCCAAGGCAATCCACCTAATGCTGGTCCCATTGTTCTTTTTCTTTTACAGTATCCAGCTCATATCTTTCATAATATGTATCAACTGTGATTACTGATTTTGACTTCTTACAATGTTAACCTCAGCAGCTAGCACCTCATTTTCCACATGATAGGTATGCAAATTTTTGTAGAATGGAGTTCAGGAAAAATTATGCACTGAAAATGAAGCCTGTGACTGGCAGCATATAGGACAGTACTTGAAGCCATGGGTCCAGACATGATTGCTCACAGAGAAGGAAGGCAGAAAGCCCACAAGCAAGTTATTTGTTTTAGAACTTAATGGGTAAGGCAAAGGAGGAGAACCAGCAATAGAGAAGCTGGTGAAGTAAGAGCAAAACCAGTTAATCATGGTATCATGAAAGACAATACATGGTAAAAGTGATTAACTGCATTAAATGTCAAAATGAGATAAATTCACAGAGAAATGTGTACTGGAATTGGACATAACCTGAGAGATGACAAAGGTATGGTAGAAATGGAAGCCAGACTGGAGTGAGGAAGCATAGATGGCATGTGTAGAAGTTTTTTGAAAAAGATGGCTATAAATGGAAACAATTCTTTCAAACTCATTGAAAGAAAGGAATGGCGGGGGGGTAAATGCTAGTACATCTTTTTAAATGGATTCAAATTATCTTATAGGGGAGATCACTGAAAAGAGTCCCTAAGAAACTTGGAGAGAAAAGTATTTAGCTTTTCATTATTTCTCCTTAAAATGGGTTTTGAATAGCCCAAACACTACCCAGAATTAGCACAATCTTCTCCCTAACCTCTTAAATCTTGACTGGGTAACACTTCATATGTGCTTACACAGCACTCTGTACCTATCAGTTCCCAAATTATTAAAGAGAAAATGTCTGCAAAAGGGTAGAGATGAAAAAAAACATAAGGGCAGAAATATACATTATCAGTAGCTGCCCTCTAGGTGGCAGAACAAAACAGTTTTATTCATACTTCATGCTTTCCAGAGCCTTCCAAATTTTCTCTTGTCATAACTGACTTATAATCAAAATTTTTTCTTTTGTAAAATTTTTCTTAATGAAGAAAACAGTGGCCTCCCCAAGCCTAAGGAATACACCAAATTAAAAACAGTACCATCCAAACAAATGCCTTGGATTCGCTGCCATTAGAGTTTGTCACACAGGAAGCACTCAATTTGTACAGATTTGATCAATTATTGGTATCACACAGATGCATGGGAATGGGGATGAATCAAAATAAGCCCAAAATTCCCACTGCAACTGTGGAAATGCATTAGGAGACTTAAAAAAAAAAAAAAAAAAAAAAAAAAAAAAAAAACAGTGCTTGGAGGACACTAAACTCCAATGTCCCACATAGCAAAATACTTGATTTTTTTTTTCCGCCTTACAATGATTCTCTTTGCTTCTTGCAGTCTCTGAAAGTAAATTCAGGTGGGAGCTATCCTAACCATCCATATGTCAGAAAGAAGCGAGATGAATCTTGAAACCCAGCCTGCTATTCACTATTATAGAGGCAAAGACAACTGACTTCTAATCACCTATATTAACATCCAGTCAGCAAATATGATCACATTTATGATCACAGCAATAGGTAACTCTATTCTATAGCTACCATGCATTATCTCTAATCCTTATAACATGGAGATGAAAACTGTGCCCAGTTCACTAAGGCCAAAAGTGGCCACATAACTAGTTAAATGGAAGAACCGGGATAAAAACACAAATTTGTCCCACAATTCTACAGTGCACATAATATCTACATAGCCAACCCTAAGACTCCCCTCTCTCCGGAGGCCAGTCTCCCTATTCTCAGTCACATAAAACATGACTCTTATTGGTGCCCTGAAGATTGCTGACCCAGATTTTATTGGGAACTGATAGCTAGATGTAATAATAAAGCAACATTAGAATAACCTTGACTCACCCAAGACAAATTTGGAAATTATCTACAGAAATACTAAATAGTCAAGAGTCTCTCATTTACATTCCAAATATGAAGTGAGCATGCTTGCTCAGGGTTTTTTGCACTGCAGTATTATCATGCAAAGAAAATATGGGAAGGGATACCAAGAAAGTGGAACCAGAAACTTTCAACTCTGACTTTGGAGGCGAGAATGTTAACTGAGAACACATCCCTCTATAGTCCGAGGAAGCCGCAGGTGCAGGAATTATCCTTCTGGCCATTTACTTCCAATTATTTAAAGAAACTGGCATCAAAACAACTAGGCAACAGAATACAGGGCTCACCCAAGTTTGCCACTAGAGAGGAAATGAGCATGCCAAGAAGTCCTTCTTAGCAATCTCAACAAAAAATAAGAACAACAATGCCCACATTTTAAGTTATGTATAAGAAGGAGGTAAGGAGGTATTCTTGTCTACACAACTTTAAATTGATGTTCTGGAATAGTTCCTTTTAAGAATCTATCTCCAATACCCTTCCTTATTTGCGACCAGACTTGGTGTAAAAGATCAACTATAACAATTACTGGCATTTTTTATCTTATCACATCTGTTTCAAAGATAAAAGTGCTTTCCCCGCCTTTCCCACTTCTAACAGAAAATTAAGAAATTAGGCTTTAAACCAATACTCTACTCAAATTTCAAGAACCCAAAGAAAAGCTGGCCCCATTCTAATAGGTGAATTGTACCCAAAAGGTCATAGGCAGCATTCAGATACTTCAGAAAAACATCTTCATCTGTCAGAATTCAGATTACTTAAAATTAGCTTAAAACAGATTACTTCACCTGAGACTTATTTTGAAAAATAAAGATGCCTGGTGATATAAATACTTAACTCAGACCTAAGGTAGAAATTGTTTAAGTTTTTTTTGTAGTACAGTTTATTTGGCTACACAGGCTAGCCTTGAGAGTGAATGCATTAGGAATTTGTTTCAAAATAATTGTATCAAAATGAATGTTGAAGCCAGGTGACAGTACATGGGCATTCATTATACTATTTTCTATTTTGGGATATGTTTGGCATCTTATAAATTAAGACTTTATCCTGTCAGATCTTTCCATTCCCATCCTCCACATTGCTGCCAGAACAATCCTTCTAAAACTCAAATTTTACCCACATCAAATATAAATTCTTTACCTAATCCTGCATCTGAGACCTTTAAGACTTAGTTCCCTGCCTACTTCCTACCCGAGACATACTACATTATACTCCAGGAGGCCTCCCTGCATGCTTTAATTATGTCAAGTTTTTTAGTTTTTCAAACACTCAAAGAGTTGATACTTTGACTCACTGCTCTCCACTAAAATGTTTATTTCCTGTATATCCTCTGAAGTTAAACTTAAGACACCTCTCCTCTATGGAGTTTGTTGAGACCTTCCCTCCCCCAGAGTAATTAACCCCCTCGATAGTGTACCCATGATATCCTGCAAATATAACCTCAATAACACACTACTCTTTACCTGAGAGTCTCCCCACTGGTATGAGTTTCACATATGTGGAACTATGTCATATTTGCCTTTATATTCCTGTCACCATCAGAGGAATTGTCACTTAAATTAAAAAATGAATGACTATCTAGTAAATGTTAAACAAACCCAAAAACATACACACACACACACACACACAAAAAGACAATAGTAACACAAAGGAACAAAGTTAGCATACAAAAATACAAGAAAATTGCATCTTTCTTCTAGCAGCCAAATCTGAAGACCCAAATCGCAAGACTGACACAGTAGTAAGATAAACCCTTACCCAACACAAACCATGATCCTCTTGCCTTTTAATATTTTGAGGTGCTGCAATTCACAATAGCCAAATTATGGAACCAACCTAGGTGTCCATCAATGGATGAATGAATAAAGAAATTGTGGTACATATACACAATGGAATTTTTTCAGCCATAAAGGAAAATGAAATTATGGCATTTGCAAGAAAATGGATGGAAATTGAGACTCTTATGTTAGGTGAAATAAGTCAAACTCAGAAGATCATGGAAGTATATTTTCTTGCATATGCAGAAAGTAGAGAGGAAAAAGGAAAAGAATGGTGGGGGTGGATCTCAGGCAAATCAAAGGGAAATCAATAGGAAAAGGGAGTAGGAAGATGGAAGAAGGGGGAAGTGCTGGGGAGTTTTAATAGTCAAATTATACTGTCATATTGTGTGCACGTACTAATATGTAACAACAAATCCCATCATTATGTACAACTATAATCCACCAATAAAAAAGGTGGAAAAAATGTTTGGGGTGTTGGGAGTGTAGCTCAGTGGGAGAGCACTTGCTTAGCATGCATGAGGCCCAGGATTTCAAATCCAGCACCACAAAGATTGGATTTTTAGAGATTAAATTTGCATAAAGCAGAACATATCTTTAGCAAAACAATAAGCCCAGCTTTCCCCTGGGCCAAAGTATAGAAAAATATCTATTAGGAAATATAAGAACACACAACAAAGCAATTTGGACATAATCTTAATGACACAGAAAAATAAGTGTAGAGAAATCTTTAGATTTCATTCTCCTTTATTGTAGGACCATTACCAAACCCCTGAAATTCTAAGGAAAATTTTGTGTGTATATTTTCCCCAAGAAATGGTAAATAGTTTCACCAACTTCTTAAAGGGATTCATGACTTGAAACACCTGAAAGAAAGTTAAGACATTATATGTATGCTTAGCCATTAAAATGTTTTCACTTGTTATTTCCCTTTGATTTATGAAGAATAGGTATACAGTATTTTCCCAGAAGTCACATAAGCTACTATTGAATACAGTAAAGAAAGGATGGGGAACTAAAAAAACAGAATTCTAAACCTTTTGTAATATTTAACTTCAACTCTCTTATGTTCTTAGTTTTACAGAGAATAAGTAGCATCTCTAAAGATTAAATCTATATATAATGGGGGAAATCTATATGCCTAGGTTAAGTCCTCTAGTCCTATATTCTTGAAAAAGGTGGATAAAAAGCAAAGGTCTTGTATAAAAACAGCTGGATTAAATTAGATTTCTAAATATAGGTTTTATATGCCTTAATGGTTTCTGACAAAAGTTTTTTCTATATGGAAGGAAGAGAACTTTCAGTGATGTATTTATTTGCTTCCATCCATGTGGATTGTTCTTTTAATAAATTGAAGACAGAGTGAGGAACACTACTGTAAAAAAATAAAAATGAAGGAGAAAACAAGAGCACAATGAAAAGGCCTGGGAAGCAAACAGACCTGGGCTTAAATTCCATGTACTAGCTCTATGAGTTTAGACAAGATACTGTTCCTAACTCAGTCACTTCTGTAAAATAACACAGTATATTTCATAGGATTGGGCCTAGCAAAGAGTAAGACATATTTTTCTTTGTTCTGTTCCATTCAGCTCCACATTAGTCTAAGGCCAGCAACCTTTTGTCAGATATTCTATGGATACATATTTATAAATACATACAGATCTAATCAAAAGCAAAAGAGAGCTGTTTTTTTCAACCTTTCTACACATTTACCACATATGAAGAACACACAGAAAATGTAAATCTCCAGACTGTTATCCTTAAGTGCTCATATTACTAAAAAGTTAAACTGAAAACAATGAGATTGGGAGGCTTCAGTCTTTCTCAAATTAGTTCTCCAAAGATTAAATATTGTCTACTAAATAATGTGTAGGCTTTGTGCTTGCTTCAGCAGCACATACACTAAAAGTGGAATGATAGAGATTTGCATGGCCCCTGTGCAAGTATAACACACAAATGTGTAAAGTGTTCCATATTTTTTAAATAAAAAAAATAATGTGTAGGCCATGTGACAATCAAAAATATCAACTGGATCAGCTATTTTGGGCTGGTACAAATGAATATGGAAGGAAAAAGATTCTTTTGCATGGTTTAAAAGAGCAAATTATTTTTAGTAATTATTAATGAAGCAGCAAACTCATTTTAATCAAAATAATTCCAACTTCTCAGGTTTGTTATGAGGATCAAATTAGTTCATTGATGAAAAAGCTATAGAACAAAGACTTTAAAATTAAACAGACTGCCAAGTATTATGGCACCTGTCTGTTAATTCCAACAACACGGGAGGCTGAGGTGAGAGAATCATTAAGGCCAGCCTCAGCAACTTAGCAAGACCCTGTCTCAAAATGAAAAATAAAGGAATGGGGAGATATAGCTCAGGGGTAAAGTGCCTGTGGGTTCAATTTCTAGTACCAAAAATAAATAAGGATATATCTCAATATACAGTATAGACAAAATGGTCTCTATTACTTATTGAAAGATCATGCATAGTGTAACACAGTTATTGCCCATTTTTAAATAAACTATGCAATGTGACCAATCTGTTACTTTAAAATATTTATATCTATTACATAAAAGGTGCTTGCAGTATGCAAAGGTACTATAACTTTGTGACTTTAGAAGAATTTGGGGCCCAAGCAAGTACAAATAATAATTAAGATCCCTTAAAACAGTATCTATAAAATGCTTTGCTTTCAATCCAGACAAATGTTGAGTATTAAACATAAACAATCTGAATTATTCTCAAAAACTAAACAGCTCAAAAATAAGCAAATTTTCTACGTGGCACAAATTCCAAACCTTTTAGAAAACTACACTTTTCCATATGATTGGTTTTAAGTGTAGCAAATTTTTGAAGATCAGTCTTTCCCAGAATAAAAAATTGGAGTTAATAGGTGACCATATGGACCAAAAAAAAAGTACATAACTAGTTTACGACAGTACTTAAACATAAAAAGTCAAATTTGAGAAGTATTAGAAGGTAATACAGGAAAATCTTCTTATAATCTTGGCAGAGAAAGGCCTTCCAAGAAAAGTCATACAATAAAGAAATCATTAAAAATGAGATTTGATTACACAAAAATTTCAAATCATAAACAAAAAAATATTTGCTAGAGGATAAAGAAGGGTTGTTTCTAATAAACAAAGGATTCTCCAAACTGAGACAGATAATTCAACTGAAAACCAAGTGAAGGGGCATGAATTTGCAATCTGCAGATGTAAACATTTGCTCATCCTCACTAGAAGTTAGAAAAATGCTAATCAAAGTAAGGAGGTGCTATTTCCCACTCACCAGAGTGGATAAAATTAAAAAGATAAAATACCCTGTTTAGGAAGGTAAAAGTAGAGAACGGGGCACTCAGAAATACTGCCAGTGGGAATGTCAATTCAACAGTCTTTTTTGAGGGTCATTTTGCAAGTACCTGTAAAAATTTAAATTGATGTCACCCTCTGATCCAGGAACTCTATCTTTGTATGACTCAACAACAGGGAATGATTAAATTACAGAGATTCATACTTTGGCATGCAATGCAGTCATTAAAGGAATAGAGTCAAGCCATGTGTTTTAGCATATAAAAATGCATGTAGTTCATAAATGGATATGCATAGTATATAGCAGATATAAAATCATACTACAAATTGTTAACAGAGATACTTCTGAAGTAATAAAAGTTGACTGGCATTTTGGGGAAGGACTAATTTTTAAGTGAAATATTTATTGTTTGACTTTTAAAATAGCAAACATGGTATATTTGCAAACAGCTGAAAAGGAAAGATAAAAAGAGCTTAGAATTGTTTCTGGTTTTTCTGCTTGTGTGTTTTTTGTGGTACTGGCGAACTGAACCCAGGGTGCATGCTAGTCAACCTTCTGCCACTGAGCTACATCCCCAACCCAGAAAACATCATTTAAATCTGAAAGTTTTACAAGCAAGAAATTCAATCCCATCTACTGGTTATGGTATCCATATTTATGCATGAAAAGACAGAACCCCATCAAATTGTCCCAAGATAGAGCTCCAAATTGACCTCATGTTGGAAAGTTAAAACCATAGTCAAAAAGAAAAAAAAAGAGCTTTCTTGGCACCTTTGCCTTTCTCATGTAACTTTGTGCTCTTTTTAATTAAACTTTCCCCATTTGGGGAGTAACTTTCTTACAAAAATGGGGCCACTTACTCTGTACTTTTATGAATAACCACACCTAATGGCACATTTAGAAATAGAGACAAGTTCTGTACATTCATGTGTCACTTAACATTGGGACTATGGTATGAGAAAAATATGCCATCAGGGGGGTTTCACTGATGTGCAAAACATCCTACAGTGTGTTTACTAATATGGCTATAATGTCAGAAGGCAACATAATCTTATGGGACCACTGTCACATATGTGCTCTATCACTGAAACATTGCTATTCAGTACATGGCTATCATCAGTTTTGCTGGAGGTAGAGATCTGAATTCATCCATGAAGGCAGTCTGCTTTTACTTTTTAAAGCACAAAAAAATGTTCTTGATGTAAAAAGTTGTTTTCAAGTGATATCTTCCTTTCTCCAAACTATTTTTTTCATGATGATGGTTTTGAACCTGGGTCTTCTCCCATGCTAGGGAATCACTCCAGCACAGAGCTACACCCTCAGTTCTTTTTTTTTTTTTGGGGGGGGTGGGGGGAGGACCAGGAATTTAACCCAGGGGTGTTTTACCATTCAGACACATCCTCAGCCCTTTTTGATACTGGGTTTCACCAAGTTGCTTAGGGCCTGGCAGGTTGCTGAGGCTGGTCTTAAAATTGTGATCCTCTTGCTTCAGCCTCCTGAGCTTCTGGGACTACAGGCATGTGCCACTGGGCCCAGCCTGACTATTTCTTGATGAGACTGACCTAAACAAAATATTTGAAGGAATTTGAGGAGTAGGAACCTAGACTCCAGAGCATGTGAAAAGACTACAAGACATTCCACTCTGGAAGAGTCAAGATAGCAACTGTGAAATATGGAAATCAGATATAGTTGTATAGAGAGCCATTACATAGAAATGACATGGATATAACCAGGTTTATGTTCTTCAGTACTAATTTATCAAGGTTTTTCTTTTATTTTTAAATTTTTTTGTAGTTACACATGGGACAGCATGCCTTTATTTTACATATTTATTTATATGTGGTGCTGAGAATCAAACCCAGTACCTCACACATGCCAGGCAAGTACCCTGCCACTGAGCTACAGCCCCAGCCCCGAGGTTTTTCTTGAGGTACTATAATGTAAATCATCCTAGATCACATATTAAACACTGTGTAAAATGTAGAAAAACCTTTCTAAAAGGCAATCTAGCAGTAAGTGTCAAAAGCCTTAAGTTTTTACATTCCAGTTCTGGAAATTCTTAAGGAAATAAACCTGAATGCCATGTATTAGGATGCCCTAAGCTTTGCTTATTCATTCAAGACTTACTGAATGCCTACTGTGTATGGGGAAGCACTGTTTAAGATCATGAAAAACTAGAACTTAAAAGTTTGAACATAGGGAGCTGGTTAAATAAATTATGAATCACACATAACACAGAATATGCAACCATTAAAATGCTATAGAAGTATACATAAAGGCATTGATAGGGAACAGCATTATTTTAACTGGAAACAACAAATTTTAAAATGCTCTTTTGGGGGGTAAGGTTATAGCTCAGTTGTAGTGCACATGTTTTTCATGATGTGGTCCTGGAGTTCCATCTCCAGTACATCAAAATAAGCAAAATTTAAAAATAAAAATACCATTTCTACAGTGGTTTGGATGAAACAGCTAAAAAGGACATTCAGGGACTACCAAGAAAATTTGAATGTGGACTGGACATTACATAATATTAAGAAAAATAAATTCTCTAGGTAATAATGATATGTTCTTATTTGAAAGGATTTAAGGATTAAGTATCATGCTTACATCACATGATTCAGAAAAATTAAAACATAATTTGTGCTTTTTATACTTGGGTTCAGCAACCAACCACAGATAGAAAATATATGAAGAAAAAAATCTTGTCTCCACAGAACATGTGCAATTATTTTTCTTGTAAATATGGTATAACTATTTACATACTATGAAATATTATAAGTAATTTAGAGATGTGAGGATATGTAGAGTTGACATACAAATGTCACATCATTACTTAGAAGGAACTTTGGCATCTGTGAATTTTGGAATTCCGGGGGGGTATGTACTAGGAACTCCCGGCCCCCAGATACACAGAGGCATATTTTTGCATCATCAATGTTATGTTTATTTCTATGATCAAGAAGAACTTTACTTGGAAATGTGAGAAGTCTTTTCAAATAAGTAACTATAAAATGAATATACAAAGCCCCATTCCCAAAGCCTTCTTACCAACTGATTGTATAAACTCTAAGAACTATAAAAATGCTTATTATTATTATTATTATTACTTAAGTAATAATAGATTTGTGAGGATACTACATAGTTCTTAAATTTTTACTTCCAACATTATAAAACTTGTGGCAACTGATGGTAATGAATGCAGGGAGGAGAGGAAATACTGGGTATTAAAAAGTATTCTGGGGCTGGAGTTGTGGTTCAGTGGTAGAGCACTTGCCTGGCATGTGTGAGGCCCTGGGTTCAATTCTTAGCACCACATATAAATAAAATAAAAGACCCATTGACACTAAAGCAAACTTTTTTTAAAAAAAGTATTCTCCCTTCACCTATGTTACCTCTCCAAAAGACTTGAGGTGAAAATAATGTTAAAAATGACCAATTACTGGGGGAACTAAGGCAGGAGGATCACAAGCTTGAGCCAGACTTGGCAACTTAGCGAGACACTGTTCTAAAATTTAAAAAAAAGGGGGGGAGGGGCTGGATGTGACTCAGTGGTGGATCATTCCTGGGTTCAATCCCCAGTACCAGAGGGGGAAAAATCAATTCTGGAGGAAGAGTTATGGAAAGGGGTTTTTCTTATACTCCCCTCTGAACTTTTCAGTATATTTTAAATTTCTCAGAAACAGAAAACAAACATTACAAAAAAAAAAAGATACAGTCCCCTTTGTCCACTCCTCCCCCTCAAAAAAAGTGTCAGTTTGCTCTTGTTTCCCCAGCCCTGGGTGCTGGGGATCAAACCCAGGGCCTCCTGCATGCTAGGCCAAGTAGCACTCTACCACTGAGTCATAATTCCCAACCCCCTGTTCTGTTTTTGATTATATACTATCTTGCAACTTACCCAAACTACCTTGAAATTAGTTGTGCTCACTACTGTACCACTCGTGGGCAGCACTATAAGACCAAACTCTTCCCTATACTCTTTGACATGGCTTGATACTATCAAATTATTTTGCCAATCTAACGGTTTTTTTTAAAAACCCCATTTTAGTTTGCATTTCTGATGCTTACTTTGAGTATATTTTCTTGACTTGAACATTTTCAGTTTCTATTCTGAAATAAAAAAAAAAAACCTGTCCCTAATTTTCTACTGGACTATCTTTTATCCTTTAAATGTTACCCTGATCATTAAGAGGGAGGCATTATCAAAAAGTTCATGTTGACTTAATATTGTGGAGGGATTATGG
The DNA here is from genome assembly GCF_902686445.1 of Sciurus carolinensis. Classification (NCBI taxonomy): domain Eukaryota; kingdom Metazoa; phylum Chordata; class Mammalia; order Rodentia; family Sciuridae; genus Sciurus; species Sciurus carolinensis. The sequence goes on from NC_062232.1 coordinate 43,863,361, forward strand.
TCCCATGTTTTCTAGAATTGATCCAGTGATAGATACTAGAGAATGGTGACAAAACGAAAGGAAAAAGTCCTTTTAGACAAGAGCATTATTTTCAGGGTACAACAGGACTACATTAACAGCCTTAATGATAAATTTAGCTCAAAGATAAAAATGCATCTAAAGTATACATCCTGTGACAAAATAATAGTTGATGCTATTGATTCATCTGGAATATATTTAATTTCACTTACATAGCATTTTTTCCATGACATACTTTTCATATACCTTGTTTAAACCTAACAAAATCCTGTATGACATTCTGATACACTCCTGTAAACTGCTATAGCACATTCTGTTCATTCCTCACATTATTATACTGATCTTTTGAGTGTGATTTACAAGTCTCCTACCCTTAAAAGACCACCCTATTTGTCCATTCACCAGTTGCTTATCTCTGTATTCCAGGTATATGACAGCAATTAGTATGTCCTCAATAAATATTTGTTGAATGAATATCATCCTCATTTAATGAATGAGGAAACTGGCACAGTGATGAAGTAATTTGCCCCAAGTAACATAGCTATTATATATTTAACATAAATTATAATGCGGTTATTTTTGTACTCTATCATTTCAATATTTTTAAATACATCATTGTACTTAAATGCTCACAACAACCTATGAAGTAGGCTTTTTGAATATATTTTGTATTTAAGAATGGAAATTTAGCAATACATCCTAAATCCACTCAAATCCTAATTTATAATATGAAGTACATATCTCAAGTACAAACTAGGCACCAACTAGGAGCCTCTATAGGTAGAAAACATTTTTAGGGGAGAGAAGAAGAGATAAAGAGGGGAGGGAAGAAGAAGGACAATGGTTAAAACAGAGCAGAGAACCAGGTATAGGTATATTCATCTAAAGACCATAAACTGCTCTTGTATCAACTGCACATGCCACTCTGAAATCTAACCTTGGCCCAGAGGTTTTTCTCAATATTACCTGTATTCATAGAAGACAACTGCAGGATTTCTCACATATCAACAGTCTCAAAGGCTGGGGAGGCACATAGAATTAAGAGAGCTGTGAGAAACAATAGACAGGCTATATCAATGCATGGACAGTTCAGTGGATGAAATAATGACACAAAGAAAAAGGTTAAGAAACTTTAAACACGATCTCACAGTCCTTGACTGAACCTTGGTCTAAAGGGCCAAGACCAAGTTACATTCATTTAATATCCCCACATCCTTGTACTTATAAACACTCAATAAATGCTTATTCAACTTAAGAGACATAAGATGTGAGAAGGGAAAAGAAAGAGAAATTTTTAAAGTAACAATGGTTTCCATTTATTGAGCCCTTGCTATATGCCTCACAGTTATTTAGATACTATGTAAAATGTTAAAAGGGATAATATTTACCTCTTTTCTAATCTGCTATATGTGGTGCTACTCAAGTATGTTAATAGTGGTGACACTGATGACTATTGGGAAGACTCATTATGGGTTTCTAAGGTTACAGCAGAATCTTGAACATAAGAACCTTGAACAGAAGGGGCTATATAGATAGAGATCAAGGCAACCCACAGAACTGGATAAGACAACACTTCAGAGAGTATAAATGGGACTCCTAACATTTTGCCATGTGAAAAACTACTCTGGTGGAACATTCAGCTATCACTGGCCAGAGACTTAGACTCAAACTGACTGAAGAACAAACCCCATTCCTTTCCACCACTACTAATTCCACACAGAACTTAAGGGTCCTGAGACATGCTTAGCTACTGGACATCATTTCATCACCCTGACTGCCCACCTGATCTGTTAGAGGAGTAAATTGAACTAGTATATTTAATAAGTTATCATTCACTTATCATTGCCTACAGGGTATTAAATCCTTACATTTCCTCATTTAATTCCAATAGCCATAAAAATAAGGTATATCCCCAGATGAAACAATCGGCAGATTAAGTTAACTTACCCAAACTGATGGAACTATTAAGTGGCCAGTTCTAGCCAAATCTAGAACTGTCTGGGCTGCATGCTCCTTCTACTCTTATCAAGGCTTCTCAGACGTTTCTACCTAAATTCTAATAAAGATTTTATATTCACAAAAATAGGTAAGATACAATGAAGAAGAATTCTGGGGAGGTTAAGTGGAAAGAGATAAAGGGGTCTGAGTAAAAAGCTTTTACCAATGGCAAAGAGTTTCCTTTGATTTCACCCTTTATCTTAATTTCATTGGCTGGTTCCAGTTCTAGGACAGAAATGTACAATAAGAAGCCTGGAACATCCTGACATAGGAAGCTATCAAAGACTACTAGGGATCATGTCAAGAAGAATCGGGGGCCAACTTTTAAAAGAGTCCCACATTGGCCAAAAGGGTGACAATTTGAACTTTAATACATCAGCTTTCAAATGTATTAAAACTCATCAACTGTTGATATCCACTAGTGCATGGTTTTATATAGATACATTTATATGTAACCTTTGTGATGACAGGCAACCAATTCGTTATACTGAAAGCAATGTTTAAAAAAAAGTGAGCATTTATCCTGTCCTTCCTATATAAACTGTATCACTGAGTAACCAAATAAAAGATGAGGGGAAACAAAATTATTCCATCTAAAAGATGAAAGCAAAATGATAGCATTGAACTATCACTATTTGGCAGCCCACAGTGAATTAATGGATTTTTAAAAATCTAATCATAAAAACATAATGTTGTTAATGAACACATCCCCACCATTATGCTTGCCAAAGAAAATGAACCTGAATTTATCAAGCCTCTGGATCCAGTTGCCAATATGCAGGAAATAGGAACACTGATTTAGGGACTACATTTTGAAAACCACTGCAATAAAGGATCTTAGAATTACTTCTAGATGAAAGCAACACTGAACAGCATTGAAGAGTAAACTGTTTTATTTGGGTTGAGAAAGTAGAGTCCAGAAAAAAATAGTTAACACTGTGCCAACCATTGTTCTATGCCAGTGGAAGTATATTCAAACTCACCAACCTTTAAAATCTAAATTAAGTCATTCTAGAATAATTTAACTCCTCCCTACTTCTAGTTACCACTTAATGACTTTTGAAAAAGAAAAATTTTTTCAACTCTTAAGACTACACAACCGGAATCACAGGGTTGGATTTTAACACTTATTTAATTCAACCAGAAATCCAAACTGAATCAGACCTGCAATACCAATCTCCATTTAAAGATACTGTCATAAAGATAAACTCCAACTTTCTATGAAATCACATCCTGGGATTAATCTATGTTATCACTGTTAATTTTAAAAGCCAAATGATTTAATCCCAGCAACTTGGGAGGCTGAGGCAGGAAAATCACAAATTCAAAGCCAGCCTTAGCAACTTGGCAAAACCCTAAGCAACTTAGCAAATGTCTCAAAATAAAAAAGGGCCGAGAATGGGGATGTGTATCAATGGTAAAATGCTCCTGGGTTCACTCTCTGTACCACTCCTCCACTCCCCCCAAAAAGTGAAATGACTAACAACTTCAGGGAACTCAAAGTTGAAAATTCTCAGGTTAACAGCCCAAACAAAAACTACAGTTGTTTTACTCATAATAAAAGCCACTCCTTCACTATCTGAAAGCATTTTTATAACCAGAAAACCAAGCTGGTCAACAAGTACATCAAGTTTTAGGAACTCAATCCCTATGACACATCAAATGAGGGCTTCCAAAGAATCTTAAAAGCTGAATTATCCCAGACATTAACATATATAAACACCTGGTAACCAGTCATTGAAGAAAGAGTCAGAGAACAATACAGGAAAATATAAAGAGTCCAAGTGCTTGCCATTACCTATATATTGTGAGGTGATTATAAAGCAGCCCAATAGTACAGCTACATGACAGAATTCAACAACTTAATCTTACTCCAGGACAGGTAACATGGAATGCAAAGGGCAAATATTTTCAAAGTTACCAAATTTTGCGTTTCAATCATACTTTGAACTCATGGTTGAAAACACACAGCAAAAGAAAAAAAAAAAAACAAAGCATTTCCATTGTGAACTTGCAGCTGTTACAAACTGTGGAAAACATTCAAATAATGGAAGGCTACTACATACAAAGTTCTATACAGTACTCTACAATTATCCTAGTTTCACAAACTCAGGCTGGCTTAGGTTTAAGTGATCTTATTTAAACTTCCTAACTATATAGAAAATGTAGATGTATCTAATCACTATACCCTTTATGCTTCAAACTGTTTTTGCTAAAAGCACAAGCTTGCAATCATTTCCAAAAACTTAACATTCAGTCAATTTTCAAGTAGTGACTTATTTTTCCCATCAATCAACATAGAATTGACAGACCTGAATGTATAATCCATAGACTGATGATTCAATCATTTCATCTAAAAACTTTCAATCACTACGACTTCTCCCTTTCTGCCCCATCAACTAGAAAATACTCTTATTTTAAAATAGAAACAAGTAGTCTTGCTCCTCACACATTTTGTGTCTCAGTCAAACACTGGCTAGAGCCTATGTGTCCAACAAGAAATGAACAGTTTAAAGGACTTTATGCTGGGAGGATCATTATTTCCAGATGAAATAAAATGAAAAATAACAAAAGGAAAAGTATAGTTGTATAATAGCTGAAAATCAGAATATTAAATGAGGGCTCTCAAATATTGTTTTCTATTGCAATTTCACAAACAGTATGACAGCCAGAGGAACTCATCACTGTCGTAATAGCTTAGAAGTTATGGGTCAGAGCACCAGAGATAACATCATCAAAAGAATAAAAAGCAACTTTATAATGTCATATAAAAATAACTAAATCACCTAAGGACACTGAAACCATGCATGAAAAACCCCAAAGGCATAATCAGGTCATTATCTAGGAAACATTAGCTGCTACTACCAGGAGGCCTACTTTTCATGTGGAACAGTAAACAAAGCCAAGACATGGAACTGAAATCAGGTATCAAATCAGACTTTACCACAAAAAAGGAATCCATGACTAGTTATTTTAGGATAGTGATTAGGCCAGCAGTATCAACTCCAACAGGGATACAGGAGATTACTACCATTGTTTCATTATAATGGATCCTCCAGGGTCTTTAACAAGAATGGGTTAGACACCACTACTGGGCTAAAATTCCCAAATGTAGGGCAAACTCTACAGAATTTCTTCAAAAAATAAACCAGAACCACAAAATGACAGAATCTGCAGACTAAATCATATATAAGAGCTCTAGCAACTCTTTTCAATAAATGGACTTTTTCTGGATCTAGAGTCAAACAAACAAAACCAAAGCTGAGAAAATTGGGGAAATTTGAACACCAGTTCGCATATTTCTTATTTAAAAAGAAAACCACCATTTTTTTTTTCAGTTGTAATAATTTTGAGGTTATGTTCAAACAGTCCATGTCTTTTAAAGATACAAAGATTTTACAAATAAAATGATATGACAGCAAGAATTTATTTCAAAGTAATCCCAGAGATGGGGAAAGTGGGTTGAATATAGATGAAATAGAATGGCTCCAAGTTGACTCATTTTTTTCATGTTTGAAATGTTTCATAACTGCTTAAAAATAATTGGTTAGATAGAAGATCTTCCAATTTCATTTTTCAAATGATGCTTAGAGTGATTTAAAAATCATGTACAGGAGTCATTTAAACAGTTTTCTTTAATTCACTAATGAATTCAACTTAAACACAATTAGCAACCAGTGTCACATCACATCCAGACAATGGAAGAAACCAGAGTAGCTCAATCACAGAATGGAAATATCCCCACCATCTCGACTTCAAGAAGTAAAATACAAATACTACCCACAAAGATCTACAAAAACGAACCTAAAATCACAGCCAATCATACTCATCCTGGTGGGAAATCCCAACACTGCTCCAACAGCCTTCTCAACCTTCTTGACCAAGTTGGTCCGCTGGTTCCTCTGGAGCACTAACCCTTCAGGTCAGGCTATTGAAGGACCTACAAAAAAGGTGGGGTGGGGAGGGGGAGAGATACATAATGCATTTATTAGGGTGTAGGGGAGTTAACCATTATATAAATGTTCAAACATAATCAGTTATTATTTCTGAAGCAATAACCCTCATATCAATTTGCATTTTTAGGACCTGCTTTGAGTTATAACTGAAGTATTCAGAAACCAATAACTATAACAACACTTACAAACTGACACTTGGACAACACCTCTGAAAACTCAACTCAGTATTCAACCCAAATGAAATTACAGGGAAGTGTTTATCTTACAGACAAAATTACATCCTCCCTATAAACTGATACTAAGGAAATTTTAAACATATTATTTCTGTGAAAAAAATTATACACATAAAAATTAATTTTCACCTTCATACATGCTTTTTGGCCATACTGGGAGACAAACGATAAACATCCCGGAAACTCAGGTTGAACTCTGCCATTGAACCTTAGACAAAGTTTTTATTTGGTATTGCCACTCCTTCCTGTCTTCTCAGAGATCTACCTAGAATAAATTAAACCTTTTAGGTCATGCCTAGATTATCATTCCCAGATTTATTCTCATGCTGAATGCCAAAGAGTCAAATTGAGGATTAATTTGTGATCACTGTTCAACCCACTGTAAAAGGTACTAAAGACAAAAATCTCAACAAAGTGATCTCTTGGAATCAAATGAAAATGGGAGAAATGTATATGTCTCCAAAGCACTTCAAATTTAAGCCAACCTTGAAACTCAAAACTAGCATACACACAGCAAATTATCAGATGATCACCCATTGGATACCTTTTGCCACCATATTCCTACTTCACCCATAATCCAACCAAAACAATTGGAAATAACCACTCACTTTAATATTGGCCTAATAAAAATATTAATAGGAAAATTTCAAATCAAATAATAAGTATGCTAGAAAATACAAAATGGCAAAAGCACAACAGGAAGTAACGTATTAAAGAAAAGCACTGATTTCCTTTGGAAAAGAAGTTTGGTATGCAATTGACCTTTCTAATATCTCTAAGGTAAGAATTAGAGTGCTCGGGTAAGAAGATGACAAATAGCAGATGCCCACACTGATCTTTAGGGACAAATAAATGAGGCAAGAGAAAACAGCATAGATACCTGAAAAGTAACCATAAGTTTCCTTTACTACTGTAAATGGAATGGCACCAAATTTCACTACTTTTGTAGGGTGATTTACAGGACAGATTGCTTTTGAAGAAGTGGGAGAAAGGAGTAGGTAAGGGATAAGGGACCTCTTCCAAAAGGTAAAACAGGTGGGTGTAGCACTTGACAAAAACCTCATTATGGCTGGTGGTCATTCCAGGAGAGTGATTTTGCACTGAAATTCCTATACTAGAAGAAGGAAAAGAGTGGAAATTACATTCAAACGTCACAAACCACTGATAGAATGCCTATGAGCCTTATTCTTTCCCAGGTAATAAAACTAGCATGATACAAGTGCATGGATAGATATATCAGCAATACTAAGGACTGAACCCAGGGCCTTGCCCAGGCTAGGAAAGCGCTCTACCACTGGGCTACATACCAATGTATTTTTACACCAAGAAAAAGTCATCACAATTTATTGTGTGCCTACCATGAGCAAAGCACATTACAAATTTTTTTCACTAATTTTAGCAACAACCCTTATAAATACTGTCCCCGCTATGTAGATGAAGAAACTGAGAATCTGAAAAGTAATTTCCCAAGGTCACAGGTTCAACGTGAACCCAAAGCACACAATATTTTCACCATACCAGGCTGCCTCCCATGAATGGGAAATGTTGGTGTCTCCTCAATTTATGCAACATTGGAGCTAAAAGAAAGCAATGCTGAACATGTAATCTACAAAGGAAACAAACGATAGGAAACTAATTGCCTATAGTTACAGTGGCATGGAGGAGAAAGAAAATATAGCAGAACAGGGCAATGTTTAAAGGGCAAGACATAATCTATCAATGCTATTTTCTAATACATGGAAGGAGGATAATGTAATGGAGCCTGACCCCTTGTTTGGGGATTCGGTTCCTGGAAAAAGAGAACGGGTAGGGGACAGGGAAGAGAAGGAGAAGCACGTAGAAAGAAGTGGTTAGCAGCAAAATAGATATCCACAGATGAAGAGGCTACAGAAACGCAGAGTAAGACAGGGAAAAGGAGTGGGTAGCAGGCTTGCAGGAGGACTGGGAGAGGGACAGGGAACAGAAAGTGGTTTACTGGAGGGTCTTTTTATGGGGAGAGTACAAGGAAGGGAATGCTAACAGCTGTGAAAGCAGCAGCAACGAAGACTGCAACCATCAACCACTGACCCCACTGAATATGAATGCATTGTTCCGCCTAGGAGCAGTCTAGCAGCATGTAGTTGAAGAAATCAGTACCCTATGCTTTGATCAGGTCATATAAGCGTGAGGATCCAAAGAAATGGAAGGCTACTATGACTCCATCCACAAAGATGGGAGTAAATGTAGGAAACTGGATGGGCTCTATTCAATACCTGCGCCAAGGGGACCAATGGAAGACGGGACAGTTTGGAGGACTCTAAATTATTAACACTTGGGAAGAGGGTAACAGAGAAAAGCTTTGACTTTCCCCTTAAATACAAGCCCCAACTATCCACGTAGATGAGCGAGATTTGACAGGACGGCAGAATTTGTGAAGAGGGAGGAGTACGTCAGAGACTATACAGCTTGACCCCTAAACCTTAGCTTAAAGAACATGGGAACTGGGGAGGTAGACAGAGCCCACTTCAACTCATGAAAAACTAGGGGATTCATCTAGGTCTTAGCAAGGGTTGCAAACGGAGGCGGGCTCGCAAAAAAAAAAAAAAATGGTAGGTGGAGGAGACCAGTTGTTGTTGGTTTGCCCCCATCTCTCCCACAGTCCAATCAAACCCCAATCCCACTACCCAACCAACTCTAGACTACCCTCCCACACTTCCCAATCCGCCCACTGCGGCGGCAACGGAGGCGTTGACCGATTGGTGGGGCAAAGGCAGGCCCACACGCGGCTGAGGCCCGGGAAATGGTGTCGCCTTAGCCGACAAGAAACGGGATGATCTTCGTCTCAGGTACGGTTTACCGGCACCTCGGCGTTTCGCCATTCGTCACTTCCTTAACGTTGGGTACCTGAGAGGCGTCACAAGCGCGGATAGCCAACACCTCAGTCTCGGGTCCTAGCCGGACAGACATCAGCCTCCGCCGCCATCTTAACAGCAGGCGGACCGACCCTAGTCACTGCCCCCCCCCACTCCCGAGCTACCTCCGCCACCGCCAACGGATCCCACGAGGACCTAACCCCGCTCCCGCGAGAACTCACCCGCTAAAAACTGCACGAGCAAAAGACGCTGCCGCCGCCTCCGCGGCGGCTGCAGTCAGTAGCTGAACCGCTGCCGCCCGCGCAATCCCGCGAGAACCTCTACCGGACAGGGAACAGCCTGAGCCCAGCCCTTCCCAGACCCCTCCTCCCACCAAAGCCGAAGTCGCTACGGCTCCGCTCTCACCCTACGCGAAGCTAAAAGCAAATGACGCACAACCTCACGAAGCACCACGGGGCGGAGCCAATCTGCCGCCGCCGGCTCCCGCATGCGCTATGAGAATTATCGCGATATTACGTTTGGCCTCGGCGAGACCTTCGAAATTCACCGCAGGATGCCGCCCGCGCCTCGCCTTTAGGAAACACGAGATCTCGCGAGATATGCCACACGCTCCTAAAAAGGAGAGAGGCGGGGCTCCATGAAAATGACTGGGAGTTTTTCGGGGAAAGGGAGGAAGCTCCGGTCCTGCAGGGATCTCGCCTACCACGAGGTTTCCGACCCACTGCGGAGCTGGCTGCCAAACCTCGCGATGACACAGCTCAGCGCCAAATCTCGGCCATGTCCTGAAAACTGCCTCCGCCCCCGATCTAGGTGTCTAGAGCTTGCCTAGTGCTTGAGGAAAATTTAAAAAGTCAACCTGTTTATTCTCAAGCTTCCGGGCAGGGTTGTACCAATTAGACAAACTCCATTCTGGAAGGGGAGCAATAGATCTCCCATTGTTACCTGCCTCCAGGAATAAAATATTATCGTGGACTAACACATAGAAGATGTTCAGTCTCACAATGAGCACGCAAATGCAAATGAAAACAATGACATAACATTTTTTGCACATTAGAGCGGCAACATTTCTAAAAGACCTATAATATCCAGACTCCTTCCCTCGCCGCACTGCAGGCTAACCTGAATCCATCTTAATCTAACTAAAGGTTCGTATCATTAGTTCTAGCTTCAAAGCCACCAATTTTAACTACTAAAGCTTTACCTTGGCATAACCAAAAAGACCCAATAAAGTGGTTTTCTCCAAACAAAGGAGTCTGCCCTCAAAGGCAGATTCAAGCTTGCGAGGGGGAGTGGGGGGTGACGGGGGGGGTGAGTGCTTGAAGCTTTTAATATGGCAGTTTTTCCACGTCCAGCCCACAATGTTTCTCCAATAAATCTTGGGATCCAATCTGGCTCGATTTGTGGGCTTTTTCATTCTAATGCATTGTTCTGTCCATTCTAATTTAAATATTATTCCCTCAGAGTACATTTTAATAGCCAGTAGTACAAATGCCCCCATCTTTACTTATCTTTTAAAATATCTTCTCGGATATTCTTAGCAATTTTCCCCTAGAAGAACTTTAGAATCATATTAAGTTCCAAAAACTTGGTGTATTTATTGAAATTGAATCAATCGCATGTCAATATCGCAAAAATGGACATCACTACGAAATTGAGCCTTCTTATTCAGAAGCATGGTATCCCTTCTCCACTTATGAAAACGCTTTTATTATATTCCTCTATAAAGTTTTATAGTTTACTCCCAGGTATTTTTATTCGTTTTTCTTGCTATTGCGAGTGGGATTTTTTTTTTAGTATTAAATTTTCAAAATTCTTATTGCTATAGATAGGAAGACTAATGATATTTGCCTATTCACTTTTGTAATATAATAAAAATGTTCTATTTTACTAATAATAAGGAAAATGCAAATGAAAACAAAGACATACAATTTTCATCCTTTAGATTGGCTAACATTATAAAGATTGATAATAATTCGTATTGGCATAGCTATGGAAAAATAGGCACTCTCACACAACACTGGAGTGTGTAAATTAGTAAACCCTATCAGAATTCAAAATGCATACACCCTTTGACCCAGCAATTACTCTTCTAAGAATTTCTTCTACAGAAATACTGATACATGTGTATGAAACACATACACGAACCCATTCATTAAAGCGTTGCTTGCGATAATCCCCTCCCCCCTAAAAAGGAAACAAGCTAATGTACATCAATCCGGAAATAGTTAAATAAACTGTAGTACAATCATACAATGCAGTTGTTTAAAAACTGGGATAAATTTCGATTCCCTGGTATAGAAAGATCTACAAGACATATTGTTAAAAAAATTTTAAGTAATTATCCGAAATGAATGTGTGCGCGCGCGCGTGCGTGTGTGTATGTGTGTAGTACCATTTAGATACCAAACATATATATATTATATATATGTAATATATATATAGGCATGCAACGCCTAGTAGTTACCCGCGAAGCCTGCCTGCCCGCCCCTCACCTTCCCTCTCCTTTGAGGCCGCCTTCCTCGAACCTGTGAGAGAAACGCCTAAGGCCTGGCCTCTACACCCTCTCTAGGGCCACTTGGCCATTGCTAACGCCGGTACCTCGCATCCCCACTGTCTGCTGCTCTCTCACCGCGCTGCCGGCAGCTGCCCCGCTGTCCCTGAAGATGCGGCTAGCTCTCTACAGGCGCCGGCTGGGGCCTGGGGGAGGGGAGAGGAGGCGGGGTTCAGGGAGGGTTGGGGCAGGCCACCCGGCCCCTTCAGCAGCCTTTCCCGCAGGCTCCCCAAGGCCGCCACCTCGGTGCCTTCTCGCAGGGTCCCGTGGGAACTGCCCCCCTACCCCTAGGAGCCAAAGACAGCCGCGCGAACAGAGCCTGTTCCCCTGCCCAGGGGTAGAAGCTCACCTTGGCCGCAACGGCTCCCTGGGGCCCGCAGGAGCGTGCGGGGTCCGCGGCCCTGCTTCAGCCCTGTTCCCCTCGCTCGCCCTCGGTCGAAAGCCTCCCCCCTGCGGCTCTGCTCACACTCGATTTGAGGCTCCACCCACCATACTAGAAGCCCCGCCTCTGCCCCTGGGGAGGGTGCTCCCTCCGCGGTGAAGCCGGGTCTCCTGCTGGGGACCCCGCCTGAGTACTCACTGCCCAATAAAGGCAACCATAGAGGATAGTAGGGTCGCTAAAGAACAGGGATTTGACTCAAGATACACCAAAAGCCGCTTAAGAGGATATGATTTGATTTGATTTACGTTTTAAAAATTAACGACCTCTTCAGCTGCCTTGAAGAATGAGGGATGGGGGGCAAGAGGGCAAATCCTGACTGTGGAAGGCAGGACATCAGCACCATAGTGAGATCACAGGGCAAACCCTTAAAATACTTCAGACACATAGTAAGCCCTCAAACATTATCTTTTTTTCCTTGGTATTATTTGGGATGGTAAGTGCAATTGACCAGGAATCTATAGAGGATCTACATTTATAAATGCATTGGCATACAACGAATCTGGTAGGAGATCCCCTATTAACTATACTTCAGTGCAGAATGAGATTGGGGAGTAAGAAAAAAGGGGGCTTTGATTTGCAACTCTAGATACTTTGATAAGGTTTGAATTATTAACAAAAAGTATGTGTTAATTTGATATCTTAAAGTATAAATTTAAAAAGTACTAACCAAAGAACTCTTGGACTATAAAGGAAATAAAAACTGTAATCATACCTTTCAGTTTTAATTTCAACCTTGCAAAACTGGTTCATGCCTTAAATTGGGAATCTGTGGAGTGAATCCACCACCACCACCACCACCACCACTACTACCTGTGTATACTTTCATATTAAATTTTGTATATAAATCTCAGGAGATGTACAGAGGCCAATTGAGATAGATTATCTCAATGAATGTACTTCTGATGTTATTTTTAATGAGTGAATGTAATTTCACTCTAAGGCTGATTATTCATTCAAATAAGACCCTATGTTTAGATCTTTTTTATTATAAGAAATGCAGACATGGCTTCTGGTGAGGCAGTCATCGAAGGGCAACAACCATGGCTCTGCCCTATCCCACCAACTTGGGCCTCATGAAGGACCACAAGGTAACTAAGACAAATACTCCAAATCTGTGCGGTCTGTGATTCAAGGTGTGTAGCTTTGCCTCATAGGAGGTGCTTGAAATGGAACTGCTCCAGGTCTCCAAGGAAAAACAATCCATCAAGAAAAGGGCGGGGGGGGGGGGACACGACACACACCTACCCTAAGAGTAAAGCTAGAGATGCTGAGCAGCATACTGGCTGCCATGAGGAAAACAGCTTCCAAGAAAGATTGAATCCCCTCACCCCTCTATACATAATAAAATCTTTATGAAAAAGAAAAAAAGGAAATACAGACATAAACTTGAATGGAAGTAAATGCATATTTCTTAAGGAGATTCCCCCCGCCTTAGGGAGTTTTTTTTTTCCTTAAGAAGAAATTTGTAGAAATGGAGTAGCTAGGGTCAAAAGGTCACTCCTCAAAACACAGAATAGGATTTCCAGAATAGTTGTAACAATATGCAGTCCCACCAGAAATACCCAAAATCTCCAATTTATTCCAATATTTCTATACCATCACCCATATTACTAGTATAGTTTTAAATTTTTTTCAATTTAATAAACCCTTAGATCCTAATTCCAAACTCTCATAAGCATCTGCTTTAATTCTAATAAGCCATGATCTCTATACCTAACTAACCTCTACCTTTCTTAATTCCTAGTCCCATAAAATCTACTCACCTCTAATTCTAAAATCCCACTTATCCCACAACCCTAGTTTACATTTAAATCTTCACCAATTGCTAATTCTCTTGCTAACTTCATTGATCCAGTTCTAACTCCGACCAAACCCTAGCCCCCCAAAAACACACACACTATTTCTCTTATTGTAGAATATTCAGAAAATATATGAAAAGATAAAGAAAATGACAAAAGAAAAAACGGTGGGAGAGGGGCTATAGCTCTGTGGTAGAGCACTTGCCTAGCATGTGCAATGCTCTGATTTGATCCCCAGCACTGCAAAAAAAAAAATGTTCTGGTTTTATGTCCTCCCAGCATTTTTCTATAAGCAAACAACACACACACACACACACACACACACACACACACACACATTTCTAAACAAAAATATTAACATGGCATGTTATTATTTAGTATGTTATTATTTAGTATGTTTAGTATTATTTAGCATGTTGTTATTTAGTAACCAAGTATTTGTCATGTCACTGATTATTTGTCTATAACATTTTAATGGCAATATGAAACCAAAGAAAAAGAACTACAGGTGGTCTATCTATAAAAACTGAATTCTTTTTTTTTGGGGGGAGGGGAGCGGTTACCAGGGATTGAACTCAGAGGCCTTCAACCACTGTGCCACACAGGATTTAGAGACGGTCTCATTGAGTTGCTTAGCACCTCTCTTTTGCTGAGGCTGTCTTTGAAGTTTCAATCCTCCTGCCTCACCCTCCCTGGGATTACAGATGTGCGCCACTACCACAGATAAATTTAAAATTCACCTAAGATTCATACACATAAATAGAAATATATTGATTAGTATTGTGTTGTACATTTTTTGAAATATAAATAACATTCTCTTTGATGTACTGTTCTGTTACTTGCTTTATTCACCTAATATACCTTAAAGATTTTTCTATGTCAAGATATAAAAATCAATTTGATTCACTTTACCTAATACATAGTATTCTATTGAATGAGTGTATGTACTTAACCATTCACCTGTTGATAAATGTCTTCAATCCTTTACTTTTACAGAGCGTTTTATTATTAGCAGCCCTGTGGCAAATATCTTTTTACATGTTTTTCATGCATATGCTTCCTTCTGGAAGGTCAATACATAAAATTGAAATACTCAGATCAAAGATCACATTTTGAAATGTTAATATATAATGCCAAATTGTCCCGTAGAAAATCTACTTCAGTTGATATCTCCCCA
Source organism: Sciurus carolinensis (assembly GCF_902686445.1). Taxonomy (NCBI): domain Eukaryota; kingdom Metazoa; phylum Chordata; class Mammalia; order Rodentia; family Sciuridae; genus Sciurus; species Sciurus carolinensis. The sequence goes on from NC_062232.1 coordinate 43,878,387, forward strand.
ATATTCTTTCTGTTTTTTTAGTTACCAATGTTGTTTTATTTTTTCTTAGGAAGAAAGCTCCTTAATTGTCCTAGATTACCTTTCTAGTGTTAGAGGCATGTGGCCCCCACTTTCATGTATTTGAAATTGGATATTAATGAATGATTTTACATTTTTGCCATTGTAATGGGTGAAAAATCTCTCATTTGCATTTCCCTGATTAATAACTTTAAGGAATTTTTTGTGTTTATTTGCCATTTACTTACCTTATTTTGTGGCTTCCCTGTTCACATACTTTATCTATTTTCTGACTGGATTGTTTGTCTTATCATTGAATCTTTGGAGCCAGGATGTAAATCTTTGTGACATGGAGGAAATTTTGTTGCAGCTTTTTGCTTATACTTAAATTTTGTTTATGAGGTCTTTGGGGGTATAGATGCTTTAAATATATAAGCCGGGCATGGTGGCCCCACTTGTGGTCCCAGTGACTCGGGAGACTAAGGCACGAAGACGGCAAGTTGGAAGCCAACCTCAGCAACTTAGCAAGACCCTGTCTCAAAATCAAAAAATAAAAAGACCTAGAGTTATAGCTCAGTGGTAGAGCACCCCTGGGTTCAATCCCCAGTATGAAAAAATGTATATTGATGTGTACACATTTATCAATAGTTTCTTTTATGACTTTTACATTTTGGAATCTTGCAAAAGAAGGCCTTCTACTCTTAAGATTAGAAACATTATCCTGAATTTCCTGATAATATTTTAGAATGTTTTATGTTTAATTCTTTAACTCATTGGAAGTTTTATGTGAACACATCTTAAGTCAATAAATATTCTCTTGATATTATCTTCTATAGATTAATATTATTCCATTACAATACTAATTGCTTATTAGGGTCTTAAACATTTACTCAACGGTCATTCTTTCCCTTTACCAAAAACCAAATTCCTGGGACTGAGTGTGTAGCTCAATGGTAAAGTGCTTGCCTAGCATGTTTGAGGATCTAGATTCAATCCTAGCACCAAGAAAAAAAAAAAACTGGGAACAGGAAATATAGCACAGTGGCAGAGCATGTGCTTAACATGTACAAGGCCCTGAGTTTGATCTGTAGCACTATAAAAAACAAAAAATAAAAATTTTCTGAGTATATACATGGGTTTAAATGTAAAACACCTATTTAATAGTCTTAAAATCCATACCAGTACCAACCTCAAACTATTTTTTTAAGTTGGCAGGTAATAATTATGCATATTTATCAACACTATATATTGATACACATATAAATTGTGTAATGATCAAATCAGGTTCGTTAGCATATCCATCACATGACACATCTATCATTTCTTAATAGTGAAAGCATTCAAAAGTTTCTCTTCTACCTATTTTGAAAGACACATTATTGTTATCTATAGTCATCCTACTGTGCAATAGAACACCAAAACTGGTTCCTCCTATGTAATTGTAACTTTGTACCCATTGATCGATCTCTCCCAGCCTTCATCCCGTCTCCAGCCTCTGGCAACAGCTATTTTACTCATTATTACCATGAGATTAACTTTTTTAGACTCCTCATAGAAGTGACGAGTATGCAATAATTGTCTTTCTGTTTCTGACTTATTTCACTGAACATTATCTCCTCTAGGTTCATCCAAGTTATCACAAATGATAGGATTTCATTCACTTGATGACTATACTATATACCATTGTGTATATATATATATATATATATATATATATATATATATATATCACATTTTCCTTGCACATTCATCTGTAAATGCGTACTGAGGTTTATTCCATATCTTGGCTATTGTGAGTGCTGGGAGTGCATTTGACATTTGTCTGTTTTTGCTTTTGTTTCCTGTGTTGTTAGAATCTTGTCTAAAAAATCCTTGCCCAGACCAGTGTCATGTAGTATTTCCCCTGTATTCTTCTAGAAGATTCAGTTTCAGGTGTTACATTTAAATGTTTTTTTCTCATGCATTAAAATTACACAAATAGTGGGATTCATTATGATATATTCATACATGCACATAGCATAATTAAGTCAATTTCATGATCCAGTATCTCCCTTTTCCATTCCCATCTCCCTCCTTTTAATACCCAGCATCTACTCTACTGCTGTTACTTATATTTTCATGAAATCCCTTTTATTTCTTTTTTCTCTCTAGTTTCCATATATGAGAGAAAACATACAGTTGTTAACTTTCTAAGCCTGGCTTATGTCATTAACATGACGTTTTCCAGTTCCATCCATTTTCCTGCAAATGAAATAATGTAATACTTCTTTATGGCTGAGTAAAACTCCATTGTGTGTATATACCACATTTTCTCAATTCACTCATTCATTCATTGACAGGCACCTTGATTGATTCCATAACTTGTCAATTGTGAATTGCACTGCTATAAACATGGGTATGACTCTACTGAGTAATTTTTTTGGATGAACACTAAGTAATTTTATAGCTAGGTTCCTTTCCTAGTTTTTCGAGGACTCTCCATATTGATTTCCATAGTAGTTACACTAATTTACATTCTAACCAACAACGTGTAAGTGTTCCTTTCCCCCAACATTTTCAACAGCATTCGTTGTTATTTGTAATCTTATTGATTGACATTCTAACTGGAATGAGATGAAATCTCAATGTAGTTTTGATTTGCATTGACCTGATTGCAAAGGATGTTGAAAATTTTTTCATATATTTGTTGGCCATTTGTATTTCTTCTTTTGAGGATGTCCATTTAGTTCATTTGCCCAGTTATTGAGTGAGTTATTTGGTGGACTTTTATGGAGGGTGATAAGGTTTTGAGTTCTTTATATATTCTGGGTAGTAATCCCTTGTCAGAAGAGCTTCTGGAAAGGGTTGGAGTACTTGCCTAGTATGTACAAGACATTAGGTCTGATTCTCAGCACTGCATAAAATAAATAAATATAATAAAATAATTATTAAAAGAAGAACAATTGGAAAAGATTTTTCCCCATTCCGAAGGCTTCCTTTTCATGTTCCTGTTTGCTGTGCAGAAACTCTTTTAATTTGATGTCATCCCATTTATTAATTTTTGGTATTATTTTCTGAGCTTTATGAGTCCTATTGAGGAAGTTGTTGTCTGTGCCTACATTGAAGTGTTAACCTATGTTTTCTTCTAGCAGTTGCAAAGTTTCTAGTCTAAATCTTAAGTCTTTGCTCCATATTGAGTTGCCTTTTGTGCAGGGTGAGAGATAGTGATCTACTTTTATTCTTCTATATATGAATATCCAATTTCTCTAGCACCATTTGTTTAAAAGGCTGTCTTTTCTCCAATACATCTTTAGCACCTTTGTCAAGACTCAGATGACTAGATCTGTGTGGGTTTGTCAATTATTCTTCTATTCTATCCCATTGGGCAATGTGTCTGTTTTTATGCCAGTACCATGCTGCTTTTGTTACTGTAGCTCGATGGTTTAATTTGAAATTGAGCATCATGATGCCTCCAGCATTGCTCTTTTTCTTTAGAATTGCTTTGGCTATTCTGGGTCTTTTTTTTTTTTTTATTGTTTTCATTGTAGAGGTCTTTCATCTCCTTGTTTAGATTTATTCCTAGATATTTTTTGAGACTATCATGCATGAAATTGTTTTGATTTCTTTCTCAGCAGATTCCTTAATGGTGTATAGAAAAATTACTAATTGAGGCTGGGGTCTTAGCTCAGTGGTAGAGTGCTTGCCTAGCACATGTGAAGCACTGGGTTCAATCCTCAGCACTGCATATAAATAAATAAAATAAAGGTATGAAAAAGAGAAGTTATTGATTGTTCATGTTGATTTTGTTCTCTGCTACTTTGTTGAATTTCTTACCTCTAGAAGTCTTCTGGTAGAGCTTTTTAGATCTTCGAATTATAGAACATGTCATCTGCAAACAATGATAATTTGGCTTCTTTTCCTATTTGTATTCCTTTTATTTCCTTCTCTTGCCTAAGTTCTGCTAAAATTTCAAGTAGGATGTTGAATAGGAGTGGTGAGAGTGAGCATCCTGGTCTTATTCTTGATTTTAGAGGAAAAGCACCCCTGGGTTCAATCTCTGGTACAAAAACAAAAATAATTTTTGTGTCTATGTTCACCAAGGATAATGGTCTGTAAAGTTCTTTCCTTGATTAATCTTTATCTAATTTAGTTAGTAGGGTGATACTGGTCTCATGGAAGGAATTTGGGGGTGTTCCACCTTTATATTTCATGGAATAATTTGAGAACAACTGACATTAGTTATTTATAGGTCTGGTAATATTCAGATGAGAATCAATTTGTTCCTGGGCTTTTCTTTGTTGGAAGACTTTTATTAATGCTCCAATCTCACTGCTTATTATTGATATGTTTAGGTTTTCTACAACCTCTTGGTTCATTTTAGAAGGTTATATGTGTCCAGAAATTTATCCATTTTTCCTAGATTTTCCAATTTCTTGGAAAATCAAAATAGTCATTCCAAAAATAGTCCCCAATGATCCTCTGGATTTCTGTGATGTCTATAGTAATATCTACTATTTAATTTCTAATGTTATTAATTTGTTCTCTCTTTCTTTTGGTTAGTTTGGCTAAAGATTTGTCAACCTCATTAATCTTCTCAAAGAACCATCTTTACATTTCATTGATTTTTTTGCATTGATTTTTTAAAAATATCTATTTCATTAATTTCAGCTCTGATCCTAATTATTTCTTTCCTTCTACTGGTTTTGGAATTGTTTTGTTCTTGTTTTCCTAGAGCCTTGAAATGTGTCATTATGCTTTTTTGGGGGGTCTTTCTGATTTTTTTTATGTATGCACTTGTAGCTATAAAGTTTCCTCTTAGAGGAGATTTCCCAGTGTCCTAGAGATTTCAATACATTATATCTCTATCCTTTTTTTTATTCTAAGAATTTTTAAATTTCTCCCTATTTTTTTCTATGACCCATTTATTGTTCAATCTCCATGTGTTTCTATAGTTTCTGTAGTTTTTCTTGCTGTTGGTTTCTAATTTCTTTCCATTATACCTAAAGAATTATAACTTTTTTTCATTTGTTAAGACTTGCTTTGTGACCTAAATGTATGCTCAATTTTAGAGAAGGTTCAAAGAGTAACTGAGAGAAAAGTGAATTTGGCTGGTGTTTGATAAAATATTCTAGAGACATCTGTGAAAGCAATTTGATTTATAATATGTTCTAAGTCTGAAGAGTCTTTACTGATTTTATGTCTGGATGACCTAACTATTGTTGAAAGAGGTATGTTGAAGTCACCCAGTATTACTATATTTGTGTCTGAGTCATTATGTTGTGTAGTGCTTGTTTTGTATAATTAGGTGCACTGATTTGGGTCATAAATATTTACTGTAATTATAATTTCTTGTGGGATTATTCCCTTTTGCAGCATGAGGTTAACTTCTTTGTCTCCTCTGATTAATTTTGACTTGAATTATGTTTTGTTAAATATGAGTATTGCTACTTCTATTTGTTTTCAGGCTTCATTTGCGTGGAGTATCATTTTTCATCTTTACACTTTGAGCATGTGACTGAATTTGTCTGTAAGATGAATATCTTACAAATGACATTAAGTTGGGTCTTGTTTTGTGATCTATCCCACCAGTATACATCTTAACTGGAGAATTGAGACCATTTACATTCAATTTTATCATTACTTATTTGTATTATTTATTTTTAATATTAATTGGGTTCTGTTTCTTATTAGCTCAGTTATCCTTCTGATGAGATTCACCCATTCTGTTTATTTAATCCCTTCTGTGTGTAGTATTTCTTTAAGTATTTTCTGTAGTGCTGACTTTGTAGTTATTAATTCTTTTAATATATGCTTATCTTTTTTTGTGGGGAAGTACCAGGAATAGAACCCAGGGGTGCTTAACCACTGAGTCACATCTCCAGCCCTTTTTAAAATATTTTATTTAGAGACAGAATTTTTCTGAGTTGCTTGGGGCCTCCCTAAGTTGCTGAGTCTGGTTTTGAACTCATGATTCGCCTGCCTCAGCCTCCCTAATCACTGGGATAATTTGTACTTATCTTGGCAAGTTTTTATTTATTCTTTAATTCTGAAGGATAGCTTTACTGGATATAGCAATCTTGATTAGTGTTTATCTTCTCCTGGATTTTAGAGCTTGTACTGAGAAATCTGAAATTTTGATTGGATTTCCTATAAATGTAACTTTCTCTTGAGGCTTTTAAAATTCAAAACTTGTTCTCTATGTCAGACATTTTAATTATAATTTTTGTGGAGAGGTTTTTTTTTTTTATCTTGTCTATTTGATGCTCTGAACACCTCCTGTATCTAGATGTCCATCTTATTCCCAAGAAAATCATGCATTTTTAGCAGTATTTTCATGGAGTCTTTAGGGTTTCCTATACATAAGACCATGTTGTCTGCAAACAGGCACAATTTTTCTTCCTCCTTTCCAATTTGAATGCCTTTAATTTTTCTTATCTAATTATTCTTGATAGTATTTCGAGTAATACACTGAATAAAAGTGGTGAAAGTGGACATCTTTGTCTTCTGTCAGATCTTAGATAGGAAGGGTTCCCTGTTCAGTGTGATGCTAGATGCTGTGACATCATATATGGCCTTTACTGTGGTGTAATATGTACTTTATATAGCTAATATTTGAGAAAAATTTGTCATGAAGGGATATTGTATTTTTTCAAATATTTTTCTGTCTATTGAAATAATCATATGCTTTTTTGTCCTTCTTCAAGTTAATATATCACATTTATTCATTTATGTATGCTGAACCATCCTTGCATTCCTGGGATAAATTCCATTTAGTGAATGATCTTGTTAATATGATGCTGGATTTAATATTCTAGTATTTGGTTGAGAATTTTTCCATCTATATTAATCAGGGTATTGGTTGGTAGTTTCCATTTTGCATGTGTCCTTGTTGGGTTTTGTATTAGGGTAATGTCAGCTTCAAGAATTAGTTTGGAAGTATTCCCTCCTCTACAATTTTCTAGAATAGTTTGAAAAGAATCGACAGTTTTTCTTTAAATATTTAATACCAAACTATTTTAATCACTTAAACTTTAAGATATATTTTCATATTTTCTGTGAAAAGCCCTTCTTTTTATCCCCAAAATTTCTTGACTATTCATGAATTTTCTTTTCCAGATGGATGTGAAAATTAGCTTGTTTTTTCTATGAACAATTCATATTGGACTTTTGGTAGCATAATTATTTCTTCAAATGGATATAACGTATTACATTTGACCAACCAATCTCTTATTGTCATGCATTTATGTCACTTCTATTTGTCCACTGTTATAAGCAACTTTGTGATGAACATTGAGAAAATTCTTGCTTACCACTAGAATTATTTAACTAAAATAGATTTCAATAAGTCAAAGCATATCCACATTTAGAGAAGGATTGGTATGTATTACTCAATAATAAAATTGAGTAAAATTTTTACCAATGTACACTCCTATGGGGCATCGTGTGTCATTTCCCATAATACTACTGTTCATTAACTGGTATTGGAATTTGAGATGCTATACATCTCACTGTTTTGCTAATGTATTTTGTATGTTTTTAACTGGTGCACAAAAATTATCACAAACTCAGTAGCTTAAAACCCATTTATTATCTGCTATTTCTGTAGGTCAGAAATCTGATGAGCTAGTTTGAGTTCTCTGTTTAGGGTTTCACAATGACTGAAAGTAGGTGTCACCAAAGTAGGCATCACCAAAGTAGGCTTTTATCTGCAGGTTCTGGAGATGAACCTACTTCCAAGCTGATTCACATTGTTGGTAGAATGCAGTTCCTTATCATTGTAGAACTAAGGTCCCCCACATCCTTACTGCTTGTCAGATGAGAAGCTACTTTTAGCTTCTAAAGTTTACCCACATTTTTTCTCATGTAGCTACTTCCATCTTCTAGCCAGCAGCTTGAATTATTCTCTTGCTTTGAATCTCTCTGACTTATTATTTTGCCCCTAGCCTGAGAAAACTCTCTGCTTTTAAAAGGCTCACGTGATTAGATTAGAATCATTGAGACAATCCTGAATAATCTGCCTATTTAAAAGTGAACTGAAGTGCTGGCAATATAACCCATCACGTAGAGTGCCTGCCTTGCATGCTCGAGGCCCGGGTTCGAGTTTCCTGCACCATGTGATTGCGGAAATAACAAAAGTGAACTGATTAGTGACCTTAATTACATCTGCAAAATTCCTTTTGCCAGATAATATAAGTTATCATGGGCATCATATATCATCACATAATCAGAACTGGAAATTAAAGCAGGAAATCTTGTCATTTCAGACTTCTGCCTACCACTATTTTATTTTCCCTTTTTCAAGAAACTACATGAATACATTCTTGTTGTGCAAACATCAAACATCAAACATCACAGAAGTACTGTATGTGGAACTAAACAAAAGCTATCTTTCACCAGCCTTCCCTTCACTTATCACTCCTGCTTATAAGTAGCCCTCGATATTTTTTGTGCATAGCAAGAAATCTTTTTGTAACTGGTCACCCAACTTTCTTATCAGTTCTAATAGATTTTCTTTGGTTTTCCAGATAGATAATGATATAATTTACAACTAATGATTTGTCTCTCCTTATCATATATATTTTCCTATATTTATTTACTTGATGTGTTATGTTTTCTTGAACAAGAAAAATGGTCAACAGTCAAGTGAATAGTGAACATCTTTGTCTTTTTCTTATTTTGATTGAAATTTCTAGTGCAATGTTTCCAAAACTGATCTTTTGGATGATAAGGATTTTATATATCTTATTATGAACATTTTCAAACATACACCAAAGTTGAAAAACTTTACACCTGCATGACCCGTTCTACTATACTTGTTTTATCATATATCTAGCACCTATTTACCCATCAATCAAACAATCTTATTTTTCTGATGAACTTTTTTCACATTTAACTAGACTTTCTAAAAGATTCTCTATCTTGTCAAAATTTTCAAAGAGCTATTTCTTGGATTTATTTTTCTATTCTGCCATTTTCTTCTTATTCTCTACTTAATACATTATTTTTTAGCTTTCATGTTTATTAGCATTTTTCCAGTTTTTGTTAGCTATTTTTGCTATTTTTTGTGATGGTTGGTATAAAATGCTTGACTTTTAATTTTTATTATTTTATTTATTTCTGAAAATATATTTTTTCTGTATTTGACCTAAATATGTAGTGATTTCATTCTCTAGATTATAATTTTAGTTTAGATTTGTTCTTTGACCATGAGGTATTTAAAAGTGTATTTTATTTTTGAGGAGACTCGATTTTCATTTTTGACTATTTTTGTGAATATAAGTTAATTGTGTTGCACTATGATCCAATGCTGTGACTTTTATTAATTCTAGTATTGGAGATGTATTGTGCTTTATCTTGTGACTCAGTACATGATCAATCTATTCAAAGGTTTTATAGTCATTTAAAAAAACTTCATAGGGTACAATTTATCTTATTTTTACATTGTTTATTTATATGTAGTACTTAATGGAATATTGTTTGGTATGTGTGTTTAAGACAGAAGATATTCTTTTTTTTGTGTGTGTGTGGGGGTACTGGGTGTACCACTAAGCCATACTCCCAGACTGTTTGATTTTTTATTATGAGACAGGATCTCACTTAGTTGACTAAGCTAGCCTTGAACTTGTGATCCTCCTGAGTCAGACTCCCACTGGGATTACAGGTATGTCCCACCATGCGTGGCTCAGAAGATATCCTTTATAGATTCTTTGTAAATAATATCTTTTATCAATATCTCTCTTTATACTAAATAATTTTGCCTCAAATACTAATTTTTCTAATATTTATGCCATCATATATGTTTTGTATTGATTGCAGAATGTCAGGTAAGCCCATAAATTATTCAAATAAAGTTGACAACAGTTAATGACATAGTGAATATTCTTCTAGGTAATTTTCTATCTGTACATTTATAAATATATGTATTAAAATATAGATTTTAATTCAAAAATAGGGGACATAAGTATATATGTAAACTTACATCTTGATATATATATATCTTGATATATATATATATATATCTTGATATGTATATATATCTTGATATGTATATATATATATATATATATATATACATATCTTGATATATATATATATATAACAAGATGTAAGTTTACATATATATATATTTTTTTTTTGCAGTGCTGGTGGGGATTGAATCCAGGGCCTTGTGCTTGAGAGGCAAGCACTCTAACAACTGAGCTATATCCCCAGCCCACATCTTGTTATATTGACTGCAGTGTTTTGTGCTTGTTTTTGTTTTGTTTTGTTTTGTTTTTGTGGTGCTGGAGATAGTTTTGTTATTTGATTTTTGTAGTGCTGGAAATTGTGTTCTCATGAGTTTCTAGGCAAGTACTCTACCACTGATCTACATCCTCAGTCTTAGATGGGTTCTTTCATCTAGCGAGAGTCCCTGGCACAAAGTAAGTACTTTGCATCTTTTAGTTTTTATTATTTAAATTTTTTATTTGCTTTATCAGTTTTCACAGTACATGATCACGTTATAATGATACTTTTATTGCTTTGTTGTAGAATTACTCCTAAGCAACTTGAATAATTTAAAAATGACTTGTAACAATTCTACTTATCCCTCACCCTCATATTTTATCCAAAGTAGGCATCTTAACTCTAGGCAATTAGGAAGGGATAGGAAAGTAGAGGAGCAGACAACAAAATAGAACCATTCTTATTCACAAATGGCATAAAAGTTTACACAAAAAATCTCAAATACCACACATGTGAACACACACAGACCCTTAGTGAATTAAGCAAGGTTGTAGTATGCAATGTCTATATGCAAAAATCAATCACCTTTTACATAATAGCAACAAACAATACTATTTATAGTATTTCCAAAAATATGAAATAGATAAAAATCTAACATAACATGTACAGAATCTTTATGCTCAAAAGTGCAAAGTGTTGATGAAAGAAACCTCCAAAGATGTGAATAAGTGAAGAGACACACCATGTTCATGGATTGGAATAGTCAACATATTAGAGATTCAAGTTCTTCCTAAATTCATCTATAGATTTAGTGTAATTCCTATCAAAATTCAAGCAAGGTTTTTTTGTGTGTGGATACAGACCTGTCAACACTAAAATTTATATGAAAAGGCTAAGGACTTAGAATAACCAATATTATTCTGAAAAGATTAGTGAAGTGGGATATTAAGATTTGTTAGGGGCTGGGGTTGTAGCTCAGTGGTAAAGTGCTTGCCTAGCATGTGTGAGGCACTGGGTTCAATCCTCATCACCACATAAAAATAAATAAATTAAATAAATGTAAAAAATTTTGTTAAACAGCTACAATATAGTATTTAGAGAAGATAGACATATAAACCAACAGAACAGAATAGAGAATGAAAATATAGACCCACACAAATCTTGACCAAAATCTTATAACATATAAAAATTTACTCAAGATTGGGGCTGGGACATAACTCTGTGATAGAACATGTGACTAGTGTGCATGAGTCCCTGGGTTCTATCCCTAATACCTAAAAGAAAAAAACAACTCAAGATGAATCATATATGTGATTGTAAATCACAAAAATATAAGATTTTTTCAAAGAATGCATAGGGAAAAATCTGAAACTTTCATATGTTGCTGGTGGAGATGCCAAATGGTACAATATTTCTGGAAAGCAGTTGGGCAGTAACACAATACTTACTATGTGACCTGCCAATCTCAATCCTAGGTATTTACCCTAGAGAAAAGTTATAATTAAATAAAATCTGTACATAAAAGTTTATGGAGGCTCTATTAAAAATTGCCAAAACTCAGAAACAACTCAAATATCCTTCAAGGGTGAATGGATAACAAACTGCTATATACATGCAATGGAATAATACTCCGCAATAAAAAGTATTGAACATGCAACAACTTAGCTAAATGTCAAAGGCATTATACTGAGTGAAAGAAGATGGTCTTGAAAGGTTACCTTGTTTCCATTTATAGGACATTTTTCTAAAGACAAAACTAGTGATTGAAAACAGATCAGGGATTAGAAGTAGGGAGTATGACTTCAAAGCAATCGCATGATAAATGGTTTGGAGGTAATAGAACTGTCCTGTATGCTGATTGTGGTAGTTCTGCAAATATATGCATGTGTTAATATATGTGAAACTATACACACACCTACACACACACTATCAAATTTCCTAGATATTGATAAAAATAAAATAATGTAAAATTTTAAAATGATGCTGGAATTAGAATGATACCTGTTATGACTGGTGGACCAGTGCACAATACAGCTTTGTCTAACCATTTCTTCTCCTTATAACTTCTTCTGGGAATTCTAAGCTCACTGTAAAATAACAATTCAAGTAAGTCTCTGTGCCAGGATTAGTTAACCCTGTCATGTTCCTCAAGGTATATCACTTAGAATTCTTTCAGTGGCAAATAGTAGCAATATCAACACAAAGAGAATCAACCAATAGGCCATTTTACTACCTTCTATAAGTGCAGATATTGAGGAACTCCAGAGTAAGTAATTTACCAGTCTAGCAAAATCATTAAGCACCTAGTTTCCCTTCATCCTGTTCACTCTCTTCAGTCAGTTGGTCCTTCGCTTTATGATCACAAGATCATCACAGCTACACAGGCATCCCATAGTCATAAAATAACATCAAGAGTCTGGGAGAAAGAATTTAACTGCCCCTTATTAAGACTAAGAGAAACTTTTCCCTATGCCCCCAGTAGAGATCCCTTTTTATTGAATAGAAATCTTGTCTCGTGCTTATGCCTAAACCAAACATCAGGCAAGGGAAATAGAATAAGCATGAGTACTTACCGCAGATCAGTGCCACTTATGGTGCATTCTCTGAACTGGTGTCAGTCTAAAACACTGTTGATTACCTGACCTGAGACAAACTAAGTACAGAAATTGAGAAAACACATTTAGAAACTTTTATAACAAGTTGACTGAGTGATTGTTATGTCTCTTTAATCTGATAAAAATTTGAGGCTAAAATATTTTGTAGATCTTCTTTAGAGAATTCCAGTTGCCTTGATGCACAGGGTTGCCATGTATGACAACAAAATTCAGGTCTCTATTAGGGAGAAAGAAAGTAAGGGATGGCCATTAGGTAAGACATCAGCAGTGTGGGCCATTTAAGAACAAACAAAGAAACAAATATGGTGGAAATGGTGTAGCGTAGTGGTGGACACCTGCATGGTGGCACACACTTGTAATCCCAGCAGGTCCAGAGGCTGAGGCAGGTGGATCATGAGTTCAAAGCCAACCTCAGCAACAGGGAGGTGCTGAACAACTCAGTGAGACCCTGTCTCTAAATAAAATACAAAATAGGGCTGGGGATTTGGCTCAGTGGTTGAGTGCCCCTGAGTTCAATCACTGGTACTCACCCCCCACCAAAAAAAAAAATATTGGGAATGATGTTGCTTCATGAAACCCTGGAAATTTTCTGACAAGAATGAATTTGAGTTGAGCACTGAGAAGCAGGCTCTCCTTTTGGCTCTATTTGCACTTACCTACAGTTCTACCACTCCCAGAGAGTACAGTCACAAGAAATCGAGGGGAGTTGTGCCTCTTTGAGAAGCCACACCCCCAAACCTGTTTCCCAGTTGGCCCAACATTACCTGTGGTTTTTCTTGATAACAGAGAGTTACTCCTTAGAAAGGCACAATTGGCCTATATCTGTGCATCGTGCTCACAAAAACAAAAGAACAAAAATATTCACTAGACATGCCAAATTAGGCACATCCAGTCAGCTGGCAAAGGTGACTGTGGCCTGAAGCAGCATCTTTCAAATGTTTTTGAGCTCAATACACAGAATAAGAAACATAGTTGACATCACAACTATGTATAAGGCACACACACATGTATACCTGAAACTAATGTTTCACAAAACAATATTTACCTTTATTATGTAAATGAACTGCATTTTTAAAAATAAGTCTACCTTTGCCCAGCATGTGTGAGGCTCTGAGTTTGATCCCCAGTATTACAAAATAAATAAATTCTAGTTATCTGTTTTCACTTTTCTATTCACTTTTTAAAGTTGATCTCATCCTTCTAAATTAATTTCACAGCCAACCAATGCTTTACAACCTGCAGTTTGGAAAGAACTGCCCTAAAGGGTGAGGTGTGATGATTCCCACTTCCAGAGGCCTTTAGAGTGGTCACCAGTAGCCCTGTGTGGGATGTTGTAACACCATTTTCATCAGCTTCAGGACTTGAGCCCCAACCCACAACAATGCTTCTGCAACCTTATCTTTTTCCTCATCAGCTTCCCTGACCTCAGAGCTAAGGCCAGAGGCCCTCCAGGCTGTGCATGGAGCCTGAGTTGCCCTAGCAACACTTGGCTGTAATTGACTCCTGCAGTCACCTGCTCCTGCCTAGCCTGCTTTTCTGCACTGTGGGATGTGGCCCCTTTTCTCCTGCTTTTCATAACAATTTCTTCATCCTTGTCATATAGAAAGATGTCTCCTTATTCCTCAGTCCCCACCCCTGTGAATGGTCAGTTTCTTGGCACACACCTCCATGGTACTCTCCACATTGCCAAAAACTCACTCTGACATGATTAAACACTAGTAGAGGTGGATGATTTGCATTTCTTTCAGATCACAAACAACCTCTAGTGTTGGTCAGTTTAACTCAAAGATCACACTCAAATGTAGGCAAAGGGCTAAACAGGTCACAAAAAGCCTAAGTGGGAATTGTACCCCTTACCAAGAGGCAGTGGCTACTCTGTCCTGCTGATTTTGCCATACAGAAAGGCATATTCACATGACAAGTATCTTTGAACTTCTCTAGACAAGTCATAAAATCTGCATCTTTATGTGAACTCCACCAAATTTTATATGCTGAAAATAATTGCAAAAATATTTTTGAAAAATTTTATGGGCAAAATCAAACACATCTGTGGATTGGATCTGTTCACCAGGCTACCAGTTTCCCAGTTCTGTTTTAAGCCCTCTTTTATCCTCTGTCTTGCATTTGGACTTAATGTCCTCTGCCATCTGGGGCCAAGAAAAACAAAAACAAAAACAGTAACTGGGCTTAAATTAGCTTTAAAGTTCTTTCCCTCTCAGATGGATGGCCACATTAATCATGCAGGACTTTTAAGAGATGTTCATGGGGCAAAACCAGTTTGATCCACTGTCTCTGTTGGGTACTGCAGAACCCAATTCTAACCATTATTCCATTCCAGTTTGTTCTACTCATACAATGAAAATGTAAGGCCTACCACTGCAGAAATCCCTGCCCTCTTGGGGAAGGGATTCTTTTGGTTCTTCCTTTTGACCACATCCATCAGTTAAGTGATATTTCATTTTTTGTATTCCCACTTGTCCATGAAATAGAAATTTCTGCCCTTTCAGAAGTACTGGGAAGAGAGTTTTCCAGCACCCACCTCCCTGGCCTTCACACCCCACTTCCTCTCCACAACAACTTGATTGGTGAAAGTTCCAAAATGCAACTGAGTGCTTATTGCTCAGCCTCTTCTGAGCCCCCTTGCCCTTAGCACACCTGTGTTTCCTCTCCACTCCTCCTTGTGGTCAGTCAACAAGGATAGGGAGACTTGCAGGTAGATAAGCACCCTTTCTGCCATTGGAAAGGTGAGAGATTCTCATGAATATCCCGAGAAGGGTGCAAAAGTTGAGGCTTGGAATGAATAGGTTGGACACCTGATTCAGGCTTCAGGCCATGGACCTATTCTCTAAGCCTGCCTTGTCAACAGATCATCTCAATATTCTGATTCTTCTTTGATTTCTGTGCCTATTTCTCAATTAGTTCAGAATTCAGGGGAGATGGTGGAGACTACTGTGTATGGCTGCAGAAACCTTGAGAAATGGATCCAAAGGCTGGCATTTGAGGGAGACAATTGTCTTTATGTGAATGTGGTAACTAATACAAACAGGTGTTATGGCTGTCTTTTTTCCCATAAGGGAAGGTGCCTTATAAAGTACTGACCACAAACATCATTGATTTTTGAGAGTTTACAGCAGTTTAAACAATGATTGGTGTCTATGGGCACTTACCTATTTTTGTACAGATGCAGGTCTTCACTATGTTGCCCAGGCTTGGTTTGAACCCCTGGGTTCAAGTGGTCCTCCTGATTCAACCACCCAAGTAGCTGGGACTACAGGTGCACAGCACCACACCCAGTTAATACCTACTTTTAATAGACAGCCTTAGAAAGCACAGTCCTCATACTTTTTTGGCCTTATACTTTGGTTGTTGTTTAAAAGCAGTCAGGCCTATGTGGACCCAAAGTAAGAACAGACTGTGCATGCTTTTGTGGCTAAGGCAGGGCTTGGAGTGTTAGGAAAATAATATTTTAGTCTTATTTAAGGTTCACCTCAAAAAAGAACTTCAATAATCAGGACTTTTAGCCACCAGATGACTGAATCATTTTTTCCCCTTTTTCCTTATATCTCAGCTAGGATTATAGGTTGGAACTTTAAACTGCCAAAGTAGCCAAATTCCATGTGAACCACAGAATATTAAAGAGTGAGATTGTATCTTCTACATTCTAATAGGTAGCATTCTACCTCTATCTTGTTCTGAATTGCAACCCTTTTTGTTCAGTGCTGGGAATCAAACTCAAGGCCTTGCACATGTTAGGCAAGAGCGCTACCACTGAGCTACATCCCCAGGCAGCTTATTCTTGAGGAAAGCAAAAAACCTATGAAGAAGCCACCTTCCTGAAATTTTGTGGCACATCCACAGAATCCTAGAATCACTCCCCTACCATTACCTTCACATGGTCACAGGTTGGTTCTAGATTTATTAGTTACACAAGCCATGACAATGACTTTGGAATTTTAAAGACCCAGACTGTGGGCTTAATTTAGTAAGGTGGGTGATTTTTATCATTGTGCAGATAATGGAATGGGAGCACTTATCATACAAAAGATATATCAACTTCTTGCATCAAGGTGGAGAAACAAGTCATAAAATTATTAAAATTCCAAAGGCTAAGCAAGAAAAAACAGAAAAATCTTTAAAAACCACCTTCTCTAGGAATATGGTTTGCTCATGAAATCAAGAAAGTACTAGATTTCTTTCAAAACAATACTTTGTGCTAATTTATCTGCAAATGAGATGATATAATATCTGAGATTTGCTTTAAAATTCTCTAGAAAAATTCATGAATTAAAATTGGCAAGGTGCTGATAATTGTTGAAGCCAAGTGAATGATTCATTTTACTACACATTATAGTAGTTCGTATAGTATCCTCCTTAATTTTGTGTATGTTTGAAGTTTCCCATAATAAAATGTTAGGAAAAAAAAAAAAGCTTTGGTCTCACTGTCAGAACAAAGAACAGTGAGAGAATGAAAGGGAAAAGTACAGGAATATATGCTGTTTAGATTGGAGAATAAGAGGGGTTCTCATATGAAAATGTGATTTTGGAGAACAGCCTAAACAGAGATGAAAGGCAAAGAAGATATGCCAAGATCTAAAGGTTCTTAAAGATATAACTATAAAATGAGGAGATATTTAATTTGTTACCAGGTCATAGGGGGTTTTCTGGGTCTCAAAGGGACAAAGAAAAGATAGGGAGAAATGGAAAAATGCCCAATTATTCTACTATTGAGAGTCCATATCTATAATGCTGTTGAGCAGTAGCCTCCTAAAGGTGCCATTTACAGAGTCCACACTTAAATCAATTGGGCAAAACCACATGGCAGGCAAAATGCACCCCACTCACAAGATGTTCAAAGTTTAATCCTTAGAACCTGGGAATATGCTATATTTCATGACAAAAGAGATTCTGCAGATGTAATAAAAGATACAGATCACAGTTTTCCAATCATTCAACCCTAACTTGTCAATTGGTAATGATTTTGTTTCCTTCTTCCCAAGTTTTTACCTTTGATGCTTTCTGTTCTATTAAATCAGTGTATCTAAAGAATGTTAATAGCTTCACTGGTAGATGCCCACGACTTATTTCCCTGTTAATGGAAATTCATCAGTTTTCTCACAACTAAAAACAATGTTCACCTGTCTTCATATATTCACATACATGTTTTATATATGTGTTCCTACATATGTTATGTGTGTATAGTTACAATGTTAAGAAATACCACTATCTCCACTTTATTAAACATATTTAAAGTTGGAAATAAATGTCAATATTTTCAAATGTTAAATAAAGGTACAGACTTTAAGATAGAGAGATTATCCTGGATTATCCACATAGGCCCAGTCTCATTTTAGCCTGAGCCCTTAAAGGCAGAGAGAGTGATGTGGTAGAAGGAGAGATTCCAAATGTAAAATGAAAAGGTCAAGTGCAATGATGGGAGAGAAGCTTCTAGGAGTTAAGAATAGTCCCCAGCTGAAAGCCACCAAGAAAATAGGGTCCTCATAAAGATTGAATGTGGACAACAACCCAAATGAGCCTCCCCATGAGAGCCCAGATGGCCAATGTGTTGATTATTGCCTTGTGAAACCAAGAGAAGAGAAACCAGTCGAGCCATATTAGTCTTCTGACTTACAGAATAGTGAGAGAACAAATTTAAATTTTTACGTATTTAAGTTTGTGGTAATTTGTTGCAAGAGCAATTGGAAATTGCTACATATCATATTGAGTGGGTACAAAAGATTTAGACTTATTTAGGAAAGGATATTTTTCAGGATTCAGAATTTCTTGATTGCATAACTGTCACTATGATTAACCTCACAAGATAAAATATAGAAGAGTTTGTTAGGAAAACAAATGGCTGGGTCTGAGAGCAAAATTAAAGAAAAAGTAAGTGTATGGAGTGTAGTCAGTGGTAGAGTGCATGTGAGCACGTGTGAGACCCTAGGTGCAATCACCAGCACCCAAAACAAAGAAAGAAAAAGAAAGGAACACATTGTGATCAAAAATAGTAGAAGTCATGAGGTCAGACACTGCTAATTATTTTTCTGATATCTGTTCTCATCTTCTTGCAAAGTACAAATGGTCCCTGACTTATGATTGTTAGAGTTAGGGGTTTTTTTTTTTTTTAGCTTTATGATAGTGGAAAAGCAATATACAGCAAAAACTATACTTGAAGATTGCACTTTTTATGATGCTAGGGATTGAATTGGGGGACTTGGTCATGCTAGGCAAGCACTCAACTACTGGGCTACGTCCTCAGCCTTGAATTGTGAATTTTGATATTTTCCTGGGACAATAAGATATGATATAATACTCTTGCCATACACATGATCACAATGATAAACAATCAATACTCTACAGTATATTGTGTTACTAGAAATTTTTGGATATTGAGTTATGTGTTTTCTCATCCTATCATGTCTACAAGAGGTCATTTGGGTCTCCTGCTTCTGTTCAGAAGAGGAAGCTGATTATTCTTCAGATGAAACTCAACATCATTGGCCAGCATGAAGGTAAAGCCGGGAATGACTATTGCATGAATTAGGACATTCACAACTGATGATCTCAAATATCTTAAATGATAAGAAGTGAATCCTTCCTATGAATGTGATGCAGTGAACTAATCAGTATTGGTTAAATCTACTGTCATCATGAAGAGCTAGGCTGATTGGTAATATATAAAAATCTTGTGTTACATAGATGGGAGACCAGATACATAACAGCAAATCACTTAGCATACTGATGATCCAGGCAAAGGCAAGTTTTTGATATGCTAAAAAATCATGCTTATGATCCCACATTTAGAAAATGTTTACAGCAAATTATGAGTGGATCCAACATTTCAAATCACATTGTAATTTTCATAAAGGTCAGCTGTGAGCCAACAAGTGCCAGTACTCCATCCAAGTCCTGAGCCTTTTAAGGAATAGCTGAACAGAAGAACTATTTAATTTCAATGAAATGACCTTGTTGTGGAAGCATATGCTAGAATGTTCATACATTCATGAAGAATCCAAGATAACGTCAGAATTCAAAGACAGTGTAACACTGCTTTGGAGTGAAAGTGTTTCAGGGTTCAAATTAAAACCTTTCCTAATCTACCTCTCAGAGAATTATAGAGCATTTAAAGATGTGAGCAAGTATACACTTCCCATTTATTATCATCATAACAAAAAAGCCTGAATGACATCAGCCTCCTGCAGTCAAGAAAGTATTGCAGGCAAAACAGCATCCCCTTAAACCCCTATCTCTCACCCTACACAAAACTCAACTCAAAATGGATCAAGGACCTCGGAATCAGACCAGAGACCCTGCATCTTATAGAAGAAAAAGTAGGTCCAAATCTTCAACTTGTTGGCTCAGGATCAGATTTCCTTAACAGGACTCCCATAGCACAAGAAATAAAAGCAAGAATAAACAACTGGGATAGATTCAAACTAAAAAGCTTTCTGTCAGCAAAGGAAACTATCAGAAATGTGAAGAGAGAGCCTACAGTGTTGGAGAATATCTTTGCCAACCATACCTCAGATAGAGCGCTAATTTCCAGAATCTATAAAGAACTCAAAAAACTCTACACGAAGAATACAAATAATCCAATCAACAAATGGGCTAAGGAAATGAACAGACACTTCACAGAAGAAGATGTACAAGTAATCACCAGATATATGAAAAAATGTTCAACATCCCTAGTAATAAGGGAAATGCAAATCAAAACTACCCTAAGATTTCATCTCACCCCAATTAGAATGGCGATTATCAAGAATACAAGCAACAATAGGTGTTGGCGAGGATGTGGTGAAAAAGGAACACTCATACATTGCTGGTGGGGTTGCAAATTAGTGCAACCACTCTGGAAAGCAGTGTGGAGATTCCTCAGAAAGCTTGGAATGGAAACACCATTTGACCCAGCTATCCCACTCCTTGGCCTATACCCAAAGGACTTAAAAGCAGCATACTACAGAGATACAGCCACATCAATGTTCATTGCTGCTCAATTCACCATAGCCAGATTGTGGAACCAACCTAGATGTCCTTCGGTTGATGAATGGATAAAGAAACTGTGGCATATTTATACAATGGAATATTACTCCGCAATGAAGAATGATAAAATTATGGCATTTGTAGGCAAATGGTCGAAATTGGAGAATATCATGCTAAGTGAGATAAGCCAATCTCAAAAAACTAAAGGACGAATGATCTCGCTGATAAGCGGATGAGGACATATAATGGGGGGTGGGACGGGCTAGCATTAGGTTTAGGGTTAGGTTTAGAGTTAGGCTAAGGAGAGCAGTAAGAATGAAGGAAAGAAGGACTGTGTAGAGGGAAAAGAGGGGTGGGAGGGGTGGGAGGGGTGGGAGGGGTGGGGGGGAGGGGAAAAATATAATAAACATCATTACCCTATGTAAACGTAAAAAAAATAAATAAATAAATAAAAATTAAAAAAAAATAAAAAAAAATAAAAGTTTAAAATAAAAAAAAAAAAAAAAAAAAAAAAGATTCTTCTGATCTTTTACAATGCTCCAGGGCATACACAGCATCAGTGACATGCATCCTGTGTAAAGTTGTGTATTTGCCACTGAACGCAACTACACTCATTTGACCAATGGACAAATGTACAATAGCTGTGTTCAAAGGATGACAGACATTTGTACAGGCTGTTGAAGTGTTTGAATCTTGCTGAATGCTCTGAGAGTTTTGGAAAGGTTTTAACATTCAAATTGCTATCTGGAACATTGCTGCAGCATAGGAAGAAGTCATACAGCATTACATGAACAGAATTCGGAAGAAAGTTTTGAAGACATGCGAACACATTCAAAGGTTTTAACAAAGATGCTGTTGTTAATTAAATAGCAAACAAGACAGTAGTGCTTGGGAAACATCTAGAGTTGGACTTTTAAAAAAGTTTTAATTGTAGATGGATACAATCCCTTTATTTTATTTATTTATTTTTATGTGGTGCTGAGGATCGAACCCAGTACCTCACACGTGCTAGGTAAGTGCTCTACCGCTGAGTCACAATCGCAGCCCCAGGAATATTTCTATCAATGTCCAACTCTAGGGACTGCCATTGTAGCTCAGTGACTGAGCGCATGCCTAGCATGTGTGAGGCACTGGATTCAATCCTCAGCACCACATAAAAATAAATAAATAAAGGTATTGTGTCCATCTACAACTAAAACAAATTTAAAAAAGAGAAATATTCATGAACTTACTGGCATTGAAGTTAACAAAGATTTCCAATGAGGAAACTGATCAAACTAGAAGAAAAACCAGGCATGGTGGTGCATGTCTATAATTCCAGGTACATAGGTGACTGAGGCAGGAGGACAGCAAATTTGAGACCAGCCTGGGAAACTTAGTGAAACACTGTCTCAAAATAAAATTTTTAAAAGGGCCAGGGATGTAGCTCAGTGGTAAAGCAGATGGCTAGCAAGTGTGAGTCCCTGGGGGTTTGATCCCTAGAATACAAACCCTCAAAAAAAAAAAAAAAAAAAAAAAAAAAAAAAAAAAAAGAAAGAAAGAAAAGAAAAGAAATAATGAAATTAAAATGTTGAGACCAAGGAAGAAGTTATACTGGAGGCATCAATAAAAGCTTACAGCAAACCAGGTGCAGTGACACACTCCCGTAATCCCAGTGACACAGGAGTCTGAGGCAGGAGGATGGCATGATCAAGTCCAGCCTGAGCAACTTAGTGAGATCCTATCTCAAAATAAAAATGAGAAAGGGCTGGAGATGTGTAGCTCAGTGGTAGAGTGCCCCTGGGTTCAATCCCCAGTACCAAAAACAAAAACAAAAGACAAAAGAATTCATACCAAATAAATGGTGGAGATATTTGTTACTATGAATGGTGGACTACAATGTTACAAGTAGAGGAAGTCAATTGCAACAGATTCACAAGAGCTGACAGACAGATACAGTGTTATTTCTTGATATAGAGAAATACATAATGAAAGGAAGAAACAAACTGTTCAGTCAAAACTTGGTATCTTCTTGAAAAATACTGTACTTATATCCATCAAAAAGTGTTGATGACCCTATGCCTTCTCAAGGGTCATCTGAAGAGTAATTGATGACCCTGTCACTATAGCATCCTTGTCCTCCAGCAATTAATTTTAGTTCAATGCTTCAAACATTCTTCAGAATCAGTCTTTCACCTGTGTATGTCAATGATGAATACCCAAACAAACATTCTGTTTTTCACTTCAGTACATTATTCAATAAAGCACATGAAATATTCAATGCTTTATTACAAAGTAAACTTTGTGTTAGATAATTTTGCTCTATTGTGGGCTACTATAAGTGTTCTGAGCACATTTGAGGTAGGTTGAGCTATGATATAGGAGAGGTGAGGCATATTAAGTGCATTTTCAACTACTATCAAATACAAAAGAAACATGATTCCTTACATCTTATCAGATCATAATGGAACAAAATTAGAAATAAACACAAAACCATATAGAAAGTATATAGGCTCATGAAGATTGAACAATACACTTTTCAATGATGAATGGGTTATAGAAAAAATCAAGGAGAAGTTTAAAAATTTTTAGACTCAAATGAGAATAGTAATACAACATCCCAGAACTTCTGGGACACTATGAAGGTAGTTTGAAGAGGAAAGTTTGTAGTTATGAGTGCCTACATAAGAAAATCAGAAAGATCAACCTAATGATGCATTTTAAGGTACTCGAAAAGGAACAAACCAATTCAAAATCATACAAGGAAGGAAATGATTACGATCAGAGCCAAAATCAATGAAATTGAAAATAAAAAAAGTACAAAGGACCAATGAAATGAAGAGCTGGTTTTTTGAAAAGATAAACAAGATTGATAAGTCCTTAGGCAATCTAACCAAAAGAAAAAACAAAACCCAAATTAATAAAAATTAGAAATGAAAAAGAAAATATCACCACAAACATAAAAAAAAAAATCCAGAGGATCATCGAGGACTACTTTGAAAACTTATACTCCAATAAACTGGAAAATCCTGAAAAGTGGATACATTTCTACATACAACCTGTCAAAATTGAATCAAGAAGACAAAAAACTTAGACAAATAACTTGGATTGAGGTAGAAGCAATAATAAAAAGACTTAAACAAAGAAAAGACCAGGACCAGATGGATTCTCAACTGAATTCTACCAGGTCTTTAAAGAAGAGCTAATGCCAATACTCCTCATATTATTCCATGAGATAGAAAGGGATGGAAAACTTCCACATTCATTCTATGAAGCCAGTATCACACTCAAACCAAACCAGAGAAGGATACTCAACAAAGAAAACTACAGATTAATATCTCTGGTGAACTTATATGCAAAAATTCCTTAATAAAATATTAGCAAGTCACATTCAACAACATATTAAGAAAATTGGCTGGGGATGTGGCTTGGTAGTAGAGTACTTGCCTAGCATGTATGCATGAGGCCATAGGTTCAATCTCCAGCACCACAATCAATAAATAAATGAATAGATAAAAGATTGTACATCATGACCAAGTTGATTTTATTATTCCAGAGATGGAAGGATTATTTAATATATACAAATCAATAAATGTAATTCATCACTTGATATAAATAGAATTAAGGACAAAAATCACTTGATCATCTCAATAAATATAAAGAAGACCTTCAACAAAATTCAGCATGCATTCATGATAAAAAAAAAAAAAACACTGAAGAAACTAGGGATAGAAGGACAATACCTCAGAATCTTAAGTCTATATATAAAAAACCCAAAACCAACCACATAGTAATTGGGGAAAACTGAATACGTTTCCTTTAAAATCTAGTAAAAGACAGGATTTTCGCTCTTGCCACTCCTATTTAATATAGTGCTAGAAATTCTAGTCAGAGTACTTAGGCAAGAGAAGGAAATAAAAGGGATAAATATAGGAAAGAAAGAAGTCAAATTATCACTGTTTGCAGATGGTATGATCCTATACTTAGAATATCCAAAAAACTCCACCAAAGACTGCTAAAGATAATAAACAAATTTGGCAAAGTAGCAGATTACAAATTCAACATACAAAAATCAATAGTGTTTCTATATAACAAAAATGAATCTGTTGAGAAAGAAATCTGGAAAACAATTACATTCAAAATAGCCTCAAAAAAAAAAAAAAAACCCACCTAGGAATAAATCTAACCAAAGAAGGTGAGAGATCGCTACAATTAAAATTATATAACAATGAAGAAAAAAATTGAAGAAGACCTCAGAAGATTGAAAGACCTCCCATATTCACCAATAGGCAGAATGAATATTGATAAAATGGCCTTACTACCAAAAGCATTATACAGATTAAATGCAATCCCCATCAAAATATCAATGACATTCTTCACAGAACTAGAAAAAAATAGTCCTAAAATTCATTTGGAAGACCAACCCAACAAGCAGATTAAAATGTTAAAAACAGCTGAGCTTCTTGTTCAAGATGGTGATTTGACCATTTGCCAAAACCTGCCCTCAGCCCTGTTTCTAATACCTAGGAATCTAGTGTAAAATGTCCCCCCCCCCCCAAAAAAAAGTTCCTAACTTTTTTATTGTGAAAAATCTTAAACACATAGAAAAATTCAAACTAGTACAATGAATATCATTATGCCCACCACTCAGTGTCAACAATTGTTACCATTTTGCCATATTTTCTCTAACTATTGAAAAAACAAACCACTTTTCCCTTGCTCTCACACCAAAATTAAGACTTCTGTGACCCTAAGAGTTGTGGGAATTTCTTTCCACCAGCAAGTAAGCAATTCTGAAGCGGAGGATACAAACTGGGTGTTCTTTAATTTAATTCTGATTCTGTCTACCTAGAAATAGCATCATACCCTATTTAAAGATCGCATTTTGAGGGCTTGATCCTGAAGATCACCCTCTCCCTTTAGATGCCAGTTGAAAGCTCCAAGTTGCTTATCTGTGATTCTGGGCAATGCAATATAAGTCAAGTTTCTCACAGCCACCTCCTTGGATTTGATTAATTTGCTTCAGTGAGTTATAGAACTTGGGGAAACACTTATTTAAATTTACTGGTTTCTTACAAAGGGTATTACAAAAGATATAGATGAAGAGATACATAGGGCAAGTTATGGGAGAAGGTTGTGCAACTTCCATGCACTTCCATGGGTGCCACCCTCTAGGAATTTCTCCATGTTCAACTTTCTGGAAATCCTCTGAACCCCAGAAACCTCCATAAAAATCATAAAAATCAACCATCACTTATGTCTGATTGGTTAAATCATTGGCCGTTGATGATCAACTTAACCTTCAGTCCCACCCAACTCCCAGAGTTGAGGGGTAGGAATGAAAATCTCAACCCTATAATACTGCCTTGGTCTTTCTGGTGACCAGTCCAGATCCTGAAACCACCTAGGGACTACCAGTCATCAATCAGCCCATTACCATACAAGACACTATCACTTCAGAGATTCCAAGGGTTTTAGGAGTTGTACACCAGGAAATGGAACAAAGACCACATCTACACCATGACAATTTCAATCTACTTTTTAAAAGTACTCTAATTTTTTGAAAGAGAATTGACTGTATCACTCCTAAATACTCCAATTTGCATCTTAAAAGGACATTCTCCTACATAATTACAAAACCATTATCATATCTAAGACATGAACAATGTTATCAATAATATTTTAATATCATCTCCTATTTTCCTCCAGATCATATTTAGACTTCTGTAATTGTTCCCCAAATGTTTTCTTATAGATTTAAAAAACATGATTAAATTAAGGTTCATGCATTGAACATTATGAAAAACATAACTATGTTTTTTAGTTTCTTTGAATTTACAATGGTTGTCCCATCTTTTCATGAAATATTTTTGAAGTTAAAAAATGAACAACTGTACCGGGCATGATGGTGCACACCTATAATCCCTGCGGCTCCAGAGGCTGAGGCAGGAGGATCACAAATTCAAGACGGCTTCAGCAATGGGGAGGTACTAAGCAACTCAGTGAGACCCTGTCTCTAAATAAAATACAAAATAGGACTGGGGATGTGGCTCAGTGGTTGAGTGCCCCTGAGTTCAATATCTGCCCCCTCCACCCCTGCCAAACAAATGAACAGTCAGCACTTGAAAATACACAAAGAAGGAGTTATCCAGGAGTCAGAAACAGAAAGAGAACCAAAAAAGGAAAAAAAGATATGGGTGGAGATAACAAGGGAGTGGGAACTGACATGGGGTCTAGGGGTTTGAGTTTCAGTTCCTGCTTAGCCAGGGAAGCCAAGGACCTACATGTGTCAGGAAATCAGTTTAAAGTGAACAATACTTCCCACATGAACATTAAAACAATAATGGTGTATCATTTATTACCCATTAGACTGACAAATATTTAAACTGTCCCAGGAGTGTTGGGGAGAATGGGGTGAGCTTAGCATATTCCTACAGTGCTGGTGGAAATATCAACTGGTTCTACCATTGTGGAGCCCAATTTGTCAAAATGTTGTAAAAAAATAAAATGGGATGATACTAAATAATGGAATGTACATAGAAGTGGTGCTGGATCTACATATAGCAATATGAATAGGTATCAAAAGAAAGCATAATATTGAACAAAAATGACACAATTATGTAAATGGACATGCACAAAAATACCACACATAGTTTATGGGTGTATATATGTTTATAAAGTGCAAAAATGGATGAGAATATGCTTGAGGTTACAGTGAATGTCTGAGTAAAGGATGACAATGCAGATAGTGGTTAAATGGGAAATTTAGCTTTATCTCTAAGATTTTTTATTTGTAGGAAGAATATTACAAAATATGTATAATTTGGGGTGATGGGGATATGTTTGTTATAACATTCTTTGTGCTTTTTCAGTAGCTTTCACATTTCTCACAATTACAAAGAAAGAGGAAACAGCTGAGCCTGCTTCAGGAGGAAAATGGGAGCCACAGAGTGGACAGAAAGAACTGTTTCTGGTATTGTTAAAGTTCTACTTAAGGCCTGGAAAATTCAAAGGGCTTTCGCAAGGGCAACAAGCCCAAAGCAGAGGCATTATTCCTCACCAGGACCCAAGGGCACAAGCTTCTGAATGTCAGTTTAGGACTCCACTAAGGGTAATTTGTCAAGTAAACTACATTGGAAGTAGAGAGAAAATCACCACTAAGATTCAGGCTTCAAGAAATTCCAGAGCAAGAAAAATTGGCAGCAATCACTGAGGCACAAGACTGAATGTGAGAAATGTTGATCCAAGATCAAAAGAAGACTATGTGCAGAGAATGCGATGTAGTAGGCAAAATAATGATTCCCCAAAGTTGGTCAAGTCCTAATCCCTGGAAACTGTGGATATATTACCTTACACAGCCAAAGAGAATCTGTAGATCTGAATTAAGATTAAGGACTTTGAGAAGGGAGAGATTATCGTGGGTTAGTCCAACCTAAACACAAAAAGTCTTTAAAAGTGGACAATGATGGAAGAAGAGTGGGTTGTGTGAGAAGCCATATAAGAGGATTCAACCCATGGGTTCTGACTTTGAAGATGGAGGAGGGAAACAAAGATGAGGAATGTAGAGTGCCTCAGTTTCTAGCCAGAAAGAAAATGGGGACATTGGTTCAGTAATCACAAGGAACTACATTCTGGTAATGGCCCAAATAAGCACAAAACAGATTCTCTCTTTGGAAGAAGACCACCTTGATTATTGCCCAGTGAGACTTGTGTCAAATTTTTGACCTACAGATGTGCAAGACAATAAATGTGTGTTTTAAGTCATCAAGTTTGTGATCTTTTGTTATAGTAGCAATAGCAAACTACTACAGCAGGGTTTTGAACCATGCTTGGAGCCATGTCTACTCTGAAAGGATGTGAATGCTTACAGGAGGCTGTGAAGGTTGTGTCACCAAACCAAACCCATCTTCAGGACAGTGTTTGGATGACAGGATCACAGAGTTCAAGATGGGGATTTAAGAGATTTTAAATAGACAGGATGTTGAATAAGGAAGCTTTGAGGATGACCTGAAAACTAGGGGTATCACCTCTCTAATCTTCCAAGAACACATAAATGTTCCCAGTTCCCCTCTCTGAGAGAGGGAACAGTAATAATAGGTAGAAATACCTCCTATCCCCCATATGACAAACTGAGTGACAAAACTAGTTTCTTGATAAATTTCAGCATACACAATGGAGTATTATTAAGCCATAAAGAAAAATGAAATCCTGTCATTTGTAGGAAAATGGTTGGAAGTGGAGGACATTGTGTTAAGTGAAATAAGACAGAGTTAAAAAGACAAGTATGGCATATGTGGAAACTTAAAAAAAAAGACCTGAAAGTAGAAGAGGGATTACTAGGGATTGGGAAGGGGGCCAAGGGAGAGTCTCAGAAGAAGAGTGGATGGACATGATAAACTCACAATGTATGCATGTGTGGAAATATCAGAATGAGCTCCATTGATTTGTACAATTAATAGATATTAATAATTACACTTTAAAAATAAAATACATAAAACTCAGAGATATTTCTTATAACATAAATAAACAAATCCTGGCAGAGTTAAAACTTAGAGGTTGCAAGCCATTAGACAACTAACACAACCTAATTTGTCTCCTGCCAAAGCTTGCTATGGTTTGCATATACTTTGAGTGTGTCTCCCAAAGTTTCATGTCTTAAATGTTTGATCCCCAGTTTGGAGATGTTGGGAGGTGGTAAGAGTTGGGTCCTAGTGCAAGGTCATTGGGGATGTTGCTCTTGGAAGGAATTAATGCTGGTCTTGAGGAGTGAGTGAGTTTTCATGAGTGAGCTGTTACAAAAGAGGGAGTCTGACCCCTATACTCTCTGGCTTCCTGTCTCACCATGTGATCTCTCCAATTCACTTATCCTCCTGCCATAATGCCATCCACCATGCGGCCCTCACCAGAAGCTGAACAGATGGGGCCTCCAAAGCTTGGACTTTCAGCCTCTACAACTGAGCTAAATAAATCTCTTTTCTTTACAAATTTCTCATTTGGGGTATTTTGTGATAGCAATGGAAATATGACCAAAGCAAAAATGAAAGCAAGGCAATTTCCTCTCACGTTTGCTATGTTTACCCTTCTTTTTTTAAGATATCACTGCATGCACTATAAGCTTTGTTTTCTGACAGAACCACGGGTCTGGACTATATTATATACTAGTTTCTAGTAATACAATTTTGTTTGTAATAACTGCTTCAGGGAGTGAGGTTTGTTGGTGACTTCTAAGAATTTTTAAAATAACCTTTTATTAACACAAGAGCAATACATATTCATTGTAGAAAATTAGAAAACATAAACAAGCAAAAATACAATAAATAACTAAATGAGTAAAATTTCCAACACCCAGAGATCACCACTGTAAGACCTTAGTGCATAATTCACTGTGTGTGTATATGTGTGTGCGCATGTGTGTGTGCCTGCAAGCTTTTATTTTATTACCAAATGGAAAACATACTATGCACAATGTTCTTCAGCCTGCTTTTTTTAGTCATCAACCTTCATTTTGCTATTTCAGTAAAATTTCCACTTGTCTAACACCCAGCTTCTATTCATATTTCTCCAAATGACCTAAAAATGTCTCTCACAGTTTCATCCAAATCAGTACCCAATCCAATCCATGCATTGCATCTGGTTCTTATGTCCTTTAAATTTCTTTTAATCTAGCACAGACACCATTTTTAATGATACTGACTTGCCAAAGATACCAGGCTAATTGTTTTGCAGAATGTTCTACATACTGGATTTGTCTGGTTCCTTATTGGACTTATTTTCTTCTAAGTTCTGTACTTGTGGCAATGGTGCTGGAGAAAGATTATGTGCACAACTAACTTTTTGAACTCTTAGAAAGTGGGGTATATGAGAATATTAGTGTTGGGTTAATTCTGTCTTAGAGGTCCTGTAATAATATACCAATTCCAGTGGGCATCAGCCCAGGTTGCAGTTGCTAAGGGAACCTCTACTCTCCCCAAATCTCAGAGCAAGACCCTTCTGAGACTGAGCAGAAACAAAAATTGGGGAGGAAATAATTTTGGACTTAAATTTCTCTGGAATTTTGGAATTAACCTTTCTCTTAAAAATTTCACAAGTGGAGAGATTTCATATTGCTCAAATTTTGGACATTTATATATTATTTGGAACATGGTATGTTATCATTTGGGTGGAACTTGCAACTTCTACTGAACTCCATTTGGATAATGTCCAGGCATAATTTAGCAAGAGAAACACCATGGGGATAGAATTTATAACCTGGAATGCAGCAAGGAACTTCGAGTTAATTTAATTAATTTCCTATTATGATTCACTTTAAAGCTTTCTGGAGGCAAAACAGAATTACCCAACAATGGCCCTAAGAGGAATGATAATTGGTATGGGGAGAAGAGTCTCATGAAGGTGGAACTTGGGCTGCCCTGTTGAACTCTAGTCTCCTACTTCTGACCCAAGCAGCCACACCCCATGAGTTTGGCGACTAAGCCTGATAGGATAAGATTTAAAAAGCTTGAAGAATATGAGGAACTATGATTCGCCTCATTACGGGCTGAATTATGTCCTTCCAAACTTCATATGCTGAGACCCGAACCCCAGTACCTCGAAATTAAACTGTATTTGGAGATAGGACCTTTAAAGTAGTTCTAGCCAGATTTCATTTATACCAAAAATCAACTTTGAAAGCCTTCCTGCCAGCACACTCTGGAGCAGCCAATACCAGGCAGTTATTGCATCATCTCAAAAGAAACACTCATAATCAATTAAATTCATTATATGTGAATATTCAGTTCCTGCCAAAGAACAATTTAAATCCTCATTTCAAAATAATATGTTCACAGAGATCAAGTCTACTATATAAAGAACATCATGAATCTATTTATTTCAAGAATCATTACAGAGTCTTTTACTAGGGCAAAAGCTCTTTGAAAGGGGCTTTCCAGCATTGCTCAGAACATACGTGCTCACTGGTCCTAAATTAGATACTGCGGGAAGACGGTGGGTAACCTTACAGTCTGTAAGTTTAGTATTCACAACAGAATGGACATTTGCAAAGAATCCCCTTCAATGTCATAAAAACTCTCCCCACAGACAAAGTCCTTCAGAACTTTTCAGAAGTAAGCCAAATTCTTAAAGGAGGTATAGCTGTGCAGCAGTCTAGATCCTTGATTGTAAGCAACAGAATTAGAATCTGGATGATTTAGGCAGAAAAAGAATGCATTAAAAGGATATTGGGCAGCTTCCAGAATCAGTAGGCGGGCTGGAGAAGCAGGTTTATAGCCAGGAACAACACTCAAACCACGCCGTCAAACTTGTCTGGTGAGGAGCCCACTGTAGCACCTCAGAGTACTCCAGTCTCCAGTTTTCACTGCTGTCACCTTGCAGGGAGCTCTATCTTGCTGCAGATGCTAACACTTCCTCAGTAAGACTTTCTGAGTGCTCAATTCTTTGCCTCTAAATCCTAAGACAAAGTCTAGGGCGGCTTGACTAGGTTGTATTCCAGAACCCTAACTTTGAAGAAGAGTGAATGTGGCACTCTTGTCTGTAGAGAGAGATGGCACTGCCACCTTCCAAGAATCATAAAATGGGGAAGTCCCCAACCAGAGGAAGTGGGTTCAAATACACACCCAAAATGAATAGCAAATGACCTCACACAGGCTGACAGTTAGGGGCTACTTGGTGTCACATGGCATTAAGTTAGTCATTGCTACCTCATTTGGGGCAAAGCAGAGGATGGCAAAGTGGGCTGAGCAAGAACTGAGAAAAGCGATCAAAGAAAGAAGCAAGAGCACCATTTCCCCACAGGGCCCTACCATTTTTCTGCAAGATTGGAGCAAATTAGAAATGCCCAAAGAGTGGAGAAACTCTACTGGGAACTTCAGGGACCTGTACAAGGCAGAGAAAACAATTGGTGTTGTTCTTGGAATACATCTTCCTTGTCTAGAGAACCTGGTATTATGACCTGGGTGATCCGTGGGCAAGTGGGTAGTAGTGGTGGTTGGAAAGAGAAATTTTTAGAGTGACTTATACTTTTCTCAGCATGTTCATTGCTTTTAATGTCTTGATGAGCTACACCTGAACATAGTTAGGGACAAAGTCAGGTACCAGAGTGTATTTTCTGACTACAGCCATTTGGTTCCAAAAATAAGAAGTCTAATAAAGGTCAACATTCTATAGAACTTCTGCCTAAAAAATTCAGTATATAATTCTCCCCTAAATTTACTTTGTTTTGAGGTGCTGGAAATCAAACTCAAGGCTTCATGCATGTTATTCATTGGTCTATCCCCAAATTATATTCCAGTCCTGCCCGAGGTTTACATTTGCTGGCAATAACTGAGTTTCATTCAACATATTTGGGATGCTCAAGCTGAATCAGAAATGGTGATGGAAACAATATGAGATATTCTTGGTATATATCAGAAATATGAGCAGGATGAATGAATGTAGGTTTTGTCACTGCTTCTTGATGTGTGAATATTACATTTAGCAGTTCACTAATCTCTAATTTGGAATGGGTAAGGGAGGCAGGACTACAGGAACTTCAACTCAGTATTCTGCTACACTGACTCCTACCAGCTAGCCACCTCTACTGCTGATTGTAAAAAATAAGAGGGAAAATACCCCAAAAGTGACAACAGGATAAGGGGACTGAGTATTGCTGTGAAACTTGGGGTACCTCTGAGCCATCACTGTAGAAAGGAAACTTGGGACCCTCTACTGTACATAAAGTATAGTCAGAAAATGGGACAGGTCCAGATAAAGTAATCTATCAAAATAACTTTCTCATAAGGAATTAGTTTGGAAAATTATTCCCACATACTCCAGGGTAGATAGGAAACACCCTTCCCCACAACCCACAAAGAAAAGAAGGAAAGAACAAATCCCTTGGAGGATTCAGATTTGTTCAAAGTGGAACCTGAGAGGAACTCTCTTAGGTGACTTTTGGGAAAGGTCTTTCTCAGAAATAAAAAGAGATGTATAGGAGGAAATTCCCCTCTTCTTAACAGGTTGTCATGTCTGCATGCAATGTTGGCACTGCTATAACCATCTTTCAAGCAGGAAGCAAAACCTGCTGTAAGCAGAGGAAGGCAGAAAAAAAAGAGAATGAAAGCCCCTGTGCCTTTGATAATGTCATTTGCTGATTCAATCAGTCCTGAAACCACCAAACAGAAATTTTCATTCCAGTTTTAGAAAATGACCCATTCCTTTTGATCTTGGAGAGATTTGTGTGGTGGGGAGTGAAACTTTGTGTGTGGGGGGGGTGGGGTGGGTGTAGGCACATAGAGTGGTAGTGGATTATGAGAGCTCAAATTGTGACACATACATTATGACAAGAAGTTCTTAGACTGAGATTCTGGAAAAATAAAAACATTTAGTTCTTTAAGGTAATGAACACCTGCCACTGAATGTACTAATATAGATTGTTAGTGGCCTGAGAAGGACTAGGCTGATGAACCAGGAGGGTGAGTGCCATGTGAAGCATTGATTTGGACCAGAGAACCAAACCCAGAATCATGGGCAAGCACTAAGTCTCAAGGTCATCCATTTCACAAATGGAAATATCACCTTACTTGTGCTTGAAGACCTTCCCACCCTAAGCATCTGTCATTGTATGAGGGAACAATTGTCCTGACTATACCCCAGGACTTGTCTTCTCACTACCCTCTTGTCACATGAATGGAAATATCCTTTTTGTGCTTCAAGACCTTATTCCACAATCAGCTAACCAATGTGTGAGAACTTTCATCCATAGAACTTAAAAGGTCACTTTCAGGTCACCCTAGATATTTACTGGTGTCAGAGAGGAGCTCTTATACCTATACTTTGAGACAAGGACTGGGACATGTTAGTACATCACTAGCTAGAGACAGAAGGACATAGACATTGTTATACCTCTAACAACTGAAATAATATGCTTTGGTACCAACCTTATTATAAAAAGCAACAGCAATGTGGGTACTAAAATTATATGACTGTACTGGATTATAAGGTAGCCATCCAAATCTAGAATATGCTAGTAATTATTGTATTTAGATTATCATTGAAAGAAAAATACAAAATTAAAATACTTCATGAAGAATTTATGGACAGCTGAGATTACATTTTTGAATCCCCAAAAGACCATGGATCCTGGTTTGAGAGACATTAGGTTAGGGCAGTCTCTAAAGAGAATATCAATATGAGACGAAATAATATTAAAGCCTGAATTGGACTTTTCTTTATATACCATAAGGCATGATTTATAATTTCAAGGATTAATCCATTGTTATTTTAACAAAAGTATGCCTTAACAAAAGGATCTCCAAAAATGCTTGGCAAAATTTAGATTCTTAGGCCCTACTCCCAGTCATCCTGATTCAGTAGTTGAGGAGTGAGGACCAGGAGTATATATTTTATTTTATTTTTTAATCGTTTGTTCTATTTAGTTATACATGACAGCAGAATGCATTTTGATTCATTGTACACAAATAGAGTACAACTTTTCATTTCTCTCATTGTATACAATGTAGAGTCACATCATTCATGTAATCATACATGTACATAGGGTAATGATGTTTGTCTCATTCCATCATCTTTCCTTCCCTTTTTCCCTCCCCTCCCCTCATTTCCCTTGACACAATCCAACGTTCCTCCATTCTTTCCTTACTCACCTCATTATTTATCAACATTCACTTATCAGAGAAAATATTCTGCCTTTGGTTTGGGGGAATTGACTTATTTCACTCCAACTTCATCCATTTACCTGCAAATGCCATAATTTTATTCCTCTTTATGAATGAGTAATATTCCATTGTGTATATATGTCACAGTTTCTTTATCCATTCATCTGTTGAAGGGCATCTAGGTTGGTTCCATAGTTTAGCTATTGTAAATTGAGCTGCTATGAACATTGATGTGACTTCATCACTGTAGCATACTGATTTTAAGTCCTTTGGGTATAAACCGAGGAGTGGGATAGCTGGGTCAAATGGTGGGTCCATTCCGTTTTCTGAGGAATCTCCATATTGCTTTCCAGAGTGGCTGCACCAATTTGCAACCCTACCAGTAATGTGTGAGTGTGCCTTTTCCCCCACATTCTCAACAACACTTATCATTGCTTGTATTCTTGATAATAGCCATTCTAATTGGAGTGAGATGAAATCTTAGGTTAGTTTTTTTTAAATACTATTTTATTTAAACTCATGTTATGAAAAAAGACTATACTATCATGTTTATATACATACTGATATTGGAAACAATTCAGTAAAACACATTTAAATTTTATAAGATACACAAACATTAAAACACTGATTGGTTATAGAAAGCAAAGTAGGAAAAAACACCATAAGCTATAATTTTTCTTTTCATTAAAGAGCAGCACCCTCTGAGAAGAATGAAATCAATTAGTAATATTCATCTACACTGTGAAATAATATATCCAAATGAATGTTCGTGATTGTGCTGATTTTATTACTTTTACTAAGCCATTTTGTCTTCCTCACACTCAATGCAAAGAAATAAAACACAAAAAAAGAAAAATATGTCATTATTATTCACAATAAAAAGGGTCTGCTGCATTCTTGCAGGCCTGGGAGTATTGTACAATAGGGAGCACATAATGGCTCAAGTGGATCAATGTACCATTTTGATTCTGATCCACTGAACAGAATCTCATTTATATCTGGTGACTGGACTAACTCCATGGGAGCTGTGATAGACTGAACCATTTCTGTGGTATCCCAAGATCTCACTAAATAAGAAAAGACTTTATGCAAGTAAATATAACAATTGATCTGTCTATACATTACAGCCTCTTTCTTTAGTATAAGGGGGAAAAGGGGGCCTTTTTGAGTACATAGATGAAAGTATTATTGTGTTCTAAAGATTGCTGGATTGATATTGTGTTGTTACAATGAAGACAAGATACTCATCAGAAGCCACTATCACATTAAGAAACTTCCACAACTTTTATCAATTCTTCAAATAATGGAGCAAGTTCCTTTTCTAGGTTGACAATTAGTCCTGTATTGGCATTGCTGCTGGCTATGAAACTCACCACCAAAGGTAAATGATTGAACCGAACCACCTGGTAGGTGTTATAGTAACATATAATGCTTTTATTTTTTTATTTTTTTGGAAGTCCAAGTTTGCTCCCTTGATCAGAAGCAAGGGCAAAAGTAGATAAGAAACCAGGTCTCAAAGCATGTTCTGGAGCATTATCACTGGCCACTTTAATAACAGGTACTCCATCTCTATCTGACACAACAATAGCATGGAGTCCTTCAACACTCGGTAACTTCTTATACAGGAATCGCTTCAGGTCCTCTGCCCATTCCACTCCTGTCCCCGCACCCCAAAGTCTAGGCCCAAGGAGGCAGAGAAGTGGCGACCTCTCCTCTTGGAACTCACCACCCTCTTCACTCCGGGACCCAGGCCTGAACCTTAGGTTAGTTTTGATTTGCATTTCTCTTCTTACTAGAAATGTTGAACATTTTTTCATATGTTTATTTATTGATTGTATATCTTCTTCTGTGAAGAGTCTGCCCAGTTCCTTAGCCCATTTATTGATTGGGTTATTTGTATTTTTGCTGTAAAGATTTTTGAGTTCTTTATAAATTCTGGAGATCAGTGCTCTATCTGAAGTGCGTGTGGAAAAGATTTTCTCCCACTCAGTAGACTCTCTCTTTACATTATTGATTGTTTTGCTGAGAAAAAGTTTTTTAGTTTGAATCCATCCCATTTACTGATTCTTGCTTTTATTTCTTGCACTTTGGGAGTCTTGTTAAGGAAGTCAGGTCCTAAACCGACAAGATGATGATTTGGGCCTACTTTTTCTTCTATTTGGTGCAGGGTCTCTGGTCTACTTCCTAGGTCCTTGACCCATTTTGAGTTGAATTTTGCGCAGGGTGAGAGATAGGGGTTTAATTTCATTTTGTTGCATGT
The DNA here is from genome assembly GCF_902686445.1 of Sciurus carolinensis. Taxonomy (NCBI): domain Eukaryota; kingdom Metazoa; phylum Chordata; class Mammalia; order Rodentia; family Sciuridae; genus Sciurus; species Sciurus carolinensis. Next base: position 43,916,066 of record NC_062232.1, read on the forward strand.
GGATTTCCAGTTCTCCCAGCACCATTTGTTGAAGAGGCTATCTTTTCTCCATTGTATGTTTTCGGTATCTTTGAGTATGTATTTTAAACAGGTGATTTGGATTCAAATTTCAGATCATATTTTCTGAAATTCTGAATCTGCCAGGAAGATATAGGTCAATAGTGCTGGGTGCAGTGGCGCAGGCCTGTAATCCCAGCTGCTCAGGAGGCTGAGGCAGGAGGGTCTTGGGTCCAAAGCCAACCTCAGCAATTTAGCAAGGCCCTAAACAACTCAGCAAGACCCTGTCTCTAAATAAAATATTTAAAAGGGCTGGGGATTTGGCTCAGAGGTTCATTGCCAGGACAAAAAGAAAGAAAGAAAGAGGGAGGGAGGGAGGGAGAGAGAGAGAGAGAGAGAGAGAGAGAGAGAGAGAGAGAGAGAGAGAGAGAGAGAGAGAAAGAGAAAGAGAGAGAGAAAGAAAGAAAGAAAGAAAGAAAGAAAGAAAGAAAGAAAGAAAGAAAGAAAGAAAGAAAGAAAGAAAGAAAGAAAGAAAGAGTCAATAAAGTGATATAATCCCAAGGAGGGGAATTCTCCCCGACGATCATTTCCCATGCAGTCAAGGGGGACAACAGACCAGAGAAATTCTTCCAAGATAGACTCAGAGTTGGGAGCAGATCTATTGATCAACATACTCATTCTACCACCAGGGAAGGGAGGTTCAAATTTAAGTGCATCATTTAAATATTGTTTGCCTAACATGAAGACTGCATCTGTTTAATTTTTTCTGTTAAAAGTGAAAGAAATCCCACAAACTTTTTTAAGCAAAATTTGTTTTCAGTACTTGGAACTGAACCCAGGACCTCATGCATTTAGGTAAGCACTCTATTACTGAATTTTTTTTCATATTTTGAGACAGGTCAGTCTAGGCTACTTATTTATTAAATTTATAATAAATTTATCAAATTTGCCATCCTCCTACCTCAACCATCCAAGTAGCTGGGATGACAGGTGTGTGGCATTATACCCAGTACAGATTTTATTTTAAATTTAACAGTGTCCTTGATATCTAATTAACATATAATAAACTACACATATTTTGAGTGTATGATTTGTTAAGTTTTGATATATACATACATATCACAATAAAAAAATGAATATATTCATTACCTTTCAGAGTTTCCTTTTACTGCTTTGTAATTCCTCCCTCCCACCTTTGCCACTCTGCCCCCACCCACAGGCAATAACTGATCTGTTTCCTGTCACTATAGATTAATTTGCACTTTATAGACTTTTCAATAAGTGGAACTATTTGGCAGGTAGTCTTTTTTATCTTCTTCCATTCAGCATACTTTGAGATTCATTCATGCTGTTGTATCAGTAGTTCATTATTGTTATTGTTATTATTTTTTGCCAAGTGCAATTCATCATATGTATGTATTACAATTTGTTTAATCTTTCACCATTTGATGGACCTTTAGATTATTTCTAATTTGGAACTGCTGAAAATAAAGTGCCTATAAATATTCTTGTACAAGACACACAAATGTGGAAATATACTTTCATTTTTCTTGGGTCAAATGGTGGTTCCATTCCAAGTAAAATGAATGAAAGGAGTAAAATGGTTGAATCATATGGCACTTGTATATTTAAGTTTTTATTTCACCAGGCATAGCTGTTTATTATTAGGTTGTAGAAAAAATGGTAGTGTTTGTTTCTTCAACAGATTTTTGCTAACATTCTGAGTGTATTCATTCACCATTTTTATGGTGCTGGGGATTAAACCTAGGACTGTATGCATAATTTAACTTTTTTTGTCTATTTACTCATGATTTAACTTTTTAAAGAAACTACCAGGACTGGGGTAGTGGCTCAGTGGGAGAGCACTTGTTTATCACGTATGAAGCACTGGGTTCGATCCTCAGCATCGCATACAAAAAAATAAAATAAAGGTATTGTATACATCTACAACTAAAAAAATTTAAAAAAGAAACTACCAAACTCTTTTCCAAAATGACTATACCATTTTACATTCTACCAGCAAAGTATGAGAGTTCCAGTTCCTCTACATCCTCCAATAATTGCTTAGTCTTTCTAACTTTAGCCATTCTAGTTAGGAAGTAATAGGCTCCCTTGTGGTTTAAGTTTGCATTACCCTAATATCTAATGAAGTTGAGTACCTTTTCATGTACTTATTTGTTATCTGTATATCTTCTTTGGTGAAGTGTCTGTTCAAATTGCTTATTTTTTATTTTCTAATTTTTAATCAAAATGTCTTCTTGCAGTGCTGGGGATCAAATTCATGGCCTCATACATGCTAGGCAAGTGCTCTATCATTGAGCTATGCCCCAGACCCCTTTTTAATTTTATTTAGGTTATTTATTTTTTTATTGAGTTTTGAGGGTTCTTTATATATTCTGGATTTAAGTCCTTTATCAAGTGTATGATTTACAAATATTCACTCCCACTCAGTGACATATCATTTTGTTCTTTTAACAGTGTCTTTCAAAGAGTAGAATTCAGGCTGGGAGTGTAGCTCAGTAGTAGAGCACATACAATTGTGAGGCCCTAGGTTTGATGTCCAGCACGGTGGGGAAAAGTGTCTTTTTTGTTGTGGTGAAACTGGAGATTGAACTCAAGGACACTCTATCACTGAACTGCATGCCCAGTCTTTTTATTTTGAGACTGGTCTTGCTAAATTGACTTGGTGGCCTCGAACTTGCAATTCTCCTGCCTCAGGTTCCAAGTAGATGGGATTACAGGTCTGTGTCAACATGCCTGGCATAAGAAAGGTCATTTCAGAGAACATAATTATTTTATTTTGTTGAAGTGAAAGAGAATTTTTTTTACTAATTATTTAATGATTAACTTTTTTCTTGTGGTGCTGAGTGACTGAACTCAGGTTCTTGCTCATGCTAGGGAAACCCTTTACAGTTGAGCTACATCCCCAGCCCTTGACTCATTATTTTAGTTAGAATGCCTTGTAGAAAAAAGAAGACAATAATTAATGATGATAAAATTTTATTATATATTACTTATTATAGAGGTAGGATGACCAAAGTGTTTGTTAATATAGCTGCTCAAAAATGTCATAAAGAACCCAGATTCTTTTCATCTTTCTACACTGCCATTCTCAGCTTCCTGGCTTCTTCTGAAGAGAACTTCACACTCTTTGCCTCATCATTGCAAGGTAGGCAGCTGAGGTTCTATGTATTACATCCAGAGAGACAACACCAAAAGGAAGAATCTGGACTGCCTTTTCTGAGTGTCACTCATTAAGAATGAGGACACTTTTTTGAAAGATCCTCAGCAGACCTTCCCTGGCATCTCATTGACCACCACTGGGTCATAAGCACGAGTAATTTGCAGAAACTAGCATGACATCAGGGGTTGGCAAACTACTGTTAGTGGGCCAAATCCAGCCTCCTGCCTGTTTCTGTACAACTCATGAGACAGCAAAGTTTTTCACCTTTTTAAGTGGTTGAAAAAAAATCAAAAGAAGAAACTATTTTGTGATGCAAAAACTGTATGAAATTCAAATTTCAGTGTTTGGAGAACTTCCCATTTCAACTTGGAGATGTAGGGAGCTAGAAAAATGTTGCTCCTACTGTAATAAGAAGTAAAAACTGGACAGACTGTTTGTGAACACTTCTGAGAACTGAGGTCACAGGTCAATAACCTAGAGAGAAGAGCCTTAGGGGAGACAGAAGACTCAAGCATTTGCTTACCTGGGGCAGATTCTACATTAAACTAGAATTTTTTTTTTCTGTGCTGGGGATTGAACCCAGGCCCTTGCTCATGCTAGGCAAGCACTCTACCATTGAGTTACATCCCCAGCCCCTAAATTAGAAATTTTGACGAATTGCCAGAGGCAGTTGCTGGAGTGTGAGCTAGCTCAAGAGTGTGAATCTGAGAGCTGAAACAACAGGGACATTCGCAACCTCTTGTTGTATGTTCCTCCAGGAACATGTTCCCTCCAGGCTCTTTCAGGTAGGATGGGAAGAATTCTGAAAAAGTTCCCTTCCTCCTCCCTCCCTCTCCAATGTGCTGACTGTGATAGGGGGACAGCAGTCACTGGGAAATCTGAAATCCATCCAGACTCTTTCCACGATCTCCTTTATGAATAAAATAAAAATAAAATAAAATAAAACAAAATAAAAGCTTAATCTGCAGTGGGAAGGGATCCAGTGGAAGGCCCTGAGATGGGATTCACAGCTGAGATATTTTTAAGATCTTAGAGAAAAATCTGTGCTCTTTTTATCAAGCCCTGATCTCCTTTTGTAGTAACGTATCTGGGTTTGCTCTGATGGGTATTCAATGCCTACCACCAGAACACTTTTAGGTGTACAACCTAAGATACCTCTCATTAATCTTTTCTGATCTACCAAGTGATAAAATATATCATTCTCATCTGTATACCATAATGAAAGGGGAGTAAATACAAGATTGGACTCAAGCAGACCCTGGAGGCACAAGTAAGTTGTATGAACAAGTAGTTCCCTGGATCCCATACCTACTAGATCATGAAGAATTACCTCTGTCCAGATTATGTGGGAATTTAGATAATCTACTAGGCTGGGTGCAATGGCATGCACCCGTAGTCCCAGCTACCTGGGAGGTTGAAGTAGAAGGATCCACTAAGCCCAGGAGTTTGAGGTCATCCTGTGCAACATAGTAAGATGCTATCTCAAAAACAAAACAAAAATAAGTAAACAAACAAACAAGGAAAATGAATTGGGCCAAGTTTACAATTTGTTGTTGGCACCAATCAGAAATAAAGTGCTACAGTATTACAGTTTCACTCAGGCATGTCTGAAGGACATTGGTGAAGGGATGTCTTAGTGGACATAAAATTAAGGAATAAATCTGGATGTCCATTTTGCCAGAATGAGAAATAGTCGAAAGTGTGGATCTACACAGAATTATAGGCAATTTCTACTGGTTTGGTTTGAGGATCAGGAACTGGAAAGGAAAAAGATTAGAGGTTTGATGCAATAGAGATCTGGGGATAAAGCATGAATATAGAATTATCACAATGATCCCAGAGTTTGGGACTGTTTATATATATATATATATATATATATATATATATATATATATATATATATATTTTTTTTTTTTTTTTTTTTTTTTTTTTTTTTAAATTTTGAGAGAGGGTCTTGCTAAGTTGCCCAGGCTGGCCTCAACCTCCCAAGTCTCTGGGACTGCGGTTGTGAGCCTGTGTGCTAGGCACCTGAGATTGTTTCTCTAACTTGAGTATAACTCACCAAACCCCTCAACTATGGAAGATGTTTTCAGTAATCAGGTGGACAAGATGACCCATCATAAGATGACCCTTTCCTAGCCACCCTGTGCATGCTTAATGGGCCATGAACAAAAGACCAACTTCTCCTAGGGCTGAACTGGTTTTTGCTGAGTGACCAATTTGTTAATCATAGTCACTTGTCATGAGCTTCCAATGAGGGATTATGGCTTGACAGGATAAACCAGCTCTATGGTGGCATGTTGATTATATTAGGCTCCTTCACTCATGGTGAAGGCGGTGATTTATTGTCACTGGAATGTCTCTCATTATTCTGGGAATGAATTTACCTTTCTTTCCCATAACACTTCTCCAAATATCATCATCTGTGAACTTATTGAATAAATCATTCACCATTATGTCATTGCAGAGAATACTGCTCTGACCAAGGAATTCCCAGCAGAAAAAGGCAAGAAATAAACCAATGTTTACAGAATTGACTGGTCTTGCGACATATCCAAGCATCCCCAAAACAACTGGTCTTATGGAATAGAAATGACAGTTATGACACCAACTGGGAGGGAACACCTTGATAGATTGGGGTTTCGGTCCTACAGTAACTGATAGATGCATGGTGCATTTTCATTCATAGCCAAAACATGTGGATTGAGAAATCAAGGGATAAAATGAGGAGTAATCCCTCTCACTATTATCCCTAATGTATCACTTGGGAAAATGTTGCTTTCTATGCCTGTAAGACTGAACTCCTCCAGTTTAGAGGTCTTAGTACTTAAAAGAGGAATGCTCTACATGAAGTACATTTGACAACAGCCATCTAATCATTTCAACTTCTCATGGTACTCAGAAAATAGGCCAGAGAAAAAAGAGGGAGTTACTGATTAGATTGGGTTAATTGGCTCTATAAAGGGGAAATAGGGTTGCTACTACCCAGTTATTCAGGACTGAGTATGGAAGTCTCTGTGTTAGTCATCCTTTTGTCACTGAGACCAAAATACCTGACAAGGACAACTTGGAGAAGGAAACATTTATTTCAGGCATGTGATTTCAGAAGTCTCAGTTCATGGATGGCCAACTCCATTACTCTGGGCCTAAGGTGGGGCAGAACATCATGGTGGCATGGTAGAGGAAAGTTTTCAGCTTATGGCACCTGGAAAGGAGGAGGAGGAGGAGGAGGAGGAGGAGGAGGAGGAGAGAGAGAGAGAGAGAGACCAACCAAGGTGCCAGGGTCGGATATAGTCCAAGATCATATCCCAGTGACCTACTTTCTCCAGCCATGTCCCACCTGCTACAGTTACCACTCAATAGTACATTCAAATGATTAATTAATTCATCAAGTGGATTAATCCACTGATGAGATTACCCTTTCATAGTCCAATCTTTTCAGCTCTGAACATTACTACCTTGCCTAACAACACATGAACTTTTCGGGGACATTTTTAGATCCAAACCATAACAGGAAGTCACTGGAGAATCAATCCTCTGAGGTACTTCCTGTTGCTACTGTGTTCGTAAGTAGAAGTTAATGGAAGACTAGAGCAACACCTTATAGGCAGGACCACTAAAGACTCTGAATTAAGAATGGATAGTGGAGGACAAAGTCATAAATACCAATTGCAACCTCCTAGCCAGTTATAGAAATGAAGATTTCCACTTGAATATTTTCATTTTATGTGTTAATTATAGGTGAATATATATTTATGCCTTTAAATTACTTTTCTTTTATGCTTCCCATTGTCCTATTAAGAAGTGATGAATGTGGTGGTTAACATTATCATTTAGTTCATAAATTATAGAAAATAGGAATCAGAATGGAACTGGAGAAGGAAAGGACATCACCCAAAGACCCTGGACTTGGGTCTAGATGAAGTAACAAATGAGAATGTTGTTGACTCTCTATTGTAAACAGGTGAGTGTTCTTTCAGCTGTATGTGGAATTGTTGCATTAGGGAGTATTTTTGAAATTGTATGTATAGGAAGGTGACTATCGGGCAGAGAAGGAATGACCTGTGGTAGACAGCTGTTGTTTTTGTCTGTGTGAAATATGTTCTTCCTTTAGTAATAACTCCTTTTTCTTCTAAGAACTATCCACTCAGAAAATTGCACACACTCTTGATGGATCTGCCTGGTAAGTCCTCTTATTTTCCATAGTGAAGGGATGAGCATGTGACCCAGTTTAGGCCAATAAGAATCTCTCAGTAACTTGAAACGAGTATAATAATACAAAGAGGGGAAATGGTTAGAACTGATTCATTGCAACAATGGTATCCTTTCTATTAGAACTGATTATCTAGATTACCTAGATCCTAGAAGTTGTCTTGTTTCATGTCATTTCTAAGGCTCATTTGTTCAATTTTTTGTTTGATTCTGTGAGTTATTCCATACTGGAAGAAGACTTCCAGTAAACACCATTTGTTCTTTCATTAGAATAAATCAAGTTTTGTTTCTTACAATAACTAATATCCCAGTATATATTTATGAATGAAAAAAGGCAAGTCAAAAATACTATGGAGAAGAGGAGATCAAGGTGGAGGACTGAGCACATGCTCTAGCATCTTCCTTCTACCCAAATATTTGGAAGTAACAGAAATGTCATATTTTTAGAAAAGTATCACACCCCATAATTCCAGCAACTTGGAAGGGCGAGGTAGGATGACTGCAAGTTCGAGGACAGCATGGGAAACTTAGTGAGACCCTGTCTCAAAATATAAAAGAAATTTTAAAAGGCTGGGGATGTAGCTCAGTGGTAGAGTGCCCCTGGGTTCAGTCCCCAGTACTGCAAAAAAAAAAAAAAAATAGAAATAGAAATACAGTGCTTGAAAACTAGAAGAGTTACTCCAGTTGACTTTGAATTGAAAGGAATCTATGAAAGAAGACAAAGGCGGATATGATTGAAAAGACAAAGGAAATGAAACCCTTAAAGTATACAATTAGGCAAAATAAGTTACAAAATGTGGAGGCATCTTGAAGGAGAAGTTGTTCCAAGCTTAGAGATAACAGAAATATGTAGCAAAAAAGAGCTCAGGGTTTTCCCTTAAAGGATAAAATAAGGGCAGTCATGTGGAGAAGTCCTTAGACTACAGAAACAAAGTGGTCCCCAAGAAACTTATGGCCCCTGGAACAAAACTAATTCTCTCACCTCCAGAAGGCTACTTACAAGTGCACTCTGCCTAGCAGTACATCTGTTGTTAACACCACTCCCAATACAGGGCACAGACTTTGATTAACACAATGAAGCACTCATACAAGGCTCAGAAAAAAAATCAGTGTTTAGTACAATTCCTCTATTTGATCATTGTGAAAACTAATTAAACCTCACCAAATTTATTCATCGAGATAATATACACATTCTGCAAGCATAACAAAGGGTCTGAAAAAATGTACAGCAAACTATTAGCAGTAGATACTCCTTAGAGGTGGGTCCAAAAACTACTTCTACTTTTTAATTTATGGGATCTTTATTGTTTAGATTTCTCCTCCTCCTCCTTTTCCTCTCCCTCCTCCTCCTCCTCCTCCTCCTCCTCCTCTCTTTTTCTCTCTCTCCTTCTCTTGGAACAAGCATGTGTTTTAAAGTCTTCTTTCACTATTAATTTTTTCTCATACAATTTTTTATTCAGATATAATTCACATCCCATAAAATTTACCCTTTTAAAGTGTATAATTCAATGTTTTGGGTGTATATACAAGGTTGTACAATAATCACCAATTCTTAAGTCTAGCTATTGAATGTTCTAGAACATTTTTATCATCCCATAAAGAAACTCCCTATCCCTTTGAAGTCACTCCATATCTCCCTTCCTCCAGTTCCCGTCTACCACTTCTTATCTCAGTGTATTTCCCTCTTCTGAACGTTGCATACAAATTAAATCTTACAATATGTAGCATTTTATGTTAGTTTCTTCTTATTTTTCTTCCAGTAGTGTTATTGAACCCAGGGATATTTTACCATGAGTCACACCCCAGCCATTTTTTTCCACACCATTCATGTAATCATACATATACGTAGGGTAATACTGTCTGTCTCAGTTTACTATCTTTCCTTCCCCTTCCCCTCCTACCCCATTTTCCTCTACACCATCCAAAGTTCCTCCATTCTTCTCTTGCCCTCCCTGCCACCCTCCATCCCTGTTATGTATCATCCTTCATTTATCAGAGAAAACATTTGGCCTTTGCTTTTTTGAGGCTTGGCTTATTTCACTTAGCATTTTATTCTCCAATTCCATCCAATTACCAGCAAATGCCATAATTTTATTCTTCTTTACACCCCAACCATTTTTATTTCTTATTCTGAGGCAGAATTTTGCTAAATTGACCAAGCTGGCCACAAATTTGTAATGTTCCCGCCTCAGCATCTTGAATCACTGGGATTATATATGTGCACCACCACATCCAGTTTAAGTTGGCTTCTTTTACTTACCATATTTTCAAGAGTTATCCAATTTGTGGCATATATCTTTTTCATAACTAAATAATATTAAATTATTTAAATATACACTTTATCTATTCATCAATTTATGAACATTTGGCAGTTCTGGGAATTGAAGTCAGGGTGTCATGCTAGGCAAGTGTTCTACCCTGAGGTGCATCCCAACCGTTTCTATTTATTTTATTTTGTTTTTATTTGTTCTTTTTAGTTATACATGACAGTAGAATGCATTTTGACATATAATACATATATGAAGTATAACTTCCCATTCTTGTGGTTGTACAAGATATGTAGTTACACTGGTCATATATTCATATGTGAACATAAGAAAGTCCAATTCATTCTACTATCTTTCCCATTCCCATCACCCCTCCCTTCCTCCCATTTACCCCTACCAGTCCAATCCAGCGAACCTCCATTCCTCCCCCAGCACCCCCCTTTTGTGAGTCAGCATCTGCATATTAGGCCTCGGGTTTTTGAGGGATTGGCTTATTTCACTTATATGATAGTCTCTAGTTCCATCCATTTACTGGCAAATCCCATAATTTCATTCTTCTTTGTGGTTGAATAATATTTAATTGTGTATATATACCACTTTTTCTTTATCCATTCATCTGTTGAAGGGCACCTAGGTTGATTCCATAGCTCAGCTATTGTAAATTGAGCTGCTATGAATATTGATGTCTAGACATTTCTTTTTTTTTATTTTGAGAAAGGATCTCTCTTACATTGAACTTACAATCCTCCTGCCTCAGCCTCCCAAATTGCTGGAATTACAGTCATGCACCACTGCACCCAGTCATCAATTCATAAACATTTTGAGCTATTACTATTTTGGGGCTACTCTAAATAATGCTGCTATGGGCTGGGATCATAGCTCAGTGGCCGAGCGCTGGCCTAGCACGTGTGAGGCACTGGGTTTGATTCTCAACACCACATATAAACAAATGAATAAAATAAAGGTCCATCAACATCTAAAAAAAAGTTTAAAAAAATAAAAAATAATGCTGCTATGAACAAGTATATATGTGGGAATATGGTTTTTGTTCTTTTGGGAGTATACCTAGGAGTGGAATTGTGGGGTATATTTGGGGAACTGTCAAACTATTTTCCAAAGCTGCTACACTATGTACATTTCCCTTTTTTTAATGTGTGTGGATTTTTTTATTTGTTCTTTTTAGTTATACACGACAGTAGAATGTATTTTGACATATCATACATAACATGGAGTATAACTTCCTGTTCTTTTTTTTTAACTCTTTTTGTAGTTGTAGATGGACAGCAAGCATTTATTTTATTTGCTTATTTTTGTATGTGGGGTTAAGGATCAAACCCAGTGCCTCACACATGCTAGGCAAGTGCTCTGTCACTGAGCCACAGCCCCATCCCCAAACTTCCCATTCTTGTGGTTGTACATGATATGGAGTTACACTAGTCAAGTATTTATATTTCCACCAACAATGTATGAGGGTTCTAATTTCTCCATATCATCACCACATTTGTTATTGTCCAATGTATTCAATTTTGTAACTAAAATAATCTCTAGTAGATACCTGCTTTGGTTTGGATATGATCCCCCAAATGTATGGTTTGAATGTATCCCCCAAAGTTTCATCTGTGGAAACTTGGTCCTCAGTGTGACTACGTGGGAGGTGGTGGGACCTTTAAGAGGTGGGGCTTAGTGCAGGGTAATCAGGTTACTAAGGGTGCTGCCTGCAGAAGGGATTAAGCTAACTTTTGTGGGATTCCTGAGTTTTCTGGAGAGCAAGAGTAATGCTGACCCCTGAATCACTCTCTGGCTTCTTGTTTTGAGATATCCTCCTGCTGTTTTGATGCTACCTACCATGAAATCCTTACCAGGGTTGAGCCAATCAATGCTGGTGACATGCTCTTAAACCTCTAAAACTGAGACCTAAATAAACTTCTTTTCTTTATGAAGTTAGCCTGCCTGAAGTATTTAATTTTAGGAATATTGTCCCGGCCCACGGGACATCAACATAGGACGGCGAACCTAAGAGAGAAGGAATGAAAGGGACAAGAGACACAGGGAGTGGCAGCAAGACAGGAATTCTGATCAAGCTGCAAATTTTTATTGTTCTCACGGGTATTTATGCTGAGGGAATGAGGGGTATGACGAGGTGCAGGCTGGTTGGCTGTGTTCTTCTATTGGGCTCCTGATAGGGTGCAAGTTCGCGCCGGCGGGAAGGTGTAGTCCCAGAAGAGAAGCAGGGATGGCGCCATAGGCGCCATACTGTCAGAATTGTCAGCCAGGAGTGGGGGAGGGGCGCTGCTGCTTATTGTAAAGGTCAGAATGTTCTCAGAATGAGAACTTCTTGGTCCCTGACAGAATATAAAATGGACTAATACAACACCTCTTAGGAGAGCTTTGGACCGCCCTGGATACACAGGTGTGTCATCCCAGACTCCAAATTTGTATTCGTGTCCTTGTTCCCTGAGCACAGATGATTTGGAAAGGGAATGAGCATCTAATCCAAACAGAACCAAGAAGCCCTTTCTCTGGCGCCCTTGGAGTTGAGTCTAATAGATTTCAATCTTTTAGTTTGAGAACTGTCTTAAGTGATAGAGAAACTGAAAACTCTAAACCTGTTGGTAACAATTTGGTAATCACCTTGTGGACCAGGAAGCATTGTGAATTGACAATAAGAAGTAGAAGAATAAAGAAAATATCTATAGAGAAGCAGATATTGGAAATGGAAAAATGGGTCTTCCTGAGTTCTCTACAGTGTTTAAAGACCCTGGTCCCTTCCTGAGGCCCAGTTTCTTCCTGTATTTGGATTTCCCAGGCCACTCATGTATACATACATATCCTTTTTTTCATAAATGAATCTGAATTTGTTTCTGTTACCTGTAACTTTAACATTAACTAATACAGAAATAAAACATGAAAAGTGACAAAAAGGGTTCTATAAAGCAACAGACAACCTCTGTAGACGGCCAAGGACAAGACATAAGTATTGTCTCTTTTCTTTCTATGGATTGGCTCTATTCTGCTTCTTTCTGCAAATCAGATTTTTTCTGTCTTAGAACTCCACTGTTGCATTTTAATTTCAGCTTTCAGGTTGAGTTGGAAGATCAAAACTAAACTCACAACACAGATCGCTTCTGACACCAGATGGGTAGGGGGTTTTCTCCACAAACCTGTCAATTAATTCAGAAACAGTGGACACAGTCAGGTGTCCTCTTATCTAATTCAGTTTTGGCACCATCTATAGTGTCAGATCCCACAGGTTGAGGGCTCAGTCCCCAATACTACCTCTCTCTTCACTTTAAATGCCAGTCACAAGCCACTGGTTGTTTTTCCTGTGCATCTGACCCATCAGGGTTCTCACAAGCCCCTTCTTGTATTTGATTAATTTGCTTGAGAAGCTCATAGAACTCAGGGAAACATTTACATTTATTAGTTTATTGTACAGAGTATTAAAAAAGGCTACAGATGAAGAGATGTGATCAAGAAATGTGTGAAGGAGTGCAACACTTTCATGCCCTCTCTGGGCATGCCATCTTCCAGGAACCTCCACATGACTATCTGGAGGATCTCTTAACCCTGATTTTTGGGATTATATGGAGAATTCATTGCATGTCTAATGTTGGTAGACTGGGTAGGGAAATTCACAAAAGCTATCTGTTCAGATTCTCCTTATCCTCTCTGTACAGCATTCCTTCCTCCCAAATATGGGAAAGAATTTCTGAAATGGGGGTCTTATCATCAGCTATCAGATAAGGTAGCTCAGAGAAGGGTGGGGAAGATTAGAGTTTCTGTGACCTGCCTTGAGGAGGGAGTCATGAGCCAGGAACCAAGGACAAAAAATACATAAATATACACACATATGTATATAGATATATAATCTCACAAATTTACAATGCAGTGATTCCCACTCTGACTCTAAATAACCTTTTTAATTTAAGTGCTCAGAGTTATCTTCTTCATCAGTCCCTCAGGTCCTGTTTCCAGTTCTCAGGATATTCTGACTTAATTCAGGACATGTATTGGCATTGGTCCTAGAAACTGTAGCCAGGTATTTGGGGATACCTTCTATGGTCTGTGCCCAGGAAAGTTTCCCTACAAAGGAGGATTGGGCACAGTGAAAATGAATGTGTATACTCCCTGAATCCTTGTATGTGTGAGTGACATCTTGGTGGGATATACGATTCTTGGGTCAGAACCTTGGATTCCCCCCCAACAACTTCTATATATTGCTCAATTATCTTTTCACATTTAGTGGCATGGAAGAGAAATCTGAGGGTGACCTGATTTCTTTTCCTTTGTGGCTAACCTGTTTTTTTTTCTGCCTAGATTTGTGTGGGACTTTTTCCTTACCCATGAAATTCTTTAATGTTACTTTTATTTTGGCTCATTATCTTCACCTCTTTGTTTTTTAACTCATAAAATAATTTCTTGAACCTGTATTCTACACAATTGACTTGTTTTGTGTCAGTATCCCATGTACTACTCACTATCTTCATGGAATTTTCCAATTCAGTAACCACATATTTCTTGTGAAAGTAAGTTCCCTCTTCAGAGATGAAATATCCTCTTAAATCTCATCAAGAATATTGAGTTACAAATTTCTAAAAGTATCACCTATTTATTGAAGCAAGTCTATTTTAAAGGTAAATATTTCCTCAGACTGGTCTCCTCCCTTAAATTTTTAATCTTTTTATGAACTTATAATTTATCTTTGCTCATTCTGAAGAAGGTGTTTATGTTTATCTGTTACTGGCATTAAAGACAGGTTTTCTCTGAGATGGGATTACATACAAAGGGGAAAAAAGAAATTGACATATTCTGTTTTATTTTGCCATGCTGAGGAATTCGACTGAGACATGAGGAATATAGAATGAACTGTCAAAAGGTAGGCATATGCCACGAAGTTTAAACTATTTTGTCAAATAATTAGTACCTAGTCCCTTACATTTACTCCATGTGCCAGTGCCATGGTGTGTAGTTGTCGATGTCTGTCATGATTTGAACTTTCTTAGGAAAGTGACATTTCATTCCATTCTTGCTTCAGGCTCCTGCTGCCTGAGGTTTGGAGCTCCTGTGTTAGGTCATAAATGTAATTGTGCATAGAAAACAGAAAGCCCATAGTACAACAAGAACGTTCCTGATGTTCTCATGTTTATTATGTTAGCCTGCAGTAAATTGGGGCACAACACCACTTCTCTACCTGGTTCAATGATCTCATTTAGGATCTTGCTGTGTTGAAGCCTTCCACTTTTTATACCATCTGCAGCAAATACGAGTGGGGTCAAACTTCAGTCAATTGGTCCACATGTGGAAGCTGGGACAATTACTATAGTCTTTTGGTTTGCTCCCTGGCATCTATATTCTGACCTGCTTCTGACCCAAATCCCTGCTGCTGTCTTTGGACATTTTCATATCTCTTCTGGGGAATACCTCTTACTTCTTAGATGAGTTCCTATTTTGCTTCTATTGAATTGTGGGCTAATCAACGCTTTTACCAAACTGTCTTGTACATGTTTTAAAGTTTCTGATCCATTAATTGTTAACAGATACTTCCCTTATTTTATAGTTCTTTGGTCATTTCAATGGGGTTATGACAAGAAGGGGCTTAACATGTACTAAAATCATTATCTTTTCTACATGAGGAAGTACTTAGGGATGAAGTATATTGACATCTCCAACTTACTTTGAAATGCATAAAAAATTAAATGGGTTGATAGGTGGATATGTGTGATAAAACAAATATAGATGAATATTAGTTCAAGAACCTAGGCAGGGACTGGGGTCGTGGCTCAGTGTTAGAGTGCTTGCCTAGCACGCATGAGGCACTGGGTTCGATTCTCAGCACTGCATATTAATTAAATAATAAATCAGTCCAGCAATAACTAAAAAATATTTAAAAAGAATCCAGGCAGTTTCTTACCTCTCAGAACTAACAAACCCTAAATAGAATACGACAAGCACAGGAAGATTCTGAAAAGAGGAAAAAAGAAAGTAGATGACTGAGGGATCTTGGGACTTGAGGAATGACACAGCAGTGGGTTACTACGGATTCCTTAGTGTTCCCCATATGTCCTCATTGTCTAGGACACTGCTGAAGGCTCCAAGTCTGAATTGTCAGCAGGGCCATACAAAAAAGCTCCAAGAAAAGTCTTTTTCCCTATCCAAAAGGCTAGGGAAATGGTGGCCTAATAGCAGAAAATCTTTTGGACTTTGTCCTCTACTTGGACTTCTTAGGTGTTTGCCATAGCATCAGATATCAAATTCCCATACAACCATACCCAATATAGGAAAGACAAAACTTAACTTTGCATTTCTATTGGGAAAGACCCTTACCATGAAGACTCACAACAGAATTCTCTTTGGCCAGTATTGGGTCATATGCCCACCCTCCTATTGCAAGATAGGCTGGAAAAGCGAGTGCTTAACTTTCTCAGTCTCTGTGGTGAAAAGTGGTCTCTGTCAAAAAGGAAAAGGGATGAGAATGGTTGGGGTAGAAAACCAATAGTGATTGTCACACCTTCTAAATGAGGTTCTCCCATGTTATTCTGAATCATGACTATTTGTTTCCTTTGTGAAACTGATCTCAGTTTTAAAGTATTTCTTCATTTGCTTCTTTACTTATTTACTGGAAGTCGATCTTATAAGACTTTTGGGGGGCTTCATAAGGTCAGAAAACATATCTGCATTGATCATTGTTTTATCATTAGCATGTTGTCTGGCTTGGAGTAGGAGTTCAAAATATCCTGTAGCATAAACAAATGAAACTGAACACATCCTATTTCCTTCACATATGAAAGACAATTTTTTATAAAACTCTTGGGTCACAACCATTTCCATTCAAAACAAAGGACATGGATCTATTGTCTTTTGGCATTTAGTTTTACAGGAAAGGTCAACTTGATTCATAAGCAGCCTGTTTCTTTTTTTAAAGAAAGTTTTGTTTTGAAAGAACTGTAGATTCATTGGAATTTTAAAAGATAGAACAAAGAGATCATCACTCAGTTTCCCCCATTCATATTGGCATAAAATATGTAGATATGTATAGCCATCACTGCAATCAACATACAATACTATTCCATGACTACAAAGGCTCCCTGGTGATGTGACTTTTTAGTCACACCCAGCGCTTCCCCTCACCTTAACATCTCATCTATTCTCCATGACTATACTTTTGGTCTTTTCAGGAAGATTACATAAATAGAACCATAATGGGTGACCTTTTAGTTTTTTTTTTTTTTTGGTACTGGGGATCGAACTCAGGGCCTTGCGCTTGCATGGCAAGCATTCTACCAGCTGAGCTATCTCCCCAGCCCAGGGGTGACCTTTTAGAACTAGCTGTTTTTCATTCAGGATAATGATCTTGATATCCAACAATTTGTTGTATGTATCAATGATTTATTCTTTTTTATTCTTGAATATTATTTCATTGTATGGATGTATTAGAGTTTGTTCAGCCCTTCATTCATCGAAAGATGTTGGAATCATTTCCAATGTCCTTGCCATAGAAATAAAGATGATATGAATATTTGTACACAGGTTTTTGTGTGAACACAAATTTTCATTTCTTTGGCATAAATGTCCAAGAATAAAATTCCTGAGTCATATGATAATTGCATGTTCAGCTTTTTAAGAAAATTTCAAACTATTTTCCAGAGTGGGTACTTTACATTCCCACCAGCAATGTATGAGTGATTGTTGTTACACATCCTTGCTAGCTTTAGGTTTGTCACTATTTTTAATTTTAGATGTTTTAATAGGTAGGAGCGCAGTGCTATCCTTTCATGGTCTTAATTGTCATTTCCTAATGGCTAATAATTTGAACATCTTTTCATATGCTTATGTGCCCTCCATACATCTTTTTTAGTGAAATGTCTCTTCATATCTATATTCTTATTTTTTATTTTTGGTGCTGGAGTTTGAACCCAAGTGTGCTTTACCACTAAGCTTAATCACCAGTCCTGTTATTTATTTATTTTAGTTGTAGATGGACACAATATCTTTATTTAATTCATTTATTTTTATGTGGTGCTGAGACTCAAACCCAATGCCTCACACATGCACGGCGCTCTACTGCTGAGCCACAACCCCAACTCTATTTTTTAATTTTGAGACAGTGTCTCGCTAAATTGCTTAGACTGGTCTTGAACTGGTGATCATCCTCCTGCCTCAGCCTTCTGAGTTGCTGGGATTACAGGTGGGTTCTGCCATACTTGACTGTCTCTTCATATGTTCTGGCTATTTTGGAGTTGGATTATCTACTTTTTACTATTGAGTTTGGAGATTACTTTATAACTTCTAGATATGTCTTTAGCCGATATATAGTTTGTAAATGATTTCTCCCAGTCTATAACTTGTCTTTTCATCCTCTTAATAAGGTGTTTTGCAGAGCAAAAATTCTTAATTTTGATGAAATCCAATTTGTTGATATTTTTCTCTTATGGATCATGTTTTTGGTTTCAAGTCTAAAAATACTTCATCAAGCCCTAGGTTTTGAAGATTTTCTACTATGTTTTCTTCTAAGATTATTATTTTATATTTTATATTCAAATCTATGACTCAGTTTAATTAGTTTTTATGTAAGATTTGAAGTTTAGTTTGAAGTTCATTTATTTGCTCATGCATATTAAGTTGGTCTGGCACTATTTGTTGAAAAGGTTCTTTCCATCATTGAATTGTTTTTGCATCTTTGTCAAAAATCAATAAGTAGGAATTGTGTGGGTCTGTTTCTAGGTCCTCTTCAATTTTTTGCATTTGTCTCTAGTTCTAGGATCTCTGGGAAATGTTTGGTCCTTCTCTACTTTTGATGCAATACTATGTCAATATTCTTCTAACTATGGAATAAGTTATAAAACATTCATCCTCATTACCAACATCCTCTACCTGAAGTAATGGGCAAGAAAGAATAAAAAAAGGATTTTAGTTAAAACATACATGGCATAACAGAAAGCAAATTTAGGTAGAGCCTACAATTCTGATTTTTACTTATGACCACAAGACTGTAACTGGTAAGTTTCTTCCTTTTCTAGTCATTTCATGTTCCTTTTACCTTTGACCAGCAAATCAGCTGGCAGTTTTCTTCAAATAACAGGATGACTCAACTTTTATTGTTTGGTGGTCCTAAACTTATTGGGTTGCTGTGGTTTATTTATTAACTTTTACATCTGAATATAACAATTCCAGGGCAAACCCAGATATATCCATCTGCTTTTGATAATCAAGACTGATCATCTGAGTGAACACCATCAACTGCTCTTTTTTGGATCTGCTTGTTCAATAGCATACAGAACCCAAAATGGTCAGGGAAATTCAGCTTCTAATTGGTAGAAGCATCCTTTTTGGGAATTAACATCTCTACAAAAGCAGAGCTTCAAGCCTCAAGGAACAGCAAGTAAATGCTTTGGAAATGCTATTAAGTAAAATTGTAAGAAATACCACTTCCACTTAGGTCTTATTCCTTGGTTCAAAGACCAGTTTTGGAGATTGCGGCGAGAGGAGGGATGCTGCATCGTAAGACAGCCCTCCAGCAAATTGTTCCAGAGCATCCAATTGGTAAAACTAGGTCATGTGCCTGCAACTTTAGCTTCCAGGGGGATGGGAGAGGGAAAAAAATTGATCATTCTTTTAGCTTTTGATAGTGGTGCTGATGATGTCCTGTCTTGGTAGTGGCGGTGGTGATGGTGGTGGTGGTTGCATCTAAAGGTATTGTCTGGCAACAATGCTAACTGCTTGGCATCACTGATATTATAAAGTATCCACTTATCTGTCCCTATCTATCTTAAAAGTTATCAATAAGGGGCTATTGAAGCTTGTGAGCCTAAGAGTTGAGTGAAGTTTGCAGAGAAGTGGGCTAATCTCACCTTATTACTCATTCACAAAAGCCTCTTTGTTCTTTCTCACACTAATGTCAGATGTTTCTGAAACCCAGATTTTAAATAAAAGGATAAGGAAAAAAAGGGCAAACTTGCTCTCTGATGTTTTAGACTAATCTTGCAGTTTTACTGTTGCATCATCTGGTGCCAACTACCTTTCAAGAAACCAGATTCTTTTTGGTGGGGGACTGCAGAATTGAGCTAAAACCTACATAGGAAAGTATACATTAAACATAACTACTGGTTGTAGATAGGACATAGAAGGGGCTTCTTCTGATATGTTGGTGAAGGAATAGGAGCTGATTAAAATGCTTTAATGTTGATGTTTCCATTTTTCCCATACAGAAGACATTCCATTGATTTTTTTAAAAAATTTTTTGTCATAGATGGACACCATAGCTTGCTTGCTTGCTTTAATCATTTACTTATTTATTTATTTATTTATTTATCTATTTATTTATTTATTTATATGTGGTGCTGAGGATTGAACCTAGTGCCTTACATGTGCTAGGCAAGGGCTCTACCACTGAGCTGCAACCCCAGTCCCTCCATTGATTTTTAAGGACTCTATATGTGTTTAAAACACAACCTGCCCATTGCATATCATATATGTTACACAAGTATTTTTTACTTTATAATCTTTTTGGTATAGACAAAGTTTTAATTTGTATGTAGTAATATCTATTGAAAATTTTCTTTTTTCTCATTGCTTTTGAGAAGCACTTTAGTGTGAAATGTATTATACATATAAAAGATATGTAAACCACATGAATGATTTAAAAATCATAATAAAATGAATATCTATGTGCCAACGACCCATTTTTGTGTGCTTATTATGAAGACCATATGACTACTCACCTTTCTTCTGACAATGTAGTTAGCTGTACTATAAACTATCTAAAACAAAAACAATGTTGCAGATTTACATTCCTGAGATAAATGCTGCTTGGTTTATGTATTAGTCTATTTTGTACTGCTATAGCAAAATATCACAGACTGGCTAGGTGCGATGGCAGCTCAGCAACTTGGGAGGCTGAGTGTCTTGTCCACAGCCCAGTTGTGTCAGGGCAGTGGGATAGATTGCTGACAGGCTAAAGAAAGTGCCTGGAGATAACATGGGTGACATACGATTTATTGAAGAAATCTTATAAGAGATCAGAGATTGCTTCAAGAAGAATTTAGTGTCAACCCACTGACAGCACCTCTGTCCCTCCAGGTATTTTACCAAGCAGTACCTCCTCTCCCTCACTTTGTTTTGTCCTGTGGTGGCCAGATGAATGAGTGAAATGTATCCTTTCCACAGTGCCCTCAGTTCTGCATCTATCCCCACTCAAAGAGGGGTTTTTATGTCTTAGACTGTAGAAATAGTGGCATCCTCAGCATTAACTTGCTTGGTCTGCTTGTGCGATGAGCATAGCATCCCAAGAAGCAATTTCCTGGTGTACATGCAAGACAGTAGCTTTCTACAGATAACACTAACTTGCCCTATTTCCCAGTGTGCATAAGAGAAAGCCAATGTCCTTCAAGATAATATGTATCTAGAATTTCTGGCCCAGACTTGCCCTCATTGTTGCCTTAATTTGGCTAGAGTTGGGCAACAAAAATGAGGCATTTAGGAACATGGTGTTTTACTGCTCCCCCCTACTTTGCTTTTGGGACAATATACAGAATTAAAAGGATCACAAATTTGAAGCCAGCTTGGGCAACTAGGGGAGACCTTGTCTCAAAATCAAAAATAAAATGGGCTGAGGGTATACCTCAATGGGTTCAATCTCCCGTACCACAAAACAAACAAATAAACAAACAAACAAACAAAAAAACAATCCCAGACTGGGTAACTTACAAAGAATCAGAAATTTAGTTTCTAATGATTTTGAAGATTAGGAAATAAAAGATCAAGTTGCCAGCCGCCAGCAGGTTTGGTTTGTCTGGTGAGGGTTGTTCTCTGCTTTTAAGATGTTGCCTTATTGCTGCATTCCCTGGAAGGGAGGAACACTGTGTCCTCACATGGCAGAATGTGGAAGGGCAAGCTGGCTGAATACTGTGTGAAGCCTGTCTTATAAGGGTTTTGATCCTATTCACAAGGGGTTGAAACCATCATGGCCACCTACTCACCTCTTAAGGCCTCACCTCTTAATACCATCACATTGGCCATTAAATTTCAATACCTGAATTTTGAAGAGAAGACATTCAAACCCTAGCAGTTTCTTATACTGATTAATCATGTTATCTCTCTACATTTAAAAATTTTTGTGTGCTAATGTTTTGTCTAGGATTTTTGTACCTGTGTTGATAAGCAAAGTTAGTCCATAATTTTCCTTTCTTGTCCTTATTTTGTTTGGTGATCAAGATTATTTTGGCCTCATAAAAAGAGCTGGGGAGTGTTTCTGTGTTTTTATCCTCTGCAAGAGTTTCAGTAAAATTAGAAGTATCTTTTTTCTTGAGTGTTTATTAGTACTTCCCCATAAAGCTCTCATGACATAGTATTTTATGAAAAATTTTAAACAACTGTTCAAGATTTTCAATGGTTTGGTACTATTTATGTTTTCTATATCTTCTTGAATGAAGTTTGGTAAGTCATGTTTCCTAGTGATTTATCTATTCAATTTAAGTTTTCATATTTATTGTCAAAGGTTGTTCATAATATTATCTATTTGCTCTCTGAAGCCTCTGAGTCATATTCTCCTTTTTATTTTTCCAGTGGTACTGAGGATTGAAACCAGGACCTCATGCATGCTAGGCAAGCACTCTACCAACTGAGCTATCTCCCCAGCCCCTTTTTCATTTTTAATATTGTTTATGTCTCACTTCTTTTTTTCTTGATCAACTGTGTGAGAAGTTTGCATATCCTTTTAGTCTTTTCAAATGATCAATTTGTGGATTTGTTGAGCCTCAGCTGTATCTTTGTTTTATCAATTTTTGCTCTCTAACATTTTCTTTCCATTTCTTGCTATATTATTTTTTCCTTTGGTCTTTGTTGTTCTTTTTTTCTGTTTTAGCCTTTTAAATATTCTAATGTAAGCATTTATGGCACCGATTAATCTTTCAAGACTTACATCCTCAATTTTTTTTTTAAGTACCAGGGATTGAACCCAGGGGTGCTTAACCACTGAGCCACATCCCCAGTCCTTTTTATATTTCTTATTTAGAGACAGGGTCTTGCTAAGTTGCTTAGGGACTTGCTAAATTGCTGAGGCTGGCTTTTAACTCACAGTCCTTCGGCCTCAGCCTCCCAAATGCTGAGATTACAGGTGTGGGCCACCATGCCTGGCCACACATTTTGATACATAGTATTTTCATTATTATTCTAAGTATTTTCTAATCCTCATTATAATTTTCTTTGATCCATGGATTGTTTGATGGCTTGGTTTTAAATTTCCATATGTAGCTCAGTGATAAGAGCTCTTGTCCAGCACATGCAAAGCCCTGAGTTTGATTCCCTGTACCAAAAATAAACAAATAAATAAATAAATAAATAAAATCTACACATGTGTAGGGTTTTTCTAATTTGCTTTTTATCAATTTCTAACCAAAATTGTGCCCACAGAGTGTGCTTGTATGATACAAATCCTTTAAGCTTTGTTAAGGTTAGTTTTATAGTTTAGAATTTGGCCAATTTTTGAAATGATTCATGTGAGCTTGAAATGTGTATTATCTAGTGGTTGGATGCAATGTTCTAGCTAAACTAATTAGATACAGAGTGTTAATTGTGATGTTCAAATTTTCTATTTCCTATTGCTTTCTTGCCCATTTTATCTACAATCACCAAGACATTGTACCATTCTAACAGAGTATCATCCCACTATGACTGGAAATTTGTCTATTTCTTTTAGATTTTGTCCATTTAAAAAAAATTTAATTTGTTCTTTTAGACATACATGAGAGTAAAGTATATTTTGACCTATTGTATTGCTTTATGTATTTGGATCAATGTTGTTAGAAGCAAACAAGTTTTGAATTGACCTATCTTCTTCGCAAATTGAAACTTTTATCATTTTGTGTGATCTACTTTAAATCTAGTGTCATGGTCTATTTTCTGTTGCTACAACTGAATGCTACAGAGTAAGTAATTTATAAGGAAAAGAATTTGTTTGGCTCATGTTCTGAAAACTGGGAAGTTCAAGATCGGATAGCCATGTCTGGTGAGGTCTTTCTTGCTGGTGGGGACTACTTTTAGAATCCTGAGGAAGTATCACTCTGTATTATTTTCCTACATATATGTGCCTATGATCCAATGATAAAATTTAATGTATAAATTAGGTACAGTAAGAAATGAACAATAATAATTAATAAATTAGAACAACTATAATAATATACTATAATAAAAGTCAATCTATTACCAGATATTGCTACTAACTGACTGATAGACTGCATAAACAATATGGATACACTGGGCAAAGGGATGATACATCTCCTGGGTAGGATGAATCTGGATTTTGCCAGATTTTATCACACTATTCAGAACATTATGTAAGTTAAAACTCATTAATTGTTTATTTCTGGAATTTTTGGTTTAATATTTTTACACTGTGATTGACTGCGGGTAACTGAGACTACGTTAAGTGAAACAACAGATAAAGGGGGTCTACGGCATAAGTTTTTCCATCCTTGGATTTTCAATCATTCCATGGGCTTAAGTTCTAGATAGGACTTTTAGGGACTTCAAAAACTTGAGTGTGATTTATGTTCTTTAAATGGAGGGTTTATTTTATATTTCAGCCATTGATTCATTTACCTTCTACTTGTACTGCTTCTTTTTCTTTGTCATTTTTGCATTCTTTGTATTTAGGTTTTTTTTTGTTTGTTTGTTTGTTTGTTTTCCTAGCACTGGGAATTAAACTCAGGGCCTTGTGAGAGTTAGGCAAGCACTCCTCCACTGAGCTGCACCCCAAATACTGTGTTTAGTTTTTTTCAATCTTTTTGGTATTTATTTTCCCTGTACTAGTTTAGAAACTATACATTCTGTGTCCATTCTTTCAATGGTTATGCTAGGTATTTTTAAAATCTGAATTTTAACAAAATCTGAAGTTAATAGTATCTTTAATCCTTCCCTAAACATACAAAATCTTAGAGCACTTAGAATCCCAATCATACTTCAGTGTAAATGCTATATTTTGTGTGGTGATTTGTTTTGTATTTACTTCGTTTTCTCCCACAAGTTAAGCATTGTTTTGTTTTATATAATCAATATTTATTTAACTTTAGCTTTATTCATATAGTTAACATTATCTTTATCCACCATTCATTTTTCACTCTAGTCCCTCCATGTAGTATCATCTTTCTTCTATCCAAAGTACATCCTTTAACAATTTTTTAGTGAGATTCTGTTGGTGAAAAATAAAACAACTCAGTTTGGGTTTGTCTTAAACTATCATTATCTCATAATTTTTCTATTTCAAGAAATTTTAGTTGTACATGAACACAATACCTTTATTTTGTTTATTTTATTTATGTGGTGCTGAGGATCAAACCCAGTGCCCCACTCATGTGAGGCTTTACCACTGAGCCACAACCCCAGTCCATCATCATTTTTCTTGAATGACAGTTTTGTTGAGTTAGAATTCTAGGTAGCCAGTTATTTTTATTCAACCCAGTGAAAATATTATTTTACTTTTCTGTGACTTCCAATCCTGCTATTAACAGTGTCAACAGTCAACCTAATTGGCATCCCTTTGTAGTTGACTTATCTTTTCTCCCTGTTTTCTTAAGATCTTCTCTGCTTGTTTTAAGATTCTTTTTACTTGTCCTGCTTGGAATTTGTAGATTATTCTGGATCTGAATGTTAATGTTAATCATCATTTTTTTTGCAGTACTGGGGATTTCCCAGGAGTTCTTTATCACCAGGCTTCATCTCCAGTCCTTTTTATTTTATATTTTGAGACAGAAGCTCTCTAAGTTGCTGAAGGTTTCACTAAGGTGATCAAACTGGTCTCAAACTTGCTTATCTTCCTGCCTCAGCCTCCTGAGTTGCCAGTATTACAGGCATGGTGGCACATGCCTGACTGTTTATCATCACTTCTGAAAAATTCTTAGTTATTATCTCTTCAGATATTGCCTTTTCTGTAGTTTTTCAAGTATCTCTTTCTGGAATTCCAGTTAGAAATATATTAAACCTCATTGTCCTTCAGGTCTTTTAACTTTGTAATATTTGCAACCTCTTTGTCTCTCTGTACTACATTCTAGATATTGTCTGCAAATCTCTTTTAATATCCAATTCACTAAACCTCTTTGTGCTGTGTTTAATAAGCTGTAAAATTATATAATTGAGGGTTTTTTTGTTTGTTTTTTGCGGTGCCAGGGATTGAACCCAGGTCCTTGTGCTTGCCAGGCAGACACTCTACCAGCTGAGCTGTATCTCCAGCCCGAGGGTTTTTTTTTTTTTTTTTTTACTTTTCTGGTATTGGGCATTAATCCCAGAACCTTGTACACGTGCTCTACCTCTGAGATATGTCCTCAGCCCTATTATTGAGTTTTTAATTTTTTATCTTGATAAAATAACAGAACTTACAGAGAAGTTGCAAAAAATACAAAGAATTCTGTATACCTTTCACTAAGATTCCCCAAATGTTGACATTTTTACCACATTTGCTTTATCTTTACTACCTATGTATCTGTTCATCTAAAATCACACACACACACACACTCTCTCTCACACACCCCTGAAGTGTTTGAACATAAACTTCAGGCTGGGTGCAACTTTATCCCTAAATAGGTCAGTGTATATTTCCTATAACTGAGAACATCCACAATCTATTTAACCAGAGTGCAGTTATCATAATAGAAATGAACATTGGTATAGTACTATTATCCAATCAACAGACCTTACTCAAATATTACCAATTATTCCACTAATATTATTTATGGGAAAAAGAAAATACAGGATCAAAGATTACATTCAATTATCATCTTATTAGATTTAAAATTTTGTAACAGTTTCTCAGAGTTTCTTTGTCTTTCATTGAATTTTTTTTTTTTTTTTTTTGGTACTGAGGATTGAGCTCAGGGGCACTCAACCACTGAGCCATATCCCCAGTCCTATTATGTATTTTACTTAGAGACAGGGTCTTACTGATTTGATTAGTGCCTTACTTTTTACTGAGGCTGGCTTTGAACTCCTGATCCTCCTACCTCAGCCTCCCGAGCTGCTGGGATTACAGGCGCCTGGTGACATTGACATTTTTAAATAAATAAAGGTCATAATTAATAATAAGGACTTTCTACTGCCATTTTGTTGTTTTCTGGGTTTTATATAGATCTTTTGTTGCCTTGCACCAACAGCAAGGCCCCTCTCAGCTAGGCTCTGGGGCCAAGGAGAGGCACATTGACTCAATGACTTTACTCCTTGGGGAGGGGTTTGCCTCAGCAGCTTAGTCTTCAAGGAGCTAGTTCATTTCAGGGAAGTTATTTGGTTTTTGAGTGGGTTGTCTCAGCTCAGATAATATTCCATTTCCCTGGACTTAGGGTAGAATGATAGTTCAGTCCCAGGATGCCTGACTGTTCAACTTAGTCATGGCACCAATTTCTCAGGAGGCAATGTGCCATTTCAGCTCAGGATCAGGAGAGCAAGACTGCTTTGGATGGCCAAGGCACCATTTTCCTCAGATGTAGGGCTCAACTTCACCTTAGGCACAGGGAAGTGTGACTACTTTGCATGGCCAGGCTATTTCTGGGAGACAGGGTGCTGCTTCAACTCAGGCACTGGGAGGGGCATTATTGCTCAAAACTGTCTTAATTAATATTAGATTAACTGATTCTCTACAGCTTTTCAATAGAAACACACCAAATGATGCCTCTAGTGTAAGAAATTCTCACAGCTATTAGGCTTCTCTCAAATATGCTCACACTTCTGCTTTCATGAGATAGACTGCATGATTACCAAGAATCAATTCTGTTATTCCCAAAAGTGTGGGTGCCATTGGACTTGTAATTATAATAACATAATGTAGTTAAATAGTACATAAACTGATAAACTACAGATATGAAAGGAATGAGAATGGTAGTTTCTATGAAAACTAAAGAAAACAAATTCATTTTTAAAAAATGGGGTCATATTAAATGTGGGTTAGACAAATGCAAAATTTATAAAGAAATCTCAACAGGGAAAAATCAACAGTTCAATTAGAAAATAAGAAAAAGAAGAGACACTTCACTGAAGGGGTGTATAGACAACACATAAGCTTATTGAAGACATTCAATATCACTAAACATTAAGTTACTTAAAATTGTGAAAGGATTCTGCTCTCAAATTGCTTTAGAATCCTTGCTAAGTTTTTTCCATTTTGAAGAAATAAAAACTATAACTCATATTTAATCCACCATGGATATGATTTATGTAGGGAAAATGAGGCCAAAGGCCAATCAGTGAAACCATACAGAAAGAAAAGGCCTTGATCTTTAAACAAAGATTGATGAATGATTTACATTTATATGTTTTAACAAAATGAAAAATATAATTTATTAATGTGTCATATCTATTACTCCATCCTTTGTTGACTTTTCCCATTAGCTATATCACATAACAGGGCTTCTAATTTACCAAATGCCCCTTTAGAAATTGTTTAAATATGCAAGGTTTTCAATAATTTTTTATGTATGTATTTTATCTTCCTAAATTTGACATTTTTATACAGTCACTGCCCAGAACCTTATAATTTTGTCCTCACAAAACACATAGGAATATTAATGATGTATTAGTCATCTCATCATATCATTTTGAGCTTTGGGAGGACTAATATGATTTGCAAATAGAAAAGAATACTTGAGAAGCGTGTCCATGGGAACAGTGTGGTGATTATGCATATCATCTTCTTTTCCTTTTGTTCCCTTTACACTTTTGGTTGCTGCTTAGCACAAACATCCTGCAATTGGCTCCAAAATGTGACCCTCTCTGTCAGCATCGCTTGGGAAGAGTCTCTAATTTTGCCTTCTATGACGTATTTTATTTTATAATTTAAAAATACACAAAAATACAAAGAACAATGTAAATAACACACATACAAACCACCCAGGGTTGTCACTTATTATCTTATCACCTTTACATCAAATCTGGGTTTTTAAAAAATGAAAAAGCAATTAATTTGTGTGGTGAATGGCTGTAATCCCAGCTACTGGGGAGGCTGAAGTAGGAGGATCACAAATTTGAGGTCAGCCTGAGTAACTGAGTAAAACCCTGTTGCAAAATGAAAAAAAAAATTAAAGGGCTGGGGTTGTAGCTCAGTGGTAAACCCATCTGCCTAGCATGGGCGAGACCCTGGTTTCAATCCCCAGTACTGTAAAAAAAAAAAAAAAAAAGAAGAGTGATTACAGTAACCCCCACCCCATCTACAAATTTGCTTTCTTTAGTTTAGGTTATCCATAGTCAAAAATCTGAAAATATTAAAGGAAATTTCCTCAAATAAACAACTCATAGGTTTTAAATTACATGCCATTCTGTGTAACATGATGAAATCTTGCACCACCCTTCTCCCACTGGCCTGGAACAAGAATCATCCCATTGTCCAGCATATCCACCCTGTCTACATTACCTGACCCTTAGTCACTTAGTAGCTATCTTGGTTATCAGATTAGACTGTCACAGTATGACAATGTTTGTGTTCAAGTAACCCTTATGTTACTTAATAATGACCCCAAAGTGCAAGAGTAGTGATATAAAGGAGGCACCAGGGCATAAAACATGGAAGGACAGATTAAATCTGGTACTATATGGCAACACTCCAGGGCATATAATGAAAACATAGTTTATATGGGGTTTGATTCTCTCCGTGATTTCAGCATTCAGTGGGGATCTTGGAACATATCCCCTGCAGATGAGTTGAAGCATTCTTTTCTCCATCTTTAATACAATTCCCCTTTTTCTATCCTAAGGCAAACACTACTGTGAATTTAGAGTTCATGTTTGAACACTATTAACACACATGTATGTATCTAGAAGCAATAAAGTATTTCATTGTGTGCTTATTTTAATTATACAGGAATAGTTTCAGACTATAAAAACATTATTGCATATGTGTATATATTAATACGTGTTATTGTGAAACTTACTTTTTCCACTTAAATGATAATACAAAGATCCCTTTCATTTTTAACTACTGTATAGTATTTCATTATAGGTTTCTTCCACATTTTTATTAATTTCTTCACTTATTGAAGAACATATAACACATTATCCAATTTTACACTATTACAATACTGAAGTGCACATCTTCATATATTCTCCTTGTTCACATCTAGAAGAGTTGATCTAGAGAAAGTAATTGGGAGCAAAATTACTGGGTAATATGGTAAGTAGACCTTTTATGTTAATAAATAGTGGCAAACTGCTCTCTAAAGTGATTCTCAATTTCTACTTCTACCAGCAGTATATGAGGGTTTCTGTTGTTTGTTTCACATATCCTGATACAGAAGACTTACATTGTGGCCAATGTGATGGATATGAAATGATGCTTCATCATTTTAACTTATATTTTCTTTTGGTATTGGGGTTTTAAATCATGGGCACTTTAACACTAAGTTACATCCCAGTCCTTTTAATATTTTTTCTTTGGAGACAGAGTCTTACTAAGTTGCTGAGGTGGGATTCAAACATGCAAAGACTTAGTCTCCCAATTTGCTGGGATTATAGTCATAAACCATTGAACCCAGTTTAGATAGTTTTTTTGATTCCCTTTAAGAATGTTTCATAATTTCCTCAAAAAAATTTCTGCACTTTCTTTGTTATCTTTATTCTTAACTATGTAGACAGAATTCTAAGATGCCACCAAGATTTCTACTCTCTCGTATCCATCCCCTGTATAATTCCCTCCCCCTGAGTGTGGGTATGAATACTCCCTTTATTCGATTACATTATATGGCTGAAGTAATGGATAATCACTCCTGTGATTATATTACATTATATAGAAGATTCTGTTAATGTTGACTGGAGTGAAATTCTCCTGTTGACTTTTGAAGAAGTAAGCTTCCATGTTGTGAGAGGGGTACATAGCTAGGACCTGAGAATAGCCTTTAACTACTTAAAGTGGGGCTGGGAATATGGCTCAGTTGGTAGAGTGCCTGCCTCGCAAGCACAAGGCCCTGGGTTCAATCCCCAGCACCGCAAAAAAAAAAAAAAAAAAAAAAAAAAAAAAAAAAAACTACTTAAAGTAAGTACCTGGCTGACTGCCAAAAAGAAAACAGGGGCCTCTGTACTCTAACAGAAAGGAACTGAATTCACCCAACAACTAAATAAGCCTGAAAGAAGACTCTGGGCCTGAGATGAGACCACAGGCCCTGCAAACACATTGATTAAGGCCTGTGAGACTCTACTTCTAATCCATGTGTCATGTGATAAATGTGTGGTTTTTTAAGACTATTATAACTTATTATGCAACATAGAAAACTAATATATGAGTGTCTATTTTTCTTCCTCATTACTTGGAATAAGTTTGTTTTACCACTGTGAATCAGTCCTTACAAAAAATTTAATCTTTAATTGCTTATTAGTGGTTACAGGGACACTATTTTTATATACTGATCTTTATCTAGTAACTCTGGTGAATTATATTATTAGATCTAGTAATTTGTCTGTAGATTCTATTGGGTTTTCTACATGAGCAATCATATCAAATAATAAGTGACAATTCTTTTATTTTTTGACTCTATACCTGTTATTCCTTTTTCTTTTTGTTTTGTATAGGTCAAGCCCTTTACTACAATTTCAAGATGGAATAGAGAAGCATACATATTTTGGTTTTTACTTAATGAAATAAGATTCCATTAATTTTCCATTAAGTACGTTTTTGGAGATCACTTTATCAGATTAGGGACTTCATTTTTTATTTTGTTTTGTTTTGGGATTTTTGTTTGTATGTTTTATCCAGGTAATTTCTATCTCTTAACTGGAACATATAAATCTATTTACTTTTAAAGTGGCTACTGATATGCTTGGATTAAATCATCCATTTTATTTTGTATGCTTTCTTCAGAAACAATTGTTTCTTTTACTCTCCCTTTTTGCCTTATATACCTTTTAAATTGAATTTTTTTTTTTTTTTTTTTTTTTTTTTTTTTTTTTGCGATGCTGGGGATTGAACCCAGGGTCTTGTGCTTGCGAGGCAAGCACTCTATCAACTAAGCTATATCCTCAGTCCTTAAATTGAATTTTTATGACTCCATTTTTCTCTTTACTTGTTTGGAATTAATGTCCTGTTTCTGTAATTTTACTGTTTACCTTGTATGGATCGAAGCCAAAAATAGAACTAAAAAAAACTTAACACCAGTAAAACAAATAACCCAATCAATAAATGGGCAAAGGAACTAAATAGACACTTTACAGAAGAAGAAATACAAATGGTCAACAAATACATGAAAAATGTTTATCATCTCTAGTAATTAGAGAAATGCAAATTAAAACTACATTGAGATTTCATCTCTCTCCAATCAGAATGACAATTATCAATAATATAAGCAACCATAAATGTTGGCAAGGGCATGGGGAAAAGGCACACTCATACATTGCTGGTGGGACTACAAATTGGTGCAAACATTCTGCAAAGCAGTATGGAGATTCCTCAAAAAACTTGGAATAGAACCACCATTTGATCCAGCTATCCCACTCCTTGGCATATATCCAAAGGATTTAAAATCAGCATGATACGGTGATGCAGCCACATCAATATTTATAGCAGTTCAATTCACAATAGCTAAACTATGGAAACAACCTAGGTGCCCTTCAACAGATGAATGGATAAAGAAAATGTGGTATATATACAAAAGGGAGTATTACTCAGCCTTTAAAATGAATGACTTTATGACATTTGCCAGTAAATGGATGGATCTGGAGATTCTTATGCTAAATGAAATAAGTCATTCCTAAAAAACCAAAGGTGAAATGTTTTCTCTGATATGTGAAAGCTAACCCACAAAGGCTGGGGAGAGGAGGAATAGAAGTTCATTGGATTACAAAGGGAAATAAAGGGAAGGGAGGGGGATAGAAATAGGAAAGACAGTGGAATGAATCTGACATAATTTTCCCTTGTACATATATGAATACATCACAGTGAATTACATCATGTACATCCACGAGACTGGGGTCCTAATTAGAAGAAGATACAATCTATACATGTATAAATATATCAAAATGGATTTAGTCATGTATAACTAAAAAGAACCAATAAAAATTGATCAGGCCTTTACCCTTGTCCCAGATCTCTCCCATTATTCCCTTCCAACCTACTATACAATTATCTGGTACTTTAATTTTTAACCCCACTAGATATTGTTATTACCATTTATTGTGGTCAAGGTTTACATATATCTGTTCACATATTTGCTACTTCATTTGATTTTACTTCTTCTTTCACCTCAGACTTTTCCATTGGTATTTATTCCTTTCTTCCAGAAGTATATCCTATAGCATATTCTTTTTTTTTTTTTTTTGTGGTTCTGGGGATTGAACTCAGGGCCTTGTGCTTGTGAGGCAAGCACTCTACCAGCTGAGCTATCTCCCCAGTCCCTATAGCACATTCTTTAGTGAGAGTGTGGTGGTAGTGAAGTCTCTCTGTCATTTCTGTGAAGATGTCTTCTTTGCCCTTGATCTTCAATGGGAGAAGAGCTAGATATATATATACATTTGTTAATGGGCCACTGTGGCCTCTTCCACATCCCTGAGGTTTAAGGAAGGAGTTTAGAGTTTATTTGTCATTACCTTGATGCTATAGATAGTTGAAGTCTACATTTGATGTGAGAAGGTTCTCTTCTGGTCTCTCCACCCCAGAGACTGGAGCAGAATCTTCAGTTCCATTCCCTTCAAAAATCACTGTGATTTTGAGGAAAAACCTCTCTGCTGTTTGGATATCCTCCTTATCTCTCCAGATTCAGGCTTTGTTTTACCATCCATCTATACCCTCATCTGCCAAAAAATAGTCCGGCAGTTTCCCAATTATCTCTCTTTACCTCTTCAGTATTTTCAGATTTTTATATGCACATATAAACACACACAGAACACACACAGAGACATGATAAAACATGGAGATAGATAGATAATAGATATGTGTGTGTGTTTGTGAGAGAGTGTGTGTGCATACAATGTATACTTTCTACTTGTTTACCTTACTTTCAATAGAAAATTTGCTCCAAATAGCCTATCCTGGCATTATCAGAACTAGGAAATCAATATTGCCTCTCTCAAACTCTCCATTTTCTCTTTCTGAGACTGCAAATATTAGTTAGACCCCTCAATTTTATTTTCTTTTTTTTTTTTTGGGTGCTGGGGATCGAACCCAGGGCCTTGTGCTTGCAAGGCAAGCACTCTACTGACTGAGCTATCTCCCCAGTCCCTGAATTTTATTTTCAATGTCTCTTAAACTCTTTTTAATATTTTACATGTCCTTATCTCTCTATGTTGTTTTGGAATAAAATTTTTCTAACTTTTTAATTCACTAATTATGTTTTCAACTCTTCCTAATCTTATTTTTAATCAATGCACTTTTTGTATTTCTTTTTTTTTTTTTTTTTTTTGGGTGCTGGGGATTGAACCCAGGGCCTTGTGCTTACAAGGCAAGCACTCTACCGACTGAGCTATCTCCCCAACCCCCACTTTTTGTATTTCTACAGTTACATTTTTCTTTGTTCGAAATTCAGTTCGGTTTTTCAAGTGTGCTTGTTCATTGCTTATTGATTTTTATTGTATGTTTATCTTCGCAAACGTATTATTTAAAAAATCACATACATTATTATGACTCAATAGTTCCAACTTCCATTGTCTTGAGGATTTACATGTATTTTTCTTTTGCTTTGGTTCTATTGATTCTCACTAATAGAGGGGATTTGGTGTTTGGTAATCGTTGTGAGATCATGTTCCATTTAATCTGTATGAATTCTATGGGCCTACCTTTCTTCCTTAGTTTCCTACAAATCTTCTGGTGAGAGTAAGTATACTCATTCTTGCATCACCTTAACATCTCTCTCCCATGTTGTTGCTCTGAGGTATTTTCAGACTTAGTTTTCTTATGTATCACTGTTCCAATAATCAATATCTATAGAAATCATTGCTAGAGTACTCAGGCTTCATGGCAACTCAATCCCTCCTAGTTCCCTGCCACTCTAGCCCCATAGCTGTTGTACTTCTTGTTCTGACCAGGCTCCCTGTCACTGAGGTTTTGTCCTTACTAGATGACTCCTAGATATTCCCACTACTCACATAATATTACCACCAAGAATGCTATATTCCTGACTTTATACCATACCCAGCTTACATTATTTGGCAATGGTGGTAGTGATAGGGTGTCCTTGGAAAGCTCATTTACCTATTGTGAGAGGCACAATGCATAATATCTGGAGTCTTTTTTTTTTTTTTGAGGAGGGCCACTCAAGAGCTTGTAGTCACCCATGCTACTGAAAGTGTAAGTCTGTCCATTTGTTTTTGGATAAAAATGTTAATGTTCATTTTGAAATAGTTTCATATTTATCGAAAAGTTGTAAAACCAATACAAAGCATTTCAAAATACATTTCACCCCGTTTTCCCAAATGGTAACATCTTACATGACCACAGTGCAATTCTGGAAAACAGGAAATTAACATTGATACAATACTATTAACTAATCTACAGCATTTATTCAAAATTTTTTAATGCCAGGACCAGGATCATATACTGTTTAGTTGTCATGTATTCTTAATCTCTTCTGGTCTTTGTATCTCTTTATATTTCATTATCTCTTTATATGCACAACCTTTATATTTTTGGAGTACTGGCTGGTTATTTTATGGATTGTCCCTAAATTTGGGTCTGTCTGATGTTTCTTCATGTTTAAATCTAGGTTACGCACGTTTAGCAAGAATTCCACAGAAATGATGTTATACCCTTCTCAGTACATCATTAATAGAGGTTAAATGCTCTCCATATGCCGAAATCTTTTGATCACTTGATTAAGCTGATGTCTGTCAGGTTTCTCTACTGAAAAGTAGTTTTTCTTTGTTATTAGTAAATATCTTGCAAGATACTTTGAGGTTACTTAACTGTCTTGTTCTTTATCATATTCTCACTAATTTTAGCATCCATTGAGGAACCTAGCATGAAATAATTATTCCTGTAGTGTTTGGCAAATAATGGTTTCATATTTCTGTCATTGTGTATGTATTTATTAATTGGAATTCTAATGTAAGGAAAAGCTTTCCCTTTACCCCTATTTTTTTGTCTTATCAATTACTTATACTAGGATGAACTCATGGACATTTGATTTATGAACATATGTATATATGTAAGTATTTTCTCAAATTGTCCCAGATTTGGGCATTGGGACCTCTTTCAGGTCAGTATCTGAGGGTTTTTTTGGGGGCAGGGGTTCTGGGGATTGAAACCAGGGGCACTTTACCACTAAGCTACATCCCCAGTCTTTTATAAATTTTGAGACCAGGTCTCCCTAAACTGCTTAGGGCCTCACTAAATTGCTGAGACTGGTTTCAAACTTGTGATCCTTCTGCCTCAGCCTTCCAAATTGCTGGAATTACAAGCATGTGGCACCACACCCAGCTCCATAGGACCTTTCTCAAAAATCAACAACTGTTTTACATTTCACACGCCTGAGGATGTGTTACCACTCATGGCAAATAAGAGGGTGGCCAAAAAACTTAAAAGAAATTTCTGGCAGTCAGTGGAAGTGGCATGAACCTGTAATCCTAGCTAATCTGGAGACTGAGGCAGGAAGGTTGCAAGTTTGAGGCCAGCCTCAGCAATTTAGCAAGACCCTGTCTCAAAACAAAGCCAAAAAAAAAGAGCTGATGATGTAGCTCAATAGTAAAGTAGCCCTGGGTTCAATCTCTAGTAACAACAACAACAACAACAACAACAAAAAGAAATTTCTGGTGAATGAGATCTCCATAGTTTCAACATACTTCTGGGAACCTAGTAGGACAAGTGCATGTCCAGGAGAAGGAAGCGATGGATTAGGTAGAGTTTTAAATTGCTGGAATATTGAAAACATCCCAACATGCTCAGATCTCCTTAGCAAATGATAAAAACCTGCAGTCAACATCATTTTTTTTTTTTTGGTACTGGGTATTGACCCCAAGGGCACTTTACCACTGAGTTACATCTGCAGTCCCTTTTTATTTTTATTTTGTGACAGGGTCTTGCTGAGTTGCTGAGGCTTCTCTCAAATTTACAGGTGTGTACCTCCTGCCTCAACTTCCAGAGTCACTGGGATTATAAGCATGTGTCACCACATGTGACTATTAGCCTTAAAAATGAAGGAGATTCTGCCATTTGCCACCATTTATGGACCTGGAGGACATTATTCTAGGTGAAATAAGCCAGATACAGACAGAAAAATACTGCATTATCTGATTTATATACACTATTCTTTAAAGGTCATATATATAGAAACAGAGTCAGTGGCTATACCTGATTGGGGGATGGAGGGAGGAAATGAGATGTAGGCCAAAAAACTACATAGTAGCAAATATGTAGGATGAGCAAATCAAATGAGTTAATATGCAACATGGGGATATAGTTAATAATGTATTGCATTTAGAATTTTGACTAAAAGAGATTATACCTGGACTTCCCACATGGCAGAAAATAAGAAATTATGTGAATGACGAATATGTTGGTTTTTTCCACTATAGTAACCATTTTACTATATGTGTTTTTTATAACATCATGCTGCATGCCACACATATATTCAGTATAATATATTCAAAAATAAAATTCATATGTAAATGTGAAAAGTCGAGAACAGCATAAAACAATTTTGCAATTATGAATTTACACATCTCTACTTCAAAATTTACTACAAAATTACACTAATCAAGATTATGAGCTACTGGTTAAAGGATAAACATATAAGTCAATAGTATAGAATTGACAAATCAAAATTATAGCTGCTCAATTCACTATAGCTAGATTGTGGAACCAACCTAGATGCCCTTTGGTAGATGAATGAATAAAGAAACTATGGTATATATACACAATGGAATATTATTCAGCCATAAAGAAGAATAAAATTATGGCATTTGCAGGTAAATGGATGGAGTAAGAGAATGTCATGCTAAGTGAGATAAGCCAATCCCAAAAAACCAAAGGTCGAATGTTTTCTCTGATAAGTGGATGATGATACATAATGGGGGCGGGAGAGGGGTAAGGGAAGAATGGAGGAAGGGTGGATTGTGTACAGGGAAATGAGGGGTGGGGAGGGGGTGGGGGAAATAAATATAATTGAATGAGTCAAACATCATTACCCTATGTACATGTATGATTACACAAATGGTGTGACCCTACTTCATGAAAAAAAATATAAGAAATGCGTTCATGAAAGTAAAAAAAAAAATTAAATAAATTTTAAAAAATAAACCCTTGGCCTGGGGATGTAGTTCAGTGACAAAGCACTTGCTGTGTGCATGAGGACCTAAGTTCAATCTCCAGAACTACAAAGAAAGAAAAAGAAGTAAACCTTTATGTGGTCAACTGATATCTTTTTCAATTTTATTTTTGATTCACACATAATTGTTTTACTTATTTATGGAGTACAATATAATGAATACATTATGAAAATGATCAAATCACAGTAAATAGCATATCCATCACCTTAAAATTTATCATGTCTTTGTAGTGAGAACATTAAAAATCCTTTCTGGTGCCAGGCATGGACATGGTGGCATATTCCTGCAATCCCAGCAACTTGGGAAGCTGACACAGCCTCAGCAACTTAGTGAGACCAGAAGCAATTTAAAGAGACCCTGTCTCAAAATAAAAAAAAAAGCAGGGGATGTGACTGAGTGGTAAATTGCCCCTGGGTTCAATCTGCAGTACTAAAAAATAAAAAATAAAAAATTCTCTCTACTATTCTGATAGGTATTTTAAAATATACAATAAATTGTTGTCTATAATCACCCTACTGATTAATAGAAAGTCAGAACTTATTCCTCCTAACTGTAATTTTGTAACTCTTGACCAACCTCTTGCCATCCACCCCTCCCATCCTTACTCTCCCCAGCCACTGGTAATCACTATTTTACTCTTCCATGAGATCAACTTTTTTACATTCCATAAATGAGTGAGTCCATGCGATTATTGTCTTTGTGTGCCTGGCTTATTTCACTTAAAATGAATTCACTTTGGTTCCATCCATGTTGCCACAAATAACAGGATTTCATTCTTTTTTTGATGGCAGAATATTTCATTGTGTTAAATACTGCATCTTGTTTATCCAATTATCCATGGTTGAACATTTTGATTTATTCCATATCTTGGTTATCATGCTGCAATAAGCATGGGAGTTCAGCTACTGATTTGATTTCTTTGGGATATATACCCACTAGTGGGATTGCTGGATCATATGGTTGTTGTGTTTTTAATTTTTGAGGAACTTCATGCTGTTTTTCATAATGGGTGTGCTAACTTACATTCCCACCAACAGTGTATTAGAGTTCCCTTTTCTTCACATCCTCACCAGGATTTGTTATTTTTGTACTTCTTTATTGGTACATAGTAATTATATGAACAGTAGTAGCCTTTCTAACTGGGATGAGATGATGTCTAATTTTGGTTTTGATAGCATTTTTATAAACTTGTTTGCCATTTGTCTATCTTCTTTTGAGAAATGTCTATTATCATTTGCTCATTTTTCCAATCACATTATTATTATTACTATTATTATTATAACTTTTGATATTAAATTTTTTGGTTTTCTTTATATATTTTGGATACTGATTCCTTGTTAGATGGATAGATTGTGTTTTGGGCATCTTTTTCTCTCTGTGACCAAAAGACCTGACAAGAGCACCGTAAAGGAGGAAGTTTATTTGGCACTCATAGTTTCAGAGGTCTTGGTCCTTAGAAAGTCAACTCCATTGCTCTAGACCTCAGGTGTGGCAGAATACCATGACAGAAGGGTGTGTAGGAGGAAAGAAGCTCAGAACATGGCAATCAGAAAGCAGAGAGAGAGTGCCTCTCACTAGGGACAAAATATAAATCCCAAGGCACACCCCCAGTGACCTATCTCCACCAGCTACACTCTAACTGCCTTCATTTACCACCAGTTAATTCCTATTAGGAGATTCATCCACTGATTGAGTTACAGCTCTTATCATCTAATCATTTCACCTCGAACCTTTCATTGTCTTACATGTGAACTTCCGGGGTTACCTCATATCTAAACCATAACAGTTCGCAAGATTTTTCCCATTCCAGCCTGTGATTTTTCTAATGGCATTTAATTAAGAGGAACAATCGTTTTCTACTGTCCTTAGTCTTTAATTCTTCCATAGTCTTCTTCAAATAAAGTTAGTTCCTTTGGGGAGAGCTTTGGAGCTCCTTTTCTTATGAATTGACCCTCCCTTTAGGAAAAAAAGCTCCAAGCTACTACTCTGGGTATAGAGCAGGACAGAATATTTGTCTCCTCAGCTTGCCTCTCCCAGTGTGAAACCTCTGCCCCATGAGTGGGTCCCTGTGAAGCTGAATGGTCCATTTGTAGTCCTGGACTTTAATGCCTGGAAGATAGGCTCTACCCTATAAGTAGGGGTCTAGGTAGAAGAAGAGAGCCCCCTTGCCTTTTGACTACAACTCAGAATTAGAAAGGATAAGAAATGTTGGTAGCCCATCTTTCTGGGTGAGATATGTACTTTTTAATTAGATGTGGTAATTTTTGATGGTTGCAACCATCTCCCCACTCCCTGACCAGTGAATCTTCCTTGAAGTTAAGTCGGGGAGAAGGGGGAGGTGGGAGTGGGCAATAGTTTAAAAGATGCAGACTCTCACTGTTCCTACCTAATCTTAGATTTTCTTGAATAAATGCATCTTCATTTACTGTATATACAATTGAAGAAGGACAATTTCTAGAGATTTTAAATGGTCTTTTCGTCAGGTTTGCTTATATGCTAGAAAGTGGTCCATTGAACTCTTCACCCTACTGTCATAAAAACAGACTCTAAAACTTGCAACTTCTTTCTTTCTTTCTTTCTTTCTTTCTTTCTTTCTTTCTTTCTTTCTTTCTTTCTTTCTTTCTTTTTCTTTCTCACATTAGTCTAACACAGAGTGTGGAATTGGGTCAGTTCTTTGTCTTGATAATTCAAATAAAGACGTTCATGAATGGCAGTGGAGTGAAAGCGAAGTATAAGAATTTATTAAAGTAAACCAAAACAAAGCTCCCACAACTGGGAGGGAACCGAAGAAAGTTACCAGTGAGGGGCTGGGGATATAGCTCAGTTGGTAGAGTGCTTGCCTTGGAAGCACAAAGCCCTGGGTTCAATCCCCAGTACTGCAATTAAAAAAAAAAAAGGCAAGGAAAGTTACCAGTGAATAGCTATTGTCTAGGGGTTTATATGAATCTATAGGCTTAAGGAAGTCTGTTCCTGCCCAATCCTAGGTAAGCATTCAGTGTCCACAAGGTATTCATGCAACTTTTATTGCATCCAAAGTATTGATCAGGCATTTTCCTTCTTTGGAAAGAGATTCCAAATCTCTTTTTTTGTAGTCACTTTATTCTTTTTTTATTTTTTTGCTTTTTTAAATTATTTTTTGATTCATTGTACACAAATGTCATGAATTCCTATGGACTTCAGGTCATGTAGGTCCTGATTTTAAAATAACATTTTTGTAAGTTTCTCAAGCACAGACTTAAAGCTGCTGTTTGTGCTCTGCTGCCCAGGAACCCATTTTTCTATCTGCCTAGCCTTATCTCTTCCTGTGTATTTCTCCTGACCTGACTAGTGATTGAACCTAGGGGCACTCTACCACTGAGCTATGTCCCCAGCCTGTTTCTTATTTTTTTATTTTGAGATGGTCTCACTTAGTTGCCAAAGCTGGCCTTGAACTTGTGATCCTTCTACCTCAACCTCCAGAGTAGCTGGGATTACAGTTGTGTGCCACCATGGCCAACTTAGTGGTGATTTTTTATATAATTCATTTTTTCGCATTATCTCTATTTTTTCCATATTTTATTGATACATTATAATTATACGTAACTGTGGGATTTGTTATTACATATTTGTACATACACATGATATAACAATATAATTTGGCCAGTATTATTCCCCAATATTTTCCCTTTCTTGTCCTCCCCCATCCCACTTTCCTCTACTGGTCTCCCTTCAATTTTCATCAAATTTACCCAAAACATTCTTTGCCTTCTTCCTCTCTAGCTTCCACATACGAGAGAGAACATACAATCCTTGATTTTCTGAGTTTGGATCATTTTGCTTAACATAATGCTCTCATGTTCCATCCATTTTCCTGCAAATGGCATAATTTCATTCTTCGTTAAGGCTGAATAAAACTTCATTTTGTACATATATACCACATTTTCTTTATTTATTCATCTGTTGCTGGATACCTAGTCTGGCTATTGTGAATTGTGCATGTATCACTAATAGTATGCTGGCTTTAATTGTTTAGAATAAATACCAAGGAGTGGCATAGATGGGTCTTATGACGGTTCCATTCTTATTCTTTTGAGGAACCTCCAAACTGATTTCCATAGTGGTTATACAAATTTACAATCCTACAATTTAAAAGTGTTCCACATCTTCTCCAGCATTTATTATTGTTTTCATTCTTGAAGACTCTCATTCTGACAAATGTGACATGAAATATCAGTGTAGTTTTGATTTGCATTTCCTTAATTGCTAATGATGTTGAACATTTTCACACATTTCTTGGACATTTGCGTTTCTTCTTTTGAATAATGTCTGTTTAGTTCATTTTTGGCAATGGCTTTTTTTATGATGCAAAATAAATGAACATATTTAAAGACTGGGTCCAGAGAAAAGGAGCCACTGAAGATATGGGAGTGAGAGACATCAAGGATCCTGATAAGGTAGCAGGGAATAGGACACAGAACACTGATGGAAGGATTAATCAACAGGTAAAAGGGCACCTCTTCCACTGTGTCCAAAGGGAATGAGTGATAATAGAACAATGAGGGGTGCTCATGAATTTGTATGTGGTTTATGGTAAGGAGTTAAAGACATTACTGTCCCTTGTCTTTCTATTTTCAATGCAGTAGGAGACAAGGTGATGGTGAGGTGTAGATACGAGAGGGCTGAGGAGAATGAGGATTTGGCAAAACTGCTGTGGAGACTTGGGCTAGAATTTCTTATTTCCTCTGCTTTCAAAGTGAGGTGCTCAGAATCATGTGCTTGAATAAACCGTTTGCTGTCTCATGAAATCACAGATGAATTTGTGCTGCAGGATAGGTCCTGACTGGTCACAGGATCAATTTCCCTGGAATTTTAGTCCAAGACAAATGTCCACTTAGACATATCTGTGTGCTTCCTTTTATCCAGAAAATGTTGACTTGGGAATTCTGTTACCCTACCTCTCTGTGTAACTGCTGTCAGGAAGCTTAGGGGAAACTGAGCCCCCACACTCTCTGAGGCGCCTGCTCACATACATTCCCTGGGCTTCCCTCCTTTCAGAGCTCTTTGTTCTGTTTTATCCCCACAGGATTCCTTCTATCCTCTGTTTTAACCTTTAAGGGGAAGGGGGAGGGAGCTGCCATTTATAGCTTAGGACTGAAGAGTCCGGGCAGCAACACTCAGATGGCCTTTGGGCCCAGCTCCCTGTTGCTGCCCTGGGTCTTTGGACTATTAATTTCCTCTTTGCAAGCCTCAGTCTTCTTATCTTTAGCACAGGGATAATTGTCCTGGTTCATAGACTGTGTTTATGAGAATTAAATAATAGCATTTATGTAAAGCATTTGCATCTTCATGAGTGCTAAATAATGCTGTTTAC
Source organism: Sciurus carolinensis (assembly GCF_902686445.1). Lineage (NCBI taxonomy): Eukaryota > Metazoa > Chordata > Mammalia > Rodentia > Sciuridae > Sciurus > Sciurus carolinensis. The sequence continues at coordinate 43,959,288 of NC_062232.1, forward strand.
AATTATCTTCAAATTTCTATCACTGCACCAAATAATTTGGAAGGAGAAATTTTCTCACATTCACACCAATAATCCTGAACTTTTGCTATGGTTTGGGTGTGCTTTCGGTACTGTTCAAGGGTTTGTTGAGATTGAAGTCTTGGTTCCCAGGGTGGTAATATTGAGAGATGGTTGAAACTTCGGGAGCTAGAGGTTAGTGGGAAGTCCTTAGCTCATTGGGCATATGCCTTGAAAAAGGTTAGTGAGACCCCAGTGTCTCTCTCTTTCTCTCTCTCTCTCTCTCATCTCTGGCTTCCTGTTTGAGATGTGCTCCTGCATGTGCTCCCAATATCATGAGGTGATGCAGTCAAGGGGCAATCCTTGCCAAGTTATACCATTTGAATTTGAACTTCCAAAACTGGGAGCTAAATAAACTCTTTTATCTTTATACGTTAGCTGTCATAACAACACACACACACACACACACACACACACACACACACACACACCAAGTTAGCTGCCATAGGTGTTTCACTGTAGTAATGTGAAGCTGACTCATACAGCTTTGGAAAGCATCTCCTCCATTTTAAAGATGGGATAGTAGAAGTAGAGCATGGAGTGACTTGCTTTGGGAAACATCATGCCTAGGATTTGAATGCAGTCTGTTTTCTGTCTCTCTCCACTTTGTCCCCCACTCTGTCTCTCTGGGTAAGCAGGGTCAAATCTGCCAGGACCTCCAATGCTAAGCACATCTGTGATGGTGGCCACCTGGGCTGGGGGACTTCCCTGTGCTTGTCCACTGTCCTCTCAGTAGAGCCATACAGGCTGGTTCAGTTGTTCTCCAGCTTGACTGGACATCAGGTCCAGAAACTGGCAAAGGATGCAGATTTGTGGGCCCAATCACATCCTACTGAACCTTGTACCAGAGGGTTGAGGCCCAGGAAATCTGTTTCTGAATGCTCACACAGTGATTCTGATGTAGCCAGTCAGGCCTTCCCAGTCCTCTGGTGAAATCTGAAGCAAGCCTGGCAGCCAGGTTGCCTCTCTGCCCTACGGGTCCTGCAAAGGCACCCTCCAGAGTGCCTGCAGCCCCTGTCTTCCCATGGTCCTTCCACTCTCAGCAGTGATGTCAGGGAAAGCAGGGTTTGGCTAGTGTGGCTTCACTGCCCTCAGAGGGATAAATAGGGAAAGTTTCACACATTGACTCAGTCATTCCCTCATTCACACTTCTTTACTCATCCATTCATGCATTTACTCACATTTCATTCACCCACTGTTTCCTCTACTCACACATTCACTCATTCCTTTTTCAGTGACATTCACTCGCTGTGGAAGTCAGAATGCTATTAAAAGCAGATGGCCTTCTCAATGGGAAAACTGCAGATACATTAATGAGGATATAATACACAGAGGTGAGCAGTGCTAAGGAAGTACAAGGGTATGTATGGTCAGATACCCCGGATTGCATCTGCCAAAAGGTATTAAACCTCCCAGAACTGATGGGTCAAGGAGCAATAGAGGTTATTAGAATGTGGTGAGTCACAGCCGTGGAAGGAGGTTACCCACAGCAGCTTATAGACATGGTTAGGGAAGCTTTGACAGCCAGAGCACAACGCAGCATCTAGGGAGGCATGGGAGTAAATCCCCCCACATTCTTGCTCTGCCCACAGTCCATCTCATGCCAATACCTATTTGCAAAACAAGGAAACCCAAATGATGCAATCAACCTGGCTTAATCAATTGAGATGCAGAGTGAGAATCTAGAGGAGCAAGTGGGCACCACAAAAGAGCTGGGTCTCCCTCCCTCTCCACCCCCCCCCCCCACCATCAGCACCTAGGATGCCTTTTCTCTTTTCTCAGCTTAGTTCTGGCCCAGCCATCTAACTTACATCAAGATCTTCAATGCAGCTGGGCAAAGTGGTGCACACCTGTAATCCCAGCTACTCAGGAGGAGGCTGAAGCAGGAGGATTGCAAGTTTGAGTCCAGTCTCCCCAAATTAGCAAGACCCTGTGTCAATATTTTTTTTAATTAAAAGGTCTAGGGATGAAGCTCAGTGGTAGAGCACCCCTAGATTTAATCCTCATTACCACACAAAAACTTTGGTGTGGATGCATTCTACAGAGTGAACCAAGTTCAGGACTACACCCAGAACCAGATAATGTATCACCTTATGAACATCCATGTCACATCATTCTCCATCTACCTATGCCAGCACAGTAAGAGGAAAATCAACCTCAGAGGCTCCATTGGAGGTGACACTGGCCACTGGAATTGGGGCAAGCAAGTAGGGAGGGCCCCACACATTCAGGGAAGATGACTGAGCTAGCCCAGGCAGGGTGGCCACTGCCCGTGTTCTGAGTAAGTAGAACCCAGTGATAGGGTATAAGCGACTCTGAGCACCTCTGCTCTTCTGCACTGCCAGGTACTTAGTCTTGACACAGCCATTTGATAGTTCCCACAGGCCATGTGCTCCTGCAACCTAGTAGCTTCATTCTGGCCCTCCAAACCTGCCCAAATCTGTTCACTTCTCCAGCACTATCACATGATTACCCTTTGCCCCTGACTGACAGTTCCTTTCATCTTTGTCATAACTCTGTGCCTTTGCTCATATCCACCTTACTGCCCTCCTCTGTCCCTCTGTCATCTGGCAACCATCATGTGCACAGACAGTTCCCCTGAGTGACCCACCCTGAATCCCTATTCTTCCCAACTCAGGGTGAATGCTGCCACTGACCCTGCACCCATGGCAGGAATCACACTGGCAGCATGTGTCCCCACCCCTTACTGCATCTTTCTGTCTCACCAGCTCCCTTCCAAAACCCAGCTCCTACTCCAAGATCTTGTCCAGGAAGCCCTCCCCATCCATTCCTCTTTCTAGTCAAGTCACCAAGCCTGGACTCCATCTTTCCCTGTTCTGGTCAATCTCTGACTCTTATAGGGCATGAGTCTCTTCCCAGCAGTGAGGAATAGTGACCTGCACGTTCTGGGTGCTGGTTGCATAAAGGGATACATTTCTCTAGCATCTGGCCCTTTGTCTGGACTTGTTAGCACAGGTATTGCTTGCTGTGAGGGTCACTTGGGAAATGGAGTGCGGGAGAGACTTTCATTGTCATTATTGTCATTTATTAGACTACCTATGCACAGTCACGGTGCCATCTGCTTCCACATGTGTAGCTTCATTTAATCTTCACAATAGCTGAGTGGAGTGGCCATTGTCATCGCTGGGTTTATGGATGAGGAAGATGAAGCCCAGAGAGAAACAGAATATTCCCAGACAGATCACGCAGCTGGTACAAGACAAAGCTGAGACTGAAAATAAGCCTTCCTGCCTGGCTTCAGTGTCCCTGGCACAATGCTGCCCCAGAAGGCTGGTACTTCCACACTAGCAACCTCCCCTTGAGGTAGGCACTGATCTGACTCTGGCTTCTCAGAGTAGAGGCAGAGGCCACTGGACAGGTTACCTTACCCCATGGTACCACCTGCATCTAGAGTCTCTTGGCTGAAGCTGACCCCTGCCCTATCCACAAATTCAGAACCCAGATTGATGTGTGACCATCTACATGTGTGCATCCTGTATACACAAATGGGCTCATATAGGTGTACATGCCAGACTCCAACTTTCATGCTTATGAGCACAGTGCACCAGGTCTGATTTAAAAGCACTTTTCCATTGATTATCACCCCACTCACATCACTGTAGCTCTCATTCATGAAGCACCTACTATGTACCAGGCATGGCCTGCATGCTCCACACTCACCATCCAAAGTGATGCCCTCAGAGGCCAGGCCAGTGAGTGAATACTGCTTGAATCTTACAAGCAGGATACAAGACCATAGAGGGACAGCAATGTGTCTGAGAGCACAGGAACCATGTAAGGGAGTCAGAAAATTAAATCATATTTCCTACCTCCCAGGCAAGGGCTCCTTCCACCCACACACACTGACTGCTGACTCATAGCTATCATTAATTGTATACATAAAGTGCCTATATTTGTAGATATAAATGCACCTGCATGTATTTGTGCAGAGTTTTCTAGCATACAGCATCTGTGATTAATTACACACCTATTCATAGAGGGAGAGCTGACCTCTTGCTCCTCTGGCTCCCACAGTCATTTGTGGTTCTTCAGTGCTTTCATTGCTTCCCTCCCTGAACTGGCCACGTCTTGGGAGCAAGAACACCCCAGCACCCAGCACAGGGCATGAAGACTGTAGTCACTAAGACATGTTGCTTGAATGAACAAATACACATCTGAATGTGTTAAGTGACAGATTAGGGTGCTGTATGGAGCCCCTGACAAGCCCCAACTGGCACAAGCTCCTAGCATTTTGGAGCAAAATCCATCCTCTCTTCATCAAATAACTACTCTCCATTTGAGAGACAGTTCCTGGCACCTGACACTTAATTCAACAACATTAAATTACTAAGTCCTGGTAGAATTTGGACAGAAAATGATAGGATCCCAAGTGACCTTGCAACCTGAGCCACCCATCCTAGGCATGTGCCAGCAGATCAAGTTTGGCAGGCAATGACAATGTTCTTTCACCAAAGGACAAACTGAATTGCTTACCTCCCCAGGCTCATCCCTCAGGCCTTTCATGGAGTTCCCAGATAAACAACTTCTTGAGAAAGAAAAAAAATCTCAGAGCATGCATGATAACCAGGAACTAGCTAGTAGTTGATCTCTGGTGCTACAGCCCCGCTGATGTGACCCTGATAAGAAGTAAAGATCTCTATCCAGAAAGCAACCTAGCCTGGGGCACTGATCAATATCAATTAAGTCAGGCCAGATGGTTAGAGACCAGGAAGAAACAAGATTGGAGAACTGATAGCAATAACAATAATGCAATGAAATACATAGTGAGTACACAATGTGTTCAGAGCACAGTTCTAATTGCTTTGTCTGCATATATATTGAGGAATAAGTGAACAGATCTCACAGAATGGGCTGTGTGAGAATATTTGTGTCCCATGTGAAATGCTTACCAAAAAAGACCATGATGACCCAGCATGTGGAATTCTGTTAACTTTGTTCTGCAGACACCACGGTGCCTGTTTAATGAGCCAATGAGCCATAGAAGTGATGCCATAGAATTGATGAGTGTTATGCATGAGTTGAACATGGATTTACCTTCTATTAGGTTGACTTGATTACCAGCACCACTGAGTGCCCAGTCTCAGGAGTAGAAACTCCAATATGTTACCATTCCTTGTGACACAAACAGTCCTTTAATGTCATGGGCATTAAATTGGACCCCTTCCATCATGTTGTTAGTATAATTTATCTGTGCTGAAATAAAAATGCATTCTGGACTAGATTTGCTTTCCATGCTGGTTTCTACCAGCACCATCATTCTTAAATTTTCTAATTACTTTATATATCATTGAAATATCTCATGAATTTTTTCCGATCGAGGAACATATTCACAGTGAAATAGATAATGGTCTCATGACTATGGAATTCCTTGTCATTATCACATACACAGTCTACACAAAAACAATTGCCCTTACAGAAAGGTGGAATGGCCTATGGAAGATTTAGTGATGCTGACAGGGAATAACACTTTATGTGTTCTGAGGGCCATTTTAGAATTCATTATACTCCCTGCATTAATGACCAACACATGATACTGTTTTTTAAATTTTTTTATTTGTTCTAATTAGTCATACATGATAGGAGAATGCATTTTTGACACATTATACACAAATGAATTATAACTTCTCATTCTTCTAGTTGTGCATGGTGTAGAGTTATACAGGTTGTGTAACCATATATGTGCATAGGGCAATGATGTCTGATTCATTCTACTACCCATCCTACCCCCAGGTTACTCCCCTCCCTTTACTCTCCTCTGTCTAGTCCAAAGTAACTCTATTCTTCCCTAGTCCCCCCTTATTGTGAATTAGCATCTGCTTATACATGATACTATTTCTTTCATAAACATAAACAGAACTTATAGATATAAGAACCAAATGGAGTAAATGGAAGTGACACCTTTCACCACTTAGCAAAACTTTGCAAACATTCTGATTCATAGCAGGCAAAACTTCCACCTGGCCATTTGGTGCACATTGATTCAATGGCAGGTTTGGGACCTAGGAGATTCATTGTATGATCCTAGCATTGCCAAGTCCAACAGCAAAACTTCATGGCAGATTACCACAACCCAAAAAGTTAGGACCTCTGAGAGATCAGATTCCACTAAAACACTGGGGTCCCTCAGGAGCATAATGCACAACTTGTCTGAAAAGGCATGCTTGAGATTACTGGACTTGTTGAAGCAGGGCTTAATTTATATTCCATCTGAGTTCTAGGATAGGACCTGGGTGCTGTCATCCCTACAATGTCCTGTAATAAATGTTAAAGAATACAGTAACCATATACATGCAGAACCTTAAATGTCCTCACCTTACCACAAATGTGACTATGACCAGCTGTTGCCAAAAACTTGGTCCTTGTCCCTGATGCCAATCCAATAACAAGGACACAGTTTTGAGAGGAAAAAAAAGGTTTATTGCTTTGCTAGCAAAGGAGAAACACAGGGAACTCCTGTCCCAAAGGCTGTGATTCTGCCTATCAGTAGGAACAGGGAACTTTTAAAGAGGTGATTCAGAGAAAATGAGATTAGGGAGGAGAGATCAGGGAGGAGAAGATCAGGGAGGAGAAGGTTAGGGAAAAGAAGATCAGGGAGAAGGTCAGGAAAAAAATGGTTGGGAAAAAAAAACATGTAAGTTTCAAAGTGACAAAGGATATAGTCAAAGCATCAAGTGAACCCCCTGTTACACAGCTAAGTGCTTATTTTAAAGGCAAGAAGGCACACATGCATTCAGTAGAGAGAAAGGGAAGTCATAAACACGAACTATGTTCTCTTAACTTTTTTTTACATTATTTTTAGTTGTTTATGGATCTTTACTTTTCATTTATTTATATGCGGTGCTGAGAATTGAACTCAGCTAGGTTAGTGCTCTACCACTGAGCTACAACCCCAGCTATCTGAACTGGTTTTTGTAACAAGAACTATAACCATTCTTAGTATCCCTTTGCATATAAGTAAGTGTGATATTATATGCAGATATATACATTTATTTCCATTCTCTTCATTTTCACCCCATAGTAGAATATATAGTGTTTGAATGGTGGAGAAATGTGTAATTTAGTTCGTAGATTGCAGCATATCTGGAAGGGGTTGCAAAGAAAGTATAAAAGGAAATTCCTTGCCTTGGAGTGGCGATGATATGTAAGATTTAGATAATATCACTTTTGAGGACTGAATAGTGATCATACATGCTTTAATAGCATTATGTGGGACAAAGACATTTTTGAAATTGTTAGTTTAGGGAAAAGCTTGCTATCCATTTTGTCCTCAAAAAGGGCTGATCTCTAGTAAATACTTCTTGTTATCTTCCCCACCCCTAGCCCCTCAGCATACCAGCATTTATTCTACCTTGTTGTATTCAGTCAAGACTAAATTTGTATAGGGCAAGGATTCTCAACAGAGGTCATGTTGCCCTCAAGGGCAGAGGGTGAAAATTTTTCCTTCATGAGAAAGAAAAATCTTAACTATTACAGTGGTATGTGACCTTCTAAAATTCAAACTTACCCAGAAAAATCTTATTTTTCAGTATTTCTTTGTCTTGCTGTATTTTTTCAGGCATCACATGAATAACATTAACATTGAATTTACAGAAGACACCTAAAATGTATGCAAGATCAGTGCTATAAAGCCAAGATTAATCAGGAAGGAAGTTTCTTTCTTTCTTTCTTTCTTTCTTTCTTTCTTTCTTTCTTTTGGGGGATAGAACCCAGGACCTTGCACATACTAAGAACATTCTCTATGTTGGGTGCAGTACACATGCCTGTAATACCAGTAATCAGGAGGCTGAGGCAGAAGGATTGCAAGTTTGAGGCCAGCCCCATCAACTTAGCCAGGCTCTGAGCAACTTAGCAAGACCCTATCTCAAAATTAAAAATAAAAAGGGAAAGAGGTGTGGCTCAGTGGCAAAGTGTCCCTGGGTTTAATCCTCACTATCACAAACAAAAAACAAAAACAAACAAACGAAAAAACCCTTTACCACTGAACTACATTCTACATTCCTAGAACCCTGGAAGACTTTTTTTTGATTGCTCATTCTCAAAGTCCCGTTAAAGCATTGACCTGTGTGTCCATTGTTTTCCATTAAGTAATTTGTTTTATCTTCATTGCCTTTTTGTGTTACTCAAGCTTTGAAAATTATATACATATAGTTTAAATTTAATTCTGCAAAAGTTACTCAGTTCATCATTAATTATGTCAAGTGCTAAACTGAAAGAATTTCAACAATACCAGCAGTTAGCTGTGTTAAAAGATATTTTCTCATATCAGGTAAAACTTAAGTTTACTAAAAACAACTTTTAAGAAATACATGTTAAAATTGTTTTATTCTTTCTAGAAAAATCACAGTTGGATACTTCTAAAACTTTAGATTATAAAGCTATTATTGTCATGTGGTTATATAAACTGCTAATTGCATACTTTATTGATATGCTACACTTTTTATATATAAACAAATTACATTAAAAGTTGCTCAGCTGGGGCTGGGGAGATAGCTCAGCTGATAGAGTGCTTGCCTTGCAAGCACGAGGCCCTGAGTTCAATCCCCAGTACCGCAAAAAAAAAAAAAGAAAAAAAAAAAAAAAAAAAAAAAAAAAGTTGCTCAGCAAATACAATTGTAAAACTAAATGTTAATCATTTAAAAATTTTTTTAATTAAATTTTAATGGAATTTTTATATAGTAATTCTTAACCTTTCTTTTATAAAAGAGTACATTTTAACTTACTCTTTCCAGATATAAAACATAAGCATACATGAATTTATTTTGAAAATATCCAATATACTTGTGATATTAAAACCTTTGGCAGCAACAACAAAAATTTGTGGAGGAATTACTTTGGTGGAATTAATTACCCTTAGCAAAGGTGTAGACACATGATGTAACCTAATTACTTGGAATTTAATGATTTACTGAAGGAAAGGCAGAAAATTGTGGGAATTCATTTATGACAGTAATGAAAACCAGGCCAATAAAGAGGGCAAAAACTTGAACAATAGTTTGTCTGCATTTCTCCTTTCACTCCTATCCTGGTCACTCTCTACTTGCCTGAGACCAGACTTGTCCTCCTCCTCCCTTCCCCACCTGCCTCAGTCCTGATTTCAAGAGAGTAAGGTTGCTGGGCACAGTGGTGCACATCTGTAATCCCAGCGGGAGGCTGAGGCAGAAGGATCATGAGTTCAAAGCCAGCCTCAGCAACTTACTGAGGCACTAAGCAACTCAGGAGACTCTGTCTCTAAATAAAATATATAAAAGGGTTGGAGATGTGGTTCAGGAGTTAAGCATCCCTGGGTTCAATTCCAGATATGAGAGAGAGAGAGAGGGAGAGAGAGAGAAAGAGAGAGAGAGGTGCCAGGTACAGTTCTCAGTGCTAGCTACTGTGAAGAAGATCCTTTCTTCCTATAGTTCAAATTTTAGAGAAATGATGACAAGCAACCAAATTGATGAATAAAAATACATAAACAAGATAATTTCAAAATGCCACAAGTGTTAAGGAAATGAATGGAGAGAGACTGGGGAATGAGATTAAATAAATTGGTCAGTGAAGGACTCTCCATGGATGTGAGAGTTGAAGAGAAATTGAATGATAAAAATATACCAGTCATTTCATGAGGGTTTAGAGGCATGATCCCAGGCAGAGGGAACCACAAGGACAAATGCCCTGGGGTAGGTAGGAGCTTGGTATAAGAAAGAAATCTGACCAGAGAGAATGAGAGGGAAGACTTATATGATATAGGAGAAAACCTCTGAAAGAAGATCATGTAAGGTCACGTTAGTCATGGAAGGCATTCAGATATTATTCTAGTTATGGTGAAATGTCATTGAAGCATTTTGAGCTGGGTGTGACATGATCTTATATATGATCATTCTACCTTATATGTGAGAGTAGGTTGTAGTGGGGACAAAACTGGAAACAAACATCAGGGAAGAGCCTTGTTATGGGACCAGTTATGAGACCAGTATGAGATCAGGATGGCTAGGATAGTGATGGTGAAAGATGATAAGTGGACAAATTTGAAATATATTTTTACTTAAATAGCATTATTCATCACCTTGATCTAATTAGCATCTATAAAAACACTCCACATTCTTCTCAGGCTTGCATGGAACACTCTCCAAGAAAAACTACATTCTACACCATATTCTAGTCCATCTTAACAAATTTAAAAGAATAGAAATCACATAAAATATGCTCTCATACCAAAATAGAATTAAAATAGAAATAAATAATGGAAAGATTGCTGGGATTTCTCTAAGCATTTTGAAATTAAACAACACATTTCTAAACAATACATAGATCATAGAGGTATCAAAGAAGTTTTTAAAATAATTGAACTAAATTAAAATGAAAATACAGTTTATCTTTTGGATAAATACTGAGGAGTGAAATAACTGTCATATGGTGGTTCCATTCCTGGTTTTTTGTTTGTTTGTTTTTGTTTGAAAGTTTTTTTTTCTTTTCCATATTTTCATTCCTAGTTTTTTTTTTTTGGTGGGGAGGGTACCAAGAATTGTACCAGGGGTGCTTAACCACTAAGCAACATCCCCAGTCCTTTTTTTAAATTTTGAGACAGGGTCTTGCTAAGTCGCTATGGCCTCACTGAGTTGCTGAGGCTGGCTTTGAACTTGGGACACTCCTGCCTCAGTTTCCAAGGTCACTGAGATTACAGCTGCGTACTACCATGCCCGGTCCATTCTTAGCTTTTTTTTTTCTCACTCTTTTAATTTATTTTACCCAGAAATACATCCATCCATACACCATCGCCCTTTCATTATAGATGCCAAAAATCTGTAATGGGAATGGTGAGCCTTTTACAGCTTTTATGATCTACTCAACAGATGGTGCTTGTGAAACTTCATATCCACATACAGAAGAAATTAGAACTTTATCTTATATCATACTAAAGAAGAAATCAAAACAAATTAAAGATTGACATGTGGTACCTGAATCTACAATACTCCTATAAGAATGTGTGGGATACATTTATCAATCTCTACCCATCTTCTCACACCTAAGGTGTTAGATGTACTAATTACTCTAGTTTTACAATTACACAATGTATAAATATAAGAAAATATCATATTGTATACCATAAATAGGTGCTATTATTATGGGTCAATCCAAAATTTAAGTTTTTATTCTAATTAATTATGCATGACAGCTGCATGCATTCATGTATTTTGATCAATCATAAACAAAGGAGCATAATTTCTCATTTTCTCAGAGATAATGTCTGTTTCACTCTACTATTTTTTTCTACCCCCATACCCCCTTCCCCTCTTTACACTCCCTTCTACCTAATCTAGACAAACTCTTTCTCTAGCACACTCCCCTTATTGTGAATTACCATTCACATATTCAAGCAAACATTCAACTTTTGGTTTTTTGGGTTTGACTTATTATGCTTAGACTGATATTCTCCAACTCCATCTATTTGCCAGCAAATGCCATAATTTCATTATTCCTTAATGTTGAGTAATATTCCACCACACCCACACACACATTACATATATATATGTGTATTTATATATACATATATACACACACATTTCCTTTATTCAGGTTTGAAGGACACCAAGCATAGTCTCATAGTGTAGTTATTGTGAGTTGGCTGCTATAAACATTGATGTGGCTCCAACACTGAAAAAATTTAACACCAAAAAATAAACCCAATTAATATAAGGGCTATAAAACTGAATAAACAATTCACAGAAAAAGACATACAATTGACCAACATATATATGGAAAAAATGTTGTTCAATATCTCTTAGCAAGTAGAGAAATGCAAATCAAAATTACTCTAAGATTCCATCTCACTTCAATCAGAATGGCAATTATCAAGAATACAAGCAACAATAAATGTTGGTGAGGATGAGGAGGAAAAGGTACACTCATGTATTTGCTGGTAGGAATGCAAATTGGTGCAACCACTATGGAAAGCAATTTGGAGATTCCTCAGAAAACTTGGAATGGAACCACCAATTGACTCAATTATTCAATTACTCGGTTTATATCAAAAGGACTTAAAATCAGCATACTACAGTGATGCAATCACATCAATGTTTATTTTTTATCTTATATTGCATTTATTGATTTGTTTTTGTGATGCTGGGGCTGAAACCAAGGGCTATGCACATGGTAGGTAATGCCTCTATCACTGACCTACATACCCAGCTCAATAAAAAAAAAATTTTAACTTTGAGGAAAAATTTTAAAAGAAACAAAATAGGAGTGGTGGTGTATACCTGTAATTTCTGTGACTTCAGAGGACGTGGCTACTTCCTTCTAGGGATACCAGGGTCTGATATAATATCACCAAGGTCCCTGCTGCCTTGTTACATCTGAGATATCTCTGTTAGGTGTGCTAATAACCACCATATTGTTGCAGAGGCAGGAAAGAGTCTTGCAAGGTGTCAGTAGGTTGGAAGAGGGTATGAGGGCATCTTGATTCCAGCTCACCCAACCAACTTGCCCAGCACCCACTGGGTTTCCAGACAACATGGGAGCACTTGCTGGGACCTGACATAAACCTGCTCCACAACTTCTCCCTAGTAGAGTATCCACTGATTTATTGGTCCCACTGGTTTGGCAATCAACAGGGCCTTCCAGCTCCTCAATCCCCAGGTTCCCAACCACCTTCTAGCCACTAACATGGCCCAGCACTTGCAGGTATGTGGCTGGTCCACAGGTCTCAATACCTGGTCTTGATCTGCCCAAGACTGGAAAATTTTCCTGGACAGGCACCCAGATCCCAGCACTCAGCCCCCAGGACATCTAGGAAGAGAAGTTCCTGATTAGTATGTCAAAAGGGTGGAGGCAGAGAGATATAATTTAGAGACTGAATAAAAGACCAGGAACTGTGGGGCCCACAAGTGAGGTAAAGGCCTAAGACCAGGGTCCTGCATCACATGAGTGGACCCCAAAGGAGAGTCCTTGGGTGAAGTCTTCCAGTGGGACAGACAATTGCTATACCCCACCTCCAGGAGTCTGACCTCCAAGTCTAGTACTCCCAACTGTAGTAACTTTTACCATCCTGAGGGTGGAGTTACCAACAAACTCCAGAGAACCACACTTATCAGATGAGAAAGAAAATAGAGAAGATATTTATTTCCAAAGGAAATAACTGTTCAATCTTCCTTCAAGGTTCCTTTTTCACCCCTAATTTTTTTTTCATTGCCTGCTCTCAAATCCCCAACATTTATGAAATCAAGTAGTTTTCATATGTCGGGACTGGGATTTGAGTGTGTATTATACTTTGGTTGTATATTCTTTTTTTTTCATGTTTCTCTTTTTCTTTTTTTTTACTCACTCTACTTTCCTTTTATTTATCTGTTTCCTTGGAGTCTCTTTCTCTTTCCTCCTGCTAACAACCAACTTCTTTTGATTAGTTTTTCACTTTCTATGATCAAACACCTCTAAAATCTCACCTCCTACCTCATTAACATCACATCCTACACCCCTCTCCTGTTCTCTATCCACCATTAGAAAATGTAGACCTTATTGCAAACCTAACATTTATGTTGTAGATGATAATTGAACACATCATCTTTGCTTATTGTAACAAAACTGTTAACATTTTAGGAAGGGTTTTTTTTTTTAGGATTCATACTATTTGCATTGAGTAATGTTAATATTGATATCTCTCTTAAAGGTCAAGTATGGGAAACCTGCAGGTACACTTGAAATCTCTAGGATGGAAATTATAATAACTCAGATCTGCACTGCATGAGGAAAAGACACATGAACAACATGAAAAAACAAGGGAAGAATACACCCCAAACAAATCAAGATGCTATATTAATAGAATACATTGACTGCATTGTAGAAGAAATGTTAGAAATGGTTTCCAGAATGTACACAATTAAAATGATCTGTGAAATACAGGAGGATATACGAGAGCAAATTTAAGCAAAGAACCATCGCTTTAATAAACAGTTGAAAGATCAAATGCAGGAAACAAAAGATTATTTCAGTACAGAGATGGAGGTTCTAAAATAAAAAGAAGCAGAAATCCTTGCAATAAAGGAAACATTAAACCAAATTCAAATCTCAATGGAAAGCATCACAAATGGACTAGATTACTTGGAAGATGGAACCTCAGACAATGAAGAAATAATATTTCATCTTGAAAATAAAGTTCACTACAAAGAGAAGATTGAAAGAAATCATGAACAGAACCTACAAGAATTATGAGATAATATGAAAACCACACATTTAAGAATTATTTGGATTGAGAAAGACACAGAATTACAAACCAAATGAATGAAAAATCTGCTCAATGAAATAATGCAGAAAATTTTTCAAACCTGAAGAATGAAATGGAAAATCAATTACAAGAGGCTTACAGGACACCAAATGTATAAAATTACAACAGACCCACACTAACATACATTATAATAAAAATTTCTAACATACAAAATAAAGACAAAATTTTAAAGTCTGTGAGAGAAAACCATCAGATTTCATATAGGGGGAATCGAATATGAACATCAGCAGATTTCTCAGTCCAGACACTAAAGACTTGGAGGTTGGAACAACATATTTTCAAAGTCTAAAATAACATGGAAGCCAACCAAGAATCTTATACCCAGCAAAACTAACATTCAGATTTGATGATGAAATAAAATTCTTCCATGATAAACAAAAGTTAAGAGAATTTACAAATTGAGAGCAAACTGATCGCCAACCGCCAGTGGAGCACCAGCTGCCTGCTGCTGCCTGGAAGTTCACTGTTACAGTACCTGCAGGTTTCATTACACGTGGTTGCCGCCATTTTGAGACAACAGCCAGGCCCCGTAGGACCCCTGGCCAGACTGACTGAGCCTGGTCTCCAGGATCCCTCAACCCGACCGATCAGTCCCTCTGGGGCCCTCACATCAACTGACTGCTCCCTGCCGCCAGGACCCCCAGACCAACTGACTGCGCCCTATCACCGGGACCCCAGACTGACTGATTGCACCCGGCCTCCAGGATCCCACAACCACACCAAACACACTGGACCTCAAGGACCCCTGCCTGACCAACTGCATCCTGTCTCCAGGACCTCCAGCTGACCACGTCCACCCCTGAGCTGCAGCTCCCCATTTGCCAACACATTTCGAAGCCAGAGCAGCCATCTTGGATAATCCTGGAAGTCATAGCTCTGATCTTTGGGTGGGGCAAATCCCATTCTGCAACGCCTGCTGGAGGCTTGAAGCTCATTGTCAGGTACCTCTCATGCATCAGGCTACTGAACACTGGGAGGTTTCATTATTATATGACTGTTATACAGTAGATTTTCTTTTTTCTCCTTTTTAAAAAATTTAAGTTTTTATTTCTTTACTTTTCTTGTTTTCTTTTCCTTTTTTTTTACCTGTTCCCTCAGAGTCTCTTTCTCCCTTTTTTGCATGCTAACATCCGATTTCTTTTGATTACACTCTCATCCTTTCTATTATCTAGAACTTATGTATGTTCTTTTCTTATCCCATTAACAGTCACATTCTACATCGCTCTGCATCCTCTTTGTCCTGCATTTGAAACTGCAGACCTTATTGCAAACCTGTTTGTTTTACTGAAGATAATATTTGAACTCATTTTGTTTATTATGACAATTTTGTTATTGTCCCCATAGGGGCTATTTGGTCTAGGATTGCATAGTGTCTGATTTGGGCACTGCTAATATTGATCTCCCCTTAAAGAAAGGGTTTTGGAAACCTATAGGGCCACTATAAGCCTATAGGAGGAAATCTGTAATACCCCAGATCTGCACTGCTAGAGGGGAAGATACATGAACAACATGAAAAAACAAGGGAAGAAAATGATCCAAACAAATCTAGATTCTATAGTAATAGAATCCAATGACAGTATGTTAGAAGAAATGTCAGAAAAGGACTTCAGATTATACATGATTAAGATGATTCACGAAGCAAAGGATGACATAAGAGAGCAAATGCAGGCAATGAATGATAATACCAATAAGCTGAAAGAGCACCTGCAGGAAGCAAAAGATCATTTCAACAAAGAGATAGAGATTCTCAGAAAAAACCAAATGGAAATCCTTGAAATGAAGGAGACAATAAACCAAATAAAAAACTCAATGGAAAGCATCACCAACAGACTAGACCACTTGGAAGACAGAACCTCAGACGATGAAGACAAAATATTTAATCTTGAAAATAAAGTTGCCCAAACAGAGAAGATGGTAAGAAATCATGAACAGAATCTCCAAGAACTATGGTACTTCATGAAAAGATCAAATTTAAGAATTATTGGGATTGAGGAACATTCTTAGCTTTTTAAGGAATCTCTAGACTGCTTTCCAGAGTGGTTATACTAATTTGCAGTTCCACAAAAAGTGTATGAGTGTATCTTTACCCCCACATCCTTGTCAGCATTTATTATTATTTATATTCTTGAAGATTGCCATTCTGACTGGAGTGTGATGAAATCTCAATGCAGTTTTGATTTGCATTTCTCTGACTGCTAAGGATGTTGAACATTTTTTCATATATTTGTTGGCCATTTGTATTTTTCTTTTTGAAAAGTGTTCATTTATTTCTTTTGCCCCTTTGTTAATTGGGTTATTTGTTCTTTTTGGTGTTAAGTTTTTTGAGTGGTTTATAAATTCTGGATAGTAATCCCCTGTTGGAGCAGCAGCTGCAAAGATCTATTCTGTAGGCTCTCTCTCCTCCTGCTCTTGTTTCCTTTGTTATGCAAAAGCTTTTTAATTTGATACTACCCCCACTTATTGATTCTTGGTTTTATTTCTTGCACTTGAGGAGTCTTGTTAAGAAGTCAGTCCCTGAACTAATATGTTGGAGTGTTGACACTATGTTTTCTTCTAGCAGTTGCAAAGTTTCCAATCTAATTCCTAGGTCTTTGATCTACTTTGAATTGATTTTTGTGTGGGGTGAAAGAGAGCATACTATAGTGATACAGGCACATCAATATTCATAGTAGCATAGTTCACAATAGCTAAGTTATGGAACCTGTCAACAGATGAATGGACAAAGAAAATATGGTATATGTACACAATGGAATTTTACTCAGCCATGAAAAAGAATCAAATTATGGCAGTTGCTGGTAAATGGACAGAACTGGAGAACATCATGCTAAGTTAAATAAGCCATACCTGGAAAGTCAAAGGTCGAATGTTTTCTCATATGCAGAAGCTAGACCAAAATAAGGAACAAAAGGTGGGGGAGTCCCATTAAAATAGAAGGAAGATCAGTGGAGCAGAGGAAGGTTATTGAGGGGGAGGGAGAAGGAATAGGAAAACAGTGAAATGAAATTGACTCAACTATGCTTTGTACATATATGTGTATACCACAGTGAATTACACCTTTTTATATACTTATAAAGCACTTTAAAAAACTGGGTTGGGGATATAGCTCAGTTGATAGAGTGCTTGCCTTGCAAGCACAAGGCCCTGGGTTTAATCCCCAGCACTGAAAAAAAAAAACAAAAACAAAACTATAAGTAAATAGAAGAAAAATCAGTAAAGGAATGGGAACAGGGAAGGAGGAGAGAAGGGAATAGGGAAGTACTAGGGACTGAATCAGAGCAAATTGTATTCCATGCTTTATGATTATGTCAAAATGAATCCAAATATTATATATAACTATAATGCACTAATAAAAAAATTATAACTTTCCAGGTATAGTGGCTCATGCCTGTTTTCCCAGTGACTCAGGAGGCTGAGGTAGGAAGCTAGCAAGTTTAAAAACAGCCTCAGCAACTTAGCAAGACCCTATCCCAAAATAAAAAAGGGCTGGGTGCAGTAGTGCCTGCTTATAATCCCTGAAGCTTGGGAGGCTGAGACAGGAGGATGGTGTGTTCAAAGCCAGCCTCAGCAATGGCAAAGTGCTAGGCAACTCAGTGAGACCCTGTCTCTAAATAAAACATAAAATAGGGCTGGGGATATGGCTCAGTGGTAAAGCACCCCTGGATTCAATTCCCAGTACAAAGAAAAAATACAACTTATCAAAATTTGTAGTATTGAACAAAATCTCAAACAAAAGATAAAAAAAGAAAGAAAAAGAAAAAAGAAAAATCCTCCTGGAACTAATAAGAGAATATGACAGGGTTGCAAGATACCAGTCAATACACAAACTGATTGCTTTCCTATGTACCAGTAATGAGCAATCAGAATTTGAAAATTTAAAAATTTCTCCTAGCCCAGTATAGCTATGTTTGGGGCCAAGGTCTCCCTACTTCTGACCCCACACCTTCAAGCTCAGGCCTCCTTTCTTGCTTAGAGGGGGTATCAGAATTTTGCAAATGAGATTCAATGAGCAGGGTGATTTCTGCCCTTAGTCTTACCTTTGTAGTTAAAATAAGAGCAAAGCAATGAAATACTTAGGTATAAAGTTAAAAAAATATGTATAGGATTTGAATGTGGAAAACTACAAAACACTGTTGTAAGAAATCAATGATCTAAATAAATGGAGAGCTATTCTATTTTCAAGGACAAGAATAGTTAATACTGTTAACATGCCAATTCTTCCCTATATAATGTATAGAAAAATTCAACATAATTTCAAAATCCTTGTATATATAGAAAAAGAGTCTAGAATTTATGTGGAAAAACAAATGACACTGAAAAAAAAGAACAAAGCTGAAGGATTCACACTACCTAATTTCAAGACAGTTACAGCACTGTAAAGTGACAGTAAACAAGAGAGAGTTGTATTGAAGAAAGAATGGACACATTGATCAATGAAGCAAAATAGAATATA
Source organism: Sciurus carolinensis (assembly GCF_902686445.1). Classification (NCBI taxonomy): domain Eukaryota; kingdom Metazoa; phylum Chordata; class Mammalia; order Rodentia; family Sciuridae; genus Sciurus; species Sciurus carolinensis. The sequence continues at coordinate 43,978,076 of NC_062232.1, forward strand.
TTTTTATGTAGGGCTAACAGAACTTGATGGAAATACATGTTGAAGGAAAGATAGGAATTGAGGACCATTTGTGAGAGGTGAGAGGAAGATTGGGTTAGATAACTTAAATTTTCCAAACTCATAGTTTTAATCATAGATTTTTAAATCTGTCATTTTTTGACCTGCCTCATGTATTTCTCCTAGCCCGGTACAGCTATTTGGGGGGCTAAGGTCTCCCTACTTCTGACCCTACACCTATAAACTCAGGCCCTCTTTCTTACTTACAAGGGGTATTAGAACTTTGCAAATGAGATTCAATGAATAGGGTGATTTCTGCCCTTAGTCTTACCTTTAATAAAAGTCTTCAAGTTTTATGTGTCAAAGATCTGATTACCCTATTATCTCTGTGTTAATGAAGCATGAGACTGAAGCTGGGAAAGGATTATAGAAAAAGTTAAAGAGACTAGAAGATGGAGAAAGAGAGGTGGGGGAGGGGAGGAAAAAGAAAAGCAGAATAAATGATCTCTGGGCAGAAAGGGGATAAGGAATTAGGCCATGATCAGGAGCCCCCTGAGCAGAGTACACCTAGCACTGCTACATTTAGTCAGTCCATGACCTCAGCAAGATCTTCTCCCAATTTGCAGCTCTAAGAGAGCAGGAAGGCTGTTATAGGGAGAAATAGTCCATGTAGTAACTACATCTGGTCAGTGTTATAGCGTGTTTAAAGAAAAATGATTGGATTTAGAAAAAATTTTAACTTTTTCTGAGTCATGAGCCTGAGCATGTGATGAAAGCTGTGGCCTGCATTCCCCAGAAAAATGCTACTATACATACCATACCAAATTTTTCCTGCAATTCGGATTATTCATGTATGATCTGAAAGCTTCCAGGGTCCATCAATCCCTATGTTTGAAGGGTTATGGAAAATAATATTCCTACGAGACAGCTCCCCAAGAAAAACGGAGGAACGGTGTGACTCGGGAGGAGGGAGGGGAAATTGGCCAAACATTAAACCTCTCCCAGTGCACCCTTTCCTAATAACAATGGGCCCTGGGGGAAAGGGGCGGATACTGAATTAGTCCTAAATGGAGGCACAGCAAATACCAATGGGTAAGATTTGAGTACTCATCCCTCAGGGTCTGGACTCTTATCTCCCCAGACAACAATGAGTTTCAACCTTTTACAACCACCTTCCTAAATTAAAGTTTAACCTGTACAACTAGCCCCTGATGGTCAAAACTGCACGTGCACAGCTTCCAATGATTGCATCATTGTGCCTTCTAAAACCAAAATCCCCTCTGAAACTGATGGCCATTTTCCCATCCGAAAAATGGGCCCCAATGGCACCGGAGTCTGAGAAGGAATAAAGCCTTCTCTGAATCTGTTGAGGTTTGCTTCCCATCCTTTTCCACTTACAATGTTGAATCTGTGAATTAGATAATATTTAAAAGATTTTAAAAATCAACATGTTCAATAAATGGATGTATGTGTTGGTTAACAGAGTGAGTCAAATGAAGTATGGGTCTATGGCTGAGGTACTTGGGTTGATGATGGAACCATTCACTGAGACAGGGAACACCTGGGAACCATTCACTGAGACAGGGAACACCTGAAGAGAAATAGGTTTCAGGTTGGAAAACACTGAATTCAATTTTAGATGGTGTGTGGGAGGGAGGAACACAGATAAGATGATTAATGGACAGGAGAAATAATACAGTTGGACAGGAGAAATAATATTCTATAGCATATAGTAGTATAACTATGGTTAACAACAATTTATTGTATATTTCAAAATAGCTAATAGAGATGATTTTGAATGTTCCCAACGCAAAGAAATGATTTAAGTCTGAAATGATAGATGTAGGAATTATCTTGATCTGATCATTACATGCTGCATATATATATTGAAATGTCGTGCTGTGCCCCTTGAATATGTATAATTAGTATGAGTCAATCTCTCTCTCTCTCTCTCTCTCTCTCTATATATATATATATATATATATATAAACAAAATGAACCTTTGAAGTTTTAAGTGTCAGTGTGATGCCCAGGGAGGCATCCAAGAGAACATCTAGCACCTGGACACATGGATCTGTAATTCAGAAAAGAAAAGTGGGCTGGAGCAATAGAGTTGAGAACCATTAGCAAATAGATGGATATTAAGTTCATAGAATGGATGAGATTGCCTATCAAGGCTATACAGAGTAAGAAGAAAAAACAGTTTAGACATAACCTAACCTAACCTAACCCAACTTAACCTAACCTAACAAAACATTTAACAAAAGAGCAGAGGAAGAGGGGCCTACAAGTCACTTCATAGTAGTCGCCCAAGAGTAGAGTGTATGTCACCAAAACCAAGAGCAAATCATGTTCCAAGTGGAGGGAGTGGTCCACAGTGCCAAATATGCCATAAAACAAAGTCCAAAAATCATCCACCAGATTTAGCAACAAGATCACTAGGAGTCTTGCAGAGAGCAGTTTCCATGGTATAGTAGGAATCGATGGCAAATTAAAATGTATTAAAGCAGGAGTAAAAGACAAAATGAAATGAGTTAATATATAATAGAGGAAATGGGATAAAAAAGCAGGATGACAGGTGAGGAAGTGAGGACAAGAGTGATACAATGTTCTCAAACTGTTTGCCCGAGACAGACAGGAGAAATAGAGGGCAGAAGCCAGACAGTGATGAGGCACTGGGGTAATATTTTGTTTTTAAGTATCTTTATTGAGGCATCATTACATAGCATAAACTTTATCTGCTTTAAGTATACAATTAAACTAATTTTACCTTGTTTACAAATTTGTACAACCATCACTATAATTCACTACAATTTAGAACATTGTTGTCACCTCCAAAGCATCCTTTGTGTCCATTTCACTCATGTCCATCTCACCAGGTGATCATGAATCTACTTTTATCTGTAGAGATTGGTCTTTGAGGGGAATTTTAAACAAATGGAATCATATACTATGTGTTCTTTTATGTTTGATCTCATTTACTGACACTGGTTTAGTCATAATGTATCATATCTATTGTTTTAAATTGTTAAATTGCATTTTGTGTATTAGATACACCATATTTTGTTTAAATGCACTCACCAGTTGAATGGCATTTGGTTTGTTTCTGCCTTTTGGCTGTTCTGAATTTTATTTCTATGATCACTAGAGTACAAGTATCTTTTTGGAGATGTTTCCATTTCTCTTGGGTAGATACCTAGTAGTGAAATTGCTGGGTCACATAATAAATTTAATTTTGACCTTTAAAGAAACAGAGGCAATGCTTTTTTTTTTTTTTTTTTTTGGAATTCAAGAAACTTCATCATGTTCAAAGGCAGAGTAAAAGAAAAGGTGAGCTGGGGTTGTAGTTCAGTGGTAGAGCGCTTACCTAGCATATGTGAGGCACTAGTTTGATCCTCAGCACCACTTAAAAATAAATAAAATAAAGAGCCATCAACAACAAAAATTATTTTTAAAAAAGAAAGGGAAAGGTTGAAGATACATGAGGGAAGGAGAAAAAGAGTAAATATATCAAGTTTCCTGAGAAGGTAGAGGAGAATGGAGCATAGAACTCAGAGGGAAGGATTAGTCAACAACAACATAAAAGACACCTCTTCCACTGTGACAGGAGGGGAATAGTGAGAAATGATTAGGTAGGGATGTTCATGAGTTTGTAGGTACTTTATGGCAAGGAATTAAGGACAATGCCATCTGGAGTCTTCTATTTTCAGAGTGGTAGGTGGTGAGGTCATCTGGTGAGGGTGAGAGTGAAATGGAATTGTGGGAAGGATGAGGATAATGAAGGTTTCTAAGAGCTGTCATAAAGACTGGGAGAACAGCCAGGTTAAACTGCATTGTGAGACATACAGAGTAGAGGTTGGGTACCATGAAATCTTAGTGGCTTCCAATCTGAGCAATTGTATGATCCCAGGATTGGCACAGGGAAGGTGGGGAATTGTATCCATCTGGGGTAGGGACTGTGATGGAAGGACACCAAGGCACATGATTTGAGGATATTATTGGCTAAAAGACACTCTGGTATATATACACAATGGAATACTATTCAGTCATAAAGAAGAATAATATTATGGCATTTGTAAATAAATGGATGGAATTGGAGAATATCATGCTAAGTGAAATAAGCCAAAAAACCAGAGGCCTAATGTTTTCCCTGATAAGTGGAGAATGATATAGAATGAGGGTGGGGGAGTGGGGAATGAGAGAAGAATGGGGGAACTTTAGAATATGTAGAAGGAAATGAGAGGGAGGGGGTATGACAAATGGTGGAATGAGATAGACATCATTACCCTATGTACATGTATGATTACGCGAATGGTATGAATCTACATTGTGTACAACAATAGAAACGAAAAGATGTACCCCATTTGTGTACAATGAATCAAAATGCAGTCTGTAAAAAATTAAAAGCTAAATTAAAAAAAAAAGAATTGGCATATTAGTCAGATTTCCTCTTTTCATGGGAGATGTGAGTTTCAGTTAAGTCAAAGAGATGAAATATTTGCCTGTGAAGGAGATGTAGACTGGAGTGGGCATTACTATTTTGGATGCTCAGCATTCAAACCTAATTCCAATTTGGGAAGAATCCCAAGGCAGGCTTAGAGGCAGGGCCCCACCATGCACTACCCAAACCAGAAAGCAAGGGACACATGCCCTGTAGCTAATACATGGACATAGGGACTCAGCATTGCCAATCACATGATCCTGCCTGGAAATCTGAATGTTAAGGGAGTGGCACAAAAATGTGTAGGGTCATTGAGTTATTTTTTTCAAAGCAGCTGTTGCAGAATCAAGAATCTGATAGTACAGTGACAGTATAAAGGGAGAGTGCGGACTAGGTGCATAGTGGCAAGTGTTCAGTGAAAACTGGGGGTGACCATCATACTACCAGATCATTCATGTAGTTATTATTTTACCTGTCATGCCACCCTTAGGTTCATGTTGTTCTATCCCTGATTCCTGATCTTGCCTGGTTCTCTAGGAGTTTCTCACGGATTTTGTGGATTACCTGATATTCTTTTCTATTAGGATAGGTTGACTTATGCTTTGATGATTTAAAAAAATTATCAATGACTTGACACAGTTTATTTATTGCTTATATAAAAATCTAATGCAGGTCTAATGTGAATACAGAATTCTCCCTTCCAAGCATAACTCAGGGATCCAGGCTGATGGAAGCTCCACTATCTTGTAGCTGACTCATCTAGCACATTAGGCCTCCATGGTTGCCACAGAAAAAACAAGAGAGTGGGAGAATTGATCATTATTTTTTACACACACACCCATTAGCCAGAACAAGTCACATGACCCAATCTAACTTCAGGAGGACTGGGAAATTCAGCAAAGAGTAAATGATTCTGCCACATCTCCCAATTCCAATAATCTCATTTTCTACTGAAGTTAACCAGAGTCATTTCTGATGTTTCCATTAAGAATCATGACTAGTTAAGGATATGGAGGTGAAGATATTTAAAAATACATGTGTTCAATTTTTTTCTGCTTATAAAATAATACATATATGTTATAAAAATTGAACATTATATAAATATTCAATGTAGAAAGTGAGAAGTCCTCCATAATCCCAAGATAACTATTACTACTAGTTTGGTATATGTCTTTTTGCTATATATTTTCTCTACTAATAGAGAAAATGGAAAAATGGAAAAAATGGAAAATGGAAAAAATAAGATCACACTACACAAAACTGTTTTGCAAGTGCTTTTTCTCTTCACACTTTCCTTTTTAAAACATTTTTTAGTTGTTTATGGACCTTTATTTTATTTATTTATGTATTTATTTGCAGTGCTGTGGATCAAACCCATTGCCTCACACATGCTAGGCAAGCACTCTACCACTGAGTCAAACCCCACCCCACACTTTACTTTTTAATTCTAGTACAGAGAATCAAGCCCAGTGCTTGTGCATGCTAGGCAGAGGGTTACCACTGAATTTCATTCCTATCTCCCCTTATATTTTGTTTTGAGATGGGGGTCTCTCTAAGTTACTCAGGCTGGTCTGCAACTTGAAATCCCTGGGCCTCAGATTCCCAAGTAGCTAGGATTACTGGTGTGCACCACTGCACCCAGTCATTCTATATTTGTGATACCTTTAAAAGGTATATAGATACATACTTTTTCTTCTTTTCATTTTTAATAATTTTAAATTATTCAAGTGTACAGGAATAAGTTCTAAATTTCTTTCAAAGTTTTAAGGTCAGGCTAAAGTTCTCTTAGACTATCATCCATTTCTAACTTCTCTGCTTTTCACATGCATTCTTCATTATATGGATGCAACATAGTTTATTCAAGCATTTCCCTATTGATGAAATTGTTGTGGATAACTTTGGGGATAATGATTCAGCTTACCACACCCTGTAAATTTATTACTTATTCAATAGCATAAGATAATATGCTATTTTGTGATAATAGCACAAAATAAACTGAAAACTACATATATCTTCTTTTATAGTTTTGTGTCACAATGAGAAAAACCTTTCCCACTGTAGACTATGAAAATACTTATTTATATTTTCTTCTATAATTGATGAATGTTATTTTAACCAATCTTTTAAAATTGAGGTATAATTTACATACAATGAAATGCTCAGTTCTTAAGTGAAAAGGTCAATTCATTTTGACAAAAGCATGAACCCATGTCACCCACATCTCTATCAAGATATAGAACATTTCCATCATCCTAATGACCCTTCAACATCAGCTGCTCCCATGCAATTCCCAAGAGCCAAGTTATGGAACCAGTCAAGGTGCCCATCAACAGATGAATGAAATAAGAAAAGTGGTATATACACACAATGGAGTTCTATTTAGTCGTTAAGAAGAATGAAATTATGGCATTCACTGATAAATGGATGGGATTGGAGAACATTGTGCTAAGTGAAATAAACCAGAGGCAGAAAGTCAAGGGTCTAATGTTTTCTCTTACATATGAAAGCTAGAGAGAAATAAGGAATTGAAAAAGGGGGAATCTCACAAAAATAGAAGGGAAATAAAAAGAGTAGATGTAGGGAATCAAGGAGGAAAGGAGAAGAACTAGGGAACAAAATTGACCAAATTGTGCTATATACTTGTATGAATATACAACAATGAATCCCACCTTTATGTCTAATTATAATGCACCAATGAAAAAAGTAACATATGTAAATAAATCAAAGAAAAACCAGAAGAGTAGAGAAAGGGGGTAGGGGATGGAAAAGGGGAGGAAAAGGGGAGGTACTGGGGAATGAATTGGAGCATATTATATTATGTGCAATATGAACGTCACAATGAACCCCACTATTATGTATAATTATAATGCACTAATAAAAACCTAAGTTTCATCCTGATCCCCAAAATGCAACTGTTCTTACTTCTATCAGTTTTACATAGTTTAGCTCTGTTGAACAATATAAAACTAGAATCATGCTCTTTTTTATCTGACTTCATTCTCCTGGTATAATGATTTTGAGATTCATTCCAACTGTTGCTTATATCAAGAAATTGTTCCTTTATATTGCTATGTTGTCCTCCAGTGTGTGGCTGTGCCATAGTTTATCCATTCACCTACTGATGAACATTTGGTTTTTCCATGTGCAGCAATTACAAATAAAGCACAGGTGGTTTTTGAAAGAATTATATTTTTGACACACTTTAAATTTATTTTGAAGTAAGGAATGAGACAGACATCCAACTTTATTTTTGCCAAATCATAAGCCAATTATTTATCATCATTTATTTACATCATTTATTGCATAATCTACCTTTTCACCAATGAATTAAATATCATTTCAATGTAGAAAATTTTTTATAGGTTGAATTTTTTTCTGAATATGCTACCATGTTCCATTAATCTAGTTGTCAGTTTAGAACCAGTACTACTGTGTTTTAATTCCTATAGTTTCACAATGTCTTTCAATAATGGTAATAAGACTCATTATACTTTTTTCAGAATTTTCCTCATTATTTCTGGATATTTATTCTTCTAAAGAGATACATTTTAAAATATAACATCAGTTAAAATGATCTTTGGTTGCATTAAATTTATAAGCTGATTTGGAGAGAATTGATGTCATTATAAATATTGCCCCTGACCCTCTAGGAACCAGATGTGTCTCTCTGTTTTGGCAAATATTTTATATTCCTTAAGGGTGGTTCTTAATTATGTATTAAGGTTTCCAGAAAGTAGAGTGGAAAGGTTTTGGAGGAAGACAGGCAGTTGAAGTTTGGCTCAAGGGAGGGAAAGCACAGTGCTGTATGAAATTCTGGAGCAAACAGAGAATTAAAGGAACTTATATAAAATGCATTTGCTGTATTAGTTATCTAATACTATGTAACAAATGACTGCAAAATTCTCTTAAAATGACATTTATTCTCATACTTCTTTGGGTTAAGCCTAGTTCTGGTTAATCTGGGTTCACTGCTTCAGGGTCTCTCACAAGGTAGGAAAGTGTCAGCCAGGGCTGTGCTCTCATCAAAAGGTTTGAAAGAGAGAGGAACCACTTCAAAGCTTACCTGGTTACTGACAGATTTTCAGCTCCTCATTAGAACTGGATTTGGATTCAGTATTTGGATTCACTATTGAATATTGAATTGAAGGCTTCAGTGTGTAGCTGGATACTGGTTTTTAGTTCTTTGACACATGGACTGCCCCAACATGGCGACTTGTTTTTATCAACATGAACAAGGGAAAGAGTCTACTAGCAAATTGGAAGTCACACTCTTATGTAGCCAAACCCCCATGTGATATCCTATCACCTTTGCCATATTCTTCTGGGGGTTATGGTAAGTGTGGTAGCATTAACTAACTTAAAAATTACCAAAGGGAGCTGGGGGTATATCTCAGTGGAAGAGTGCTTTTCTAACACACCTGAGACCCTGGGTCTAATTACCAGCACTGTAAAAAATAAAATACAACTAAAAAAAACTTACCAAAGAAATATTATAGAAATCCCCTGGCATGTGGGGGGAAAGCTCTACTTTTGCTTCTCCTATAATCTATATCAATGGCATGTCCAAAGAATATGGCCAGGTGTGGTGGTGCATGCATGTAATCCTGGTGGCTCAGAAGGCTGAGACAGGAAGATTCCCAAGTTCAAAGCCAGCCTCAGCATCTTAGGGAGGCCCTAAGTAAATTAGCAGGATCCTGTCTCTAAATAAAATGTAAAAAAGGCTAGTGATGTGGCTCAGTGTTTAAGTACCCCTGGGTTCAATTCCTGACAACCCCTCCACCTACCACTGCTAAAAAAAAAAAAAAAAAAAGAATTACAGTTTCTGGTCAAAGAGGAGACTACAGGCTCATAAGGTCAGGTAAATAGCAACCACTTCTGGGCTGGGGTTGTGGCTCATTGGTAGAGTGCTTGCCTAGCATGTATGAGGCACTGGGTTCAAATCTCAGCACCACATATAAATAAATGAATAAAATAAAAGTCCATCAGCGTCTAAAAAATACATTAGAAATAGTAACCAATTCTATTCTGGAGTCATTATTTAATTTGATTCTCTTAACAATCTTGTGAGGTATCCAGGTAATGAAACTAAGGTTCAAAAAGAATATGGAACTGCCACAGACCTCACAATCATGAGTAACAGAGCTGGGGCAAGAGCCTCAGTCAAATTCCTAGCCTATGACACCAGATCGTCTGCTCCAAAACTCAGAGATACATTCTTTTTCCCTATCAGTGACCTCTCCCACCATCTTCCTCCCTAAGTTCTTACCTTGGCTCAGTTTTTACTAGCCAGCCAGTCAACTTCACTCTGTCTTCCAAAATGACTATAGGGATCAGATAAAATGTTTGTAAAGCTCTCAGCACACTGGCAGACTGTAAGTTGTCACTAAATGTAAGTTATTAACTGTTATTTTCCTTTCAAATGTTCCATCCCAGACTCACTGTCAATCATCTCCAATTCTACTCCTTCCCCTTGATCTCTGTGATACCACATCCCAAAGTTCCACTTGCTTTCAGAAGACACCAGCATCCAACAAATTTTAAAGGTAGATCTTTTCTATCTTCCAATACTTCCATCAAAGAGCATTTTGTTTTCAGTAGTGTGGCTTTTTTTCCAAGTTATAATAAATTTCTTAAAATATAATTTATTCCCCTCCTCTGAGGCACCGGGGACTCGAACCGCGGCCCCTGAGTGTGCTAGGCGAGCACTTTCCAATACGATCTATTTCTTCAGTTCTAAAATATAATTGTTAATGAGCAAATCTTGGTTTTAAAATTTTACTCTCTACACAGGATCCCATGAAAAAATTAGCTGATTCTTGCTGAGCATGGTAGTATATGCCTGTAATTCAAGTGACTCAGGAGACTGAGGCAGGAGGCTTTCAAGTTTGAAGCCAGCCTCAGCAACTTGGTGAGATCCTGTCTCAAACTAAAAAATATAAAGGGCAGGGGATGTAACTCAGTGGTAAAGCACCCCTGGTTTCAATTTCCAGTACCAATAAAACAAAAAGACACAAAAAATAGCTGATTCTAAGGCGAGATAGAGAAAGTGCAAGATGGACCTGGAGCATCTTGTGACAACAGAAAACAATGAATTGTTAAAAAAAAAAAAGATGGAGGCACAGAACCAAAAGTACACAAGAACAACCTATAGAGCTTCATGCTAGTTCAAATATGGGACATTTAAGGTGGGCATGGTGGTGCATGCCCTATAATCCCAGTGACTTTGGAGACTGAGGCAGGAGGATTGCAATTTAGGAAAACAAGATCCCAAAATTAAAAAAAAATTAAAAAGGCAGGGAGTACAGCCAGTAGTAGATCATTGCTAGGTTCAATTTCCAAGACTGCAAAAAACTGGGACCTTTAAGCCTCAAAATAATTATATTAAAATAGACAGTCATGAGTCCATGAGAATAAAAATAAATGCATATAGGAGAAGGGAAAACTCTCTTTTTCTAGAAAGCCAATACATGTAAAAATAATGGAGGCATTTGAAAATCACCATTTGACTACCATTCCCATAATCATTTTTGGTGAGAATTTTCTGTGAATGTGAAAACAATTTTGAGTAACAGTATACTTACATAAGTGCAGTGCAGCTTTCCACAGGATACTTACTAATGACAATAACTACAGTGACGAAACCTGGTGCTCGCTGCCTTAACCAGGTGATCAAAGTTAGCATCACTAATAGGACAAATAGATATTGAATGTCTCCTAGTATGATGCACTGAAAAGGACACAGATCACTTTCCATGATAATCCTACCTGTGTTTGTCAGATTTCTATTACTGTGATAATATACCTGATAATCAACTTAAAAGGAAGCAATGTTCATCTTGACAGAAGAAATTGTTCACCTCATGGCAACCAAGAAGCAAAGAGAAAGATAGCAAGGGTCTGGGGTCTTGAAATATCCTTCAAGGACACTCCCCCAGTAACCTAAATTCCTACTTCTTTAAGGTCTCTCCTCTTAAAGGTTCCACAACCTTCCAATAGTGCCATGGGCTGGAGTCTTTAGGAAACATTCGAGATCCAAGCAATAATGTTGCCAAAATGCATAAACTGAATCTAATCATGAGGAAACATCAGACAAATTCAAATTGAGGCACAATCTAAAAATCGTTAGCCTGCACTTCTCAAAAAATGTGTTTCATGAAACACAGACAAACTGAAGTACTTTCCATGTTGAAGAAGAACCGAGAGATACAACTACCAAATACACATTATTCAGAGGATTCTTTTGCTATAAAGGACACTGTTGAAGAAATTGGTGAGCTCTGATAAGGTCTATAGGTTATATATTTAATAGTATTATACCTCCAACTTTCCTGATTTTGATAATTACTCTGCTTATGTAAAGTAATTCCTTGATTTAGAAAATATACACTACATTATTTCTGGGTAACGGGACATCATCTCTGCAACTGATCCTCAATGAACTCTCAAAAGGTCAAAGGGTACTTAAAATCAGCATACTACTGTGATGCAGCCACATCAATGTTTATAGCAACTCAATTCACAATAGCAATATTGTGGATCCAACCTAGGTGCCCTTCAACAGATGAATGAATAAAGAAAATATGGTATATATACACAATGGAATATTACTCAGCCTTAAAGGAGAATGAAATTATGCCTTTTGCAGGTAAATAGATAGAACTGGACAATATCATGATAAGTGAAATAAATCAATCCCAAAAAACCAAAGGCCAAATGTTTTCTTTGATTAATGAATGCTGATCCACAGTAGGAGCAGGTAGGGAAGAATGAAGGAACTTTGGATGTGCAGAGGGGGGTGAGGGAAGGAGTGGAGCAGTGGGGATGGGAAGGATGGTAGAATGAGACAGACATTATTACCCTATATACATGTATGAAATTTTTAAAAAATATTTATCACTGTCCAAAAAAAAAAGGGGGGGGAGGGCTGGGGAGATAGCTCAGTGGTAGAGTGCTTGCCTTGCAAGCACAAGGCCCTGAGTTCGATCCCCAGTATCACAAAAAAAAAAAGAAAGTCCAAGGGTAAAAAGAAGCACACACATATGCGAGAGAGGAATAAACAGAGTAGGATAAAGCAAATGGTACATCTCATTCACAGTGGAATTTTTTTTAAAGCTGATCTCATGGAAATAGAGAATACAACAGTAGTTACCAGTGACTGAGAAGAGTATGGGAGAAGATGGAGAGACTATTGTAGTTTGATAGAAGGAATAAGTTCTCATGTTCTATGGCAAAATAGGGTGAATATTCTTGGAACTTTTGAGTAAACCTGAAAATTTCAAAGTGAAACTACAAAAGGGGAAAATGCTAATTTGAAATTTTTCCATGTTTAATATCAGATTGTTTCTCCCACACCCACACACACACACACACTAGTGAGTTGCAGGAGTTCCTTATATAGTTTGGTATAGCACACCAAAAGGTATAGTATACCTTTTACCAGATATGTGGTTTGAAAATACTTTTTCCAATTCTGTAGGTTGCCTTTTCACTCTGTTATTTTATTTGCTGTGCAAAAACATTTTAATCTGATGTGGTTTCACTTGTTTAATTTTTCTTTTATTGCCATGCTTTTGGTTTTATAGTCATAAAGAAGTCATTGAAAGGAACAATGAAGTTGTCCCCTATGTTTCCTTCTAGGAGATTCATGGTATGTTTAATTCTTTAATCTATTTTGAGTTGAATTTTGTGTATGGTATAGGATAAAGATAAATTTTTTTCACATGGATATACATTTTTTCATAACACCACTTATTGAAGACACTATCTTTCCCTCATTGGGTATTTTTTAGTACCTGTGTTGAGGATTAATTGACCATATATGTGTAAGTTTATTTCTAGGATGTGTAGCTTTATTGTTTCATTTGTCTATTTGTCTGTTTTACGTTTTGATTATGATAGCTTTGTAGTACATTTTATACCCAGGTAGTATGATACCTCCAGCTTTGTTTTTTTGCTCAAGTTTGCTTAGACTATTCAAGGTATTTTGTGGTTCCATATGAATTGAACTATTTTTTATATTTTTGTGAAAATACCTTGGAATTCTGATAGAGATTGCATTAAAGGTGTAGACCACTTTTGACCATATGGACAGTCTAAAATATTAATTCTTCTATAAGGAACATGGGATTTTTTCCCCATTTTTGTGTCCTTAATTTCTTTCATCAATGTTTTATAGTTTCTAGTGCACAGATCTTTCAACTCCTTGGTTAAATTTATTCCTGTTTTGTAGTGATTATAAATGGGATTAACTTCGCAATCAATTGTGAAGTGGTGAGTGTGGTATCCTGTCTTATTTTTGATCTTACACAAAAAGGTTTGAGTTTTCACTCTTCAGCATAATGTTAATTGTGGGATTGTCAGATGTGGCCTTCATTGTGTTGACGTACATTTCCTCTATATCTATTTTGTGAAAGTTTTTGTCATGAAGGGATGTTAAATTTTTTCTGATGATTTTTTTTGACCTATCACAATTATCATATGATTTTTATCCTTTATTCCTGTTGATCTGATGTATCACATTTATTGATTTGCTTATGTAAGAACCATCTTTGTTTCTCAAGAATAAATTCCACTTGGTCATGGTATATGATCCTTTGAATGTGCTGTTGGATTCAGTTTACTAGTATTTTGTTGAGGATTTTTGCATCTGTGTTCATCATGGTTATTGGTCTATAATTTTCCTATAGTGTGTTTGTCTGGTTTTGATATCAGTGTAATGCTGGTCTCATAAAATGTGTTTGAAGTGTTCCTTTCTCCTCAATTCTTTGGAAGAGTTTGAGAAGATTGAAATTACTTCTTTAAATACATGGTAGAATTTACCAGTAAAGCAATCAGGTCCTGTTCTTTTATTTATGTGAGATTTTCAATTATCAATCCAATCTCTTTACTCCTTATTTTTTTTTTTTTTTTTTTTTTTTTTTTTTAGGGTGAACTCCTTATTTTTTTGTTTAGATTTTCTGTTTCTTCATGATTCAGGTTGTGTGTTTCTAGGTATTATTCATGTCTTCTAGGTGATCTAAATTGTTGGCACATTTGTTGTTGTCTCTTATGATCTTTTTACAATTTTTTGGTATCAGTGGTAAGGTTTTCTTTTTGTTTTGGATTTTATGAGTCTTCTCTCTTTTTTCTTAGTCTAGCTAAAGGTTTTTGTTGTTGTTGTTGTTGTTTTTTGGTGCTGGGGAATGAACTCAGGGGCACTCAACCACTGAGCCACATCTCCAGCCCTATTTAGTATTTTATTTAGAGACAGGGTCTCACTGAGTTACTTAGTGCCTCACTTTTGCTGAGGCTGGCTTTGAACTCAAGATCCTCCTGCCTTAGCCTCCAGAGCCACTTGGGATTACAGGTGTGCACCACTACACCCAGCCTAAAATGCCTCAGGTTGGAAAAGATGCTTGATATGATTCGAACATTATTAATTTGCTAACACTGGTTTTGTGGTTAACATATGATCTACTCTGGTGAATGTTCTGTGTGTGCTTGAGAAGAATGGATGGAATAATCTGTGTAGGTCCATTAGTCCATTTGGCCTAATATTTAGTCTACTCCAATGATCCCTTATTGATTTTCTGTCTAGAAGACCTATATGTTGTTGAAAAATGAGTATTGAAGTCCTCTTGGATTTTAGTACTGTCTACTTCTCTCCTCAAATATGATAATATTTTCTTTATGTATCTAACTTCTCCAATGTTGGGTGCATATTTATTTCCAGTTGTTACATCATTTTGATGAATTGAACCCTTTATCAATTTATAATGACCTTCTTTGTCTCTTTCTACAGTTTTTAACTGAAAGTTGATTCGTCTAATATAATGTTCTTTTTTGGTTTTCATTTGTATGGAATATAGTTCTCCATCCTTTCACTTTCTGTTTGTCCTTAAAGTTGAAATGAGTCTCTTTTTGGTAGCATATAATTGGATCTTTTTGAAATCCATTCAACCACTGTATATCTTTTTATTGAATAATTTAATCCACTTACCTGCAAGGTAATTTTTGATAGGTAAAGACTTGCTACCATCATTTTTTAAACATCTTAGATGTTTTTCTCTAGCGGTATGCTTTGGTTTCTTATTTTTTATCTTTTGTGTATGTACCATAGTTTTTTGCTTTGTGGTTACCATGAGGTTTATATAAAACATTTTATAATTCTAACAAGATAGTTAAACAACTTTGATTGCATTAAAAACAATTTTACTCCACTCCTCCACATTTTATGTTTTCAATGTTATAATTTATATATTTTTATATTACATATCCCTTAGCAAGTCATTGTAGCTATTATCATTTTAAATAGTTTTGTCTTTTAGCCTTTGTACTAAAGATACAAGCCATTTTAACATCTCCATTGTAATATTTGGGTATTCTAAATTGGAATGTGTACTTTGTATTACCAGAGTGCTTGTATGTTCATGTTACTATTTAGCACCCTTTTCTTTTTTTAATATTTTTTAAATTGTCGATAGATTATTTTATTTTATTTATTTATGTGTGGTGCTGAGAATTAAACCCAGTGCCTCACATGTGCTAGGCAAGTGCTCTACCACTGAGCCACAACCCCAGTCCCTAGTACCCTTTTCTTTCAGCTTGAGGAATCCTATTTAACATTTCTTGTAAGGCAAGTCTGGTAGTGGTGAACTCCTTGAACTTTTATTTGTCTGGAACTATCTTCATTTTTCACTCATTTTTTTTCTTGGTGGTGCTGGGAATCAAATCCAGGACCTCATATACACTGGGCAAGCACTGAATCACTGAACTATACCCAACCCCTCTCATTCATTTCTGAATGATAGCTTTGCTTGGTATTCTTGGTTGGGATAATTTCCCTTCAGCACCTCATTCTCTCCATTCCAATAAAGTGTCTGTTGACAATTTTTCTCATAACCTCATACAGCTTTCCTTATATGTGATGAATCTCTTTTCTCATTCTGCTTTCAAGTCTCTCTTGTGATTTTTAACAGTTTGATTACAATGTATCTCAGTGTATTCTTTGAGTTGAAACTGATTGAGGTTATTTGAACATGTCCATATATGGATGTTCATCTCTCTCTTCATATTTGGGGCTTTCAGACATTTTTTTGTTTAAAAAACAAGCTTTCTATCCCCTTTTTATCTATTCTACTTCTTAAACTTCCATAATATAAATGTTAGCTCTACTTTTGGTCTCCCATAAACCCCACACACTGTCTTCATACTTTCTTCTTCTCTTACTGGATATTAGAAAAGGCCTATCTTCTAATTCACTGATCATTTCTTCTTTGTGATCAAATGTGCTATTGATGCTAATGTATTTACTTTTCATGTATTATATTCTTTAGTTCCAGGATTTCTGTTTTGTTCTTTTAAAATGAGTTCTGTATCTTTATTGAACTTCTCATTTTGTTCAAACATTATTTTCTTGCTATTTGTTGTATTGTCTAACTGTGCTCTCTTAAAACTCACTGACTTTCCTTAAAACAATTATTTTTAATTCTTTGGTGTTAGTTGCTGGAATACTATTGTATTCCTTTGGCAATGTCATATTTCCTTGATTTTTCCCATTCTTCAGTCTCATGTTCCTTTTTTTTCATATCTGAAGAAGAAATCACATCCTCTAGTCTTTGCTCCCTGACTTTGGGAGGGAAATACCTTCACCAGTCAGTCCAGAGAGGAATTCCTAAGTTTTTTCATTCCTTTGCTTTGGATGTGTCTGCTCCAAACCTCTTCTTCCCTGGTCAGAGGTAATTCTTGAGCTTGTATCCCTTCTAATGATCTTACATGCTGTCCAGTTTCTAAGAGCCTCCTGTTTGTTTTCACAGCACAGTGCTCTGAAGTCCTCAAGCTCATGTGCCTTTTCCCAGTTGTGTAGAGTTGAACTGACTGTCTAAGATACTTCTACTTGCCATGTGTGGGAGAGTGCTTGGGGAACTGGCCTTGGATGGATGACATATGCAGAGCTTTGGGTATATCCATGGGCCAGGGGAGGGTGTCTATATGTGAGCTCTCCTTTGAGGTTCATGTTCTGACTTCCTGATGGAGTCCAAGGAGTGGTTAGTAATGTTTGTGGCCTTTTTTTCCTGCTCCTACATTTTGCCAACCTCTAAGAGGTTGGCAATATTATCACCTCAGTAATATTGATGAAGGAAGAAAGAAGTGGGCATCATGGGCAGCATCCTGCATATGTCGGGGTGCAAAGCAATTTAACTCATTTTGTTCTTACTTTCTCTTGGAGGGAAATTGTGGACCAAAGGATCTCTATTGCTCTGAACTATGCTGCCTTAGGTGAAGAATAAGGTGAATAAAGTCATATCAGTCTTCTTACTTTCTTCAATGCATGTATACCCATGTTTTTTGCTCTAACAATATACCACTGGACACCTAGACTCCCACAAAGGTATTCTCATCCATAAGTAAATGTCTAACTCAATGCTTCTGCATAGGAATGATGGTGGAAAGCTCCTCTTCCACCACCTTGCTGACCTCACTCTTCTTTCCTACATATTCATAAATGAACATGTATCACTATTGGGGAAATAGTACTTTTTGATATTTTGAGACTTCTGGAAAGAAGGTGAAGTTACTCATACTACTCCTATCAGGCACATTGTCATCATTAGTTCATTCAAGGATCTTCATTTCATCTTTGTGTTTCTTCATTTTATTTCTTCTCCAGTACCCCACTCCCATTCTTATTCCCCCTCAAAAAAACATTTTAATGTACTTAGTCAGCTTTAATTTTAGCATCAGAAAATTTTGTCTATGTAAAGACATATGTAGATATTACTATTTTTAATAGAAAATACATCATCTGAACCTCAAATTCTAGCTCTAGGTCATCCACTAACAAACCTTACCCTTCCTTCCCAGGCATAACTACTACCAGTCCTTTCTGTGAGCAAGGACCCTCTTGACCCAGGCAAAATTTTCCCAGTTGCTTGCATTATCTTCTGAGTTTTTCTTCTTCCCCTGCTACTGTTGAGTATGACACACTTATTCAAGTTTGCCCTTGCCATATACTGGGTGCCTAAATTTATATAAGCTTCTTCTTTTCTATGAGCCTCAGATTTTTTTCAAAGGTAAAATAGATATTAATAATTTCTACATAAAGGGTCTTCTTTGAGTGTTAGAAGGAGATTTACAGAGAAAACTAAGCAGGTAATAGAAGGTTGAAAAATGTTCTAGCTCCATCCCCATCCTGCATTCTTCTTGGAACCCCACTCTGTAAAGTCTTAGCAGGTCTCTAGGATACAATTTCGTTTTTCTCCTCTATATTGATATTTGTTTCTCTAAGACCTGGGTTTAAGGCTTGATTATATCATTAACTACCACCATCCTGGTGTTCAAAGGGAATGTTGTAAAAGGACAAGAAGATGTACAAGGTAACTTGGAGTTGACCAGAGATGGGGTCCTGCCACACCATGCTTCTCTGTGTGGCTCTGTAAAGTCACTTAAGTGTCCTTTTATCTGTTTTCTTAGCTATGGGGGAGGGAAAATAGCACATACCACAGAAGTCCCTTCAATTTCATCCCATATGCCTTTTCTTCCATTATGCCTCTTTGCTCAAAATCTGGTTGGCTTAGACAGGAAAACTCACCGTGTGTCAGCTAACCTAAGTTATCCTCTTTTTTGGAAATCTATATACAGAGGGAAATTTCCATGATAGAGGGAAAACTGCCAGGCAACAAGTGACATTATGAAGGTCCTTTTGAGTGAGTGTAATCACAGAGCTGATCCCAAATTTCATTCATTATCTAACCATTCATACATCTGAATTCATGCAATGAATGGCCAGTCTGGAAGGAAGGGACTAGGAAGTAGAGTTGGGATCATTCACATGAGGGAGGTTGAGGATGGAACAGGACAGTGGCAGAGGATGTGGGAAGAAGGTAAATTGACAAACAGAATGGAGAAAAATCAAGTGGACTTGGTGAGAGAGACAGGAGTGTATTCTGCATATACAACAGAGAATACAGAGTAAATGTATCACACCAACTCAAGAGGGTAAGACAAAGATTAGTTCAGGAGGAAGGCTGAGAAATCTGTGTGAGACAGAATACCTTTCTGAAGGAGGAATTCAGGCTAAGACTCATTGTGTGACTCTTGGCCAGTCATGTAATCTTTCTCTGAACCTTTAGGTTTCCAGTGCTAAATTGAGAGACAGAGGTGATAATTGTGAGGACTGAATTACCTATGAGAATGCACAGGAAGTGTCAATTGATATGGGTGATTTAGAGAGGGAGTGGCAGTTGTGTTTAGGCCAAGGTGGGATGGGACCCACCATTTGTACAATAGCATCACCACAGGCAATAGAACACACATACATTCATGCAATGGAGGGTTATGGAAGGGGAGATGTGACCTGAACACATGGATATTGGATTTGGGGGTATCGGAGGCCAAAGGAGTCAAATCGGTCCTTGCCTTCGAGGCCCTATCTTGGCAGTCAACAGAGAGGGGTTTCTCTGGACTATGAATCCCAGACTGCCACTGCCTCAGGAAGTACCCAGGCCTGGGTAGTCCAAGGCCTTTTGATTCTGATTTCACATCAGCATCAATTTCTGTGTGATACTGAATCAGTTCTAAACCACCGTGGGTCCCAGGTTTCCCATATGAACAACAAAAGCAATAAAAATGCACGTGTGTGTTGATGGGAAGGTGAATGAAATGTTTCCAAAGAGGTCCTCCAGGTGTGCTATACTTCAGCTTCATGAGACTGAGCCCCACCCCCCAAAAAAACAACAACAACAACTCTAGTCCTGTCTTTGTCCCTGACTTGCTGTGTAGCTTTGAGTCAGCTAACAGACCTCTCTCAGCCTATTTTTACATCAGAAATATCTCTAATTTCCTGGTTGGACAGAAAAGTCTTCAATGTCCAATTATTCTCCCTGAGGGACTCTCACCCTCACGTAGAGCTGAAAGCTTTTCTGGTCATAGATGACCCCCACTTCCAAATCTTCCATCTGCTCCTGCTGCCCTTCCCTCCTCACTGTCAGGAGCTTGCCGCACTGGCTCGCTTGCCAAACTCGTTGCTATGACAACGGTTACAAATAACTCAGATGCAGACGAAGATTTTAACCCAAGAGTTGCTGGGCCAATGGCTTATTGCTCCATACCCAGACCAGACTGAGGGAAAGATCTAGCAAATTCTTTGGGATCAAGTCACTCTCCTAGTCACAAGCCTGCCAAGGCTTGTGCATGTCAACAACAATAAATTCTGATATTCAAGGACTTCAAAAAACTGATTCAAATCTTTCTAATCAGGGGCTGTGGCTATAGCTCAGTGGTAGAGTGTTTGCTTAGCATGCAAGGCCCTGAGCTCAATCTTCAACACTACAAAAGAAAAAAAAAAATCCAGAAACTTTTCAATCACATTTCTCACCTACTCCCATTAAGTGATCACTCCTACTTTTTGACACCTACCATCTGCCACCTCCTGTGTTGGATACCATACGTATAGGATCTAAGGGAATTTTCTAAGAACTCTATCAGGTAGATATTATTCCCACTTTACAAAGGAGAAAATTGAGGTCTATAGATATGCTTGAGTTGAATAAGAAGAACAGGGAGTCAAAATTCAGAATTAAATCTATTGAATTCCCAAACCTATGCCTTTTCCATTGTCAATTATCCACAAATGTTGATCTGCAGACTTGAAATATGCAGATAATCTGTGGCAAGTTTGAATTCCCCATGAAGAGATCTCCTCTAACAACTGAGACTCCATAAAATAAGAGTAAAGGAATCAAGAGTATAAACCCAAAACTCCAGAGTTCCCATCAATGGTGATGGGGGAAGATTACAACAATTTTCTGGCCATCAGAAAGAGGCCAGAGGAGTACTAACTGAGAAAGCAGGGTACAGAAACAAAGTCCACACCTGGGTAAGGACCCACCAGGAGACAACTGATCTACATTGAAAAACCCTGGAAAGGTACAGAAAGGATACTCTAATGGTGAAAGCAAGACATAGAGCCCCAAACAGGCAATAATTTAAAGACCATGTTGGAGTCAGGATAAGGTGGCACACACCTATAATCCAAGCTACCTGGAAGGTTGAGGCAGGAGGACTCCAAGTTTGAGGTCAGCCTCAATAATTTAGTGAGACTCTGTCTCAAAATAAAAAGGGTTGACATTGTAGGTTGGTGGTATGATACCCCTCGGTTCTGTCTTCAGTACTGCAATAAATAAATAAATAAATAAATAAATAAATAAATAAATAAATAAATAAAATACATGTTGGAACCACTGACCTTCCCTACCTTGCCTTTATCTCCCCCATGTTCTTGGGTAGAAATTTCAAGAGACAAGCACCTGCACTCCAGCAAAATATCAGAGGATTCTCCAAAGAAATTAAAAAGTCTCAAAAAAAAAAAGTCTCAGAACAAAAGCCTCCATCTTCTGTGCTTAGAGGTCCCCACCCAGTGACCATAAAGGGAAGTCAAACAGCGGTCTTGACAAAGCCCTGCCCCTTACACAGAACTTGAAACTAATCAAAATTTTTATTGATTTCTTTAAAAATCAGTGGATTGATAGGCTTGAACATATGTGAAAAATATGCTAATAGCTTACTTATTTTTTTGAGGTTCTGGGGTTTGAACCCAGAGATGCTGTACTACTGAGCCATATCCTCAGTCCATTTTTTATTTCTTATTTTGAGACAGGGTCTCACTAAGTTACCCAGGTTGACCTTGAACTTGGCCATCTTCCTGCCTCAGCTTCCCACCTATCTGGAATTATAGGTGTGTGCCGCCTCACTGGGCTGCCAACGGGTTTATGAATGAACTGATGAAACAAACGTTGAAAACTAAGACCAGGCACATTTCAATTGGAAAAAAAATCAAGCGATTATGAAAAGCAGGAATCTGTGTAAATGCAACAAAATGTAATTAGGGTACACTTCTTCACTTTATAGTGACTGCTGATTTACTAGGAATTGGGATATAAACATATCAGGGAAAGGAGGGAAAATAGGAGCATGTGTGGAAGGGACAGAAAAGAGGCAAAACCTCTTCTACTGTAATGAGATGTCAAGAGACAATATCTTAAACTGATAAATTAAGAAATGGTAGTATGTGCATATTATGAGGAATCATGACCATTCATTAGTTAAAAATCCTTTTCAGTTAAAAGTAACAAAAACCTCAATTGCCTGTGGTTTAAACACATATGGCTTTATTTCTTTTTTTTTCAATTAACAGGAAGTGTGGAGTGGGTTCAGCTGCTCAATGATAACATCAAGTAATCATGCTCTTTGTAACTTTTTCTTCTTTAACATGCCTTCATTCTCGTATTAATTCTCTTGTAGTCATAGGATAACTGTCACAGCTCCAGACAGCATGAATATATTCTAAGGCAGAAACAAGGAAGGTGACAAAATCAGCCGTGTATGTCCCTTTGCTCAGGAAACCAAAAGCTTTTCCAAAAGTCCCCAGGAAACATCTCATTGACCATAGGTAGGTCATATAGTCATCGTTAGCTGCAGGGAGGCTATGAAATATCTGGCTCTTCAGCCTCTGTGTGGGAGGTGGGAGTGATAAATGCCGGACGAAACAGCCACAAAAGAGCTGAAACAGTTGAAAGTAGTTTCCTCTAGGAAGCAACACCTGTAGCCGGAAGGAATGGAACAGGATATTATTGGGTTTCATTAGTTGTCCTTTAGCACTATTTTATTTTTTAAAATTATGTGAATGTATTATTGTGACTAAAAATAAAAATGAAGTATTATGGTTTTTATGAAAACAGTCTTAAATTAAAAGTTGATAATAGTTTCCTGTCTCCAGAGCAATGGGCATCAGTTCACCATGGAATCAAACTTACCTGATTACTTAAACTCTTTGCATAGACCAAAGTATCTTAGGTATCCACCCACCAATCATAGAGAAAACTGTGCTGTCACCATTAATCTGAATGTGGCTGGTGGAAACCAGGGCAGCTCTGTGTAGCAATTACGTGGGTTGACTGTGGTTAGACTGTCCTGGTGCAATTTCCTGTCTGCCATTTGTTAGCTTTGTGACCCTGGGCGAATGACACCTGGGAGCCTGACTTTCTTTCTTTATGAAGTGAAGGCAATTCAAGTGCTTTGTACAGAGTAAGTAAATATTATCCACTACGATTAAAATGTCAAATGTTCCATATAGTGACATAGTCCGAGTTTACTTTAATAGTATTCTGCTTCCACTTAAATTTTTTTCTCCAAAACGTGAGTTTGGATTGGACTGTCACTGAAAATTATTTTTCAGAGATGTGTATGCATATTTTCCAAGGCGATTTGCTCTGTTGGGACCACATCAGAAGATGTATAGGTTTGAATTACTTTTGACTTCTGTTGTAGGAAACACTGTAAAAAGGAATGAGACTGGATTTTAAAACAATCAACTCTGTAAATGTGCTGCTGACTATTGTGATTGCCTTGTGTGGTCCACAGGAATGAGGTCACCACTGTGGGGCAGGAGTGAGAATGTCTTAGAAAGGAAACAAATACATAAAGTGTTATGCTGGAGCCGGAAATACAGTTGTTCTAGGAGTAGGGAATGGAAAAATTATCTCCTTTCTCTGATGCCAAGGTAAGAGCTATGGCTCTGGATTGCAGGTAGGGTGCACATGACCAATATAGTTGTGGAAGATAATCTTACCCACACATAATTCAATGAATATCAAGCATCAGTATGCAAGATGAATAAGTTGTGGATATATGCTGTACAACATTGTGCCTATAGTTAATAATATAGTATTATACACTTAAAATTTTGTTAAGAGAATAGATATCATTACATGTTCTTACCACAAAGAAAATTATTTAAATAAATATATTCCATGCACAGTGACCAAAACAGAGCAGAGGTGGCTATAAAATATAAGACAAAATAGACATTAAGGCAAAAAATGTTACAAAAGACAAAGTAGGACATTATATAATATTGACAAGTCAATTAGACAGACCAAAGAAATTAAAGGGATATAAATAGGAAAAGAAGAACTCAAACTATCACTATTTGCTGACAATATGATTCTATATTGAGAAGATCCAAAAACTCCACCAGGAAAATTCTAGACCTAATAAATGAATTCAGCAAATTAGCAGGATATAAAATTGACACACATAAATCTAGTGCATTTCTATTCACAATTAATGAATCCTCTGAAAGAGAAATTAGGAAAACTACTCCATTCACAACAGGCTCAAAAAAAATACTTGGGAATCAATTCAACAAAAGAGGTGAAAGACCTCTACAATGAAAACTACAGAACACTAAAGAAAGAAATTAAAGAAAACCTTAGAAGATGGTAAGATCTCCCATGTCCTTGGACAGGCAGAATTAATATTGTCAAAATGGTTATTCTACAAAAAACACTGTACAGATTCAACAGAATTCCAATTAAAATCCCAATAATGTAAATCATAGAAACAGAGAAGGCAATCATGAAATTCATTTGGAAGAATAAGAGATCCAGAATAGCCAAACCAATCCTTAGCAGGAAGAGTGAAGCAGGAGGTATCACAATACCAGACCTTAAACTATACTACAGAGGAATAGTAACAAAAATGACATGGTACTGGCACCAAAATAGACAGGTAAGCCAATGGTACAGAATAGGTGACACAGAAACAAACCCACATAAATACAGTTATCTCCTACTAGACAAAGGTGCTAAAAACTTACAATGGAGAAAAGATAGCCTCTTCAACAAATGGTGCTGGGAAAACTGGAAATCCATATGCAGCAAAATGAAATTAAACCCCTATCTCTCACCCTGCACAAAACTGAACTCAAAATGGATCAAGGACCTCGGAATCAGACCAGAGACTCTGCACCAAATAGAAGAAAAAGTAGGCCCAAATCTTCAACATGTTGGCTTAGGATCAGACTTCCTTAACAGGACACCCATAGCACAAGAAATAAAAGCAAGAATCAATAAATGGGATGGATTCAAACTGAAAAACCTTTTCTCAGCAAAGGAATCAATAATGCGAAAAGAGAGCCTACAGAGTGGGAGAAAATCTTTTCCATACTCAGTTCAGATAGAGTACTAATCTCCAAAATTTATGAAGAACTTAAAAAACTTTACACCAAAAATACAATAAACCCAATCAATAAATAGGCTAAGGAACTGGGCAGACACTTCACAGAAGATATATAATCAATCAATAAATATATTAAAAAGTGTTCATAATCTCTAGTCATTAGAGAAATGCAAATCAAAACCACCCTAAGATTTCATCTCACTCCAGTTAGAATGGCTATTATCAAGAATACAAGCAATAATAGGTGTTGGCGAGGATGTGGGGCAAAAGGCACACTCATACATTACTGGTGGGATTGCAAATTGGTGCAGCCAGTCTGGAAAGCAGTATAGAGATTGCTTAGAAAACTTGGAAAGAACCCACCATTTGACCCATCTATTCCACTCCTTGGTTTATACCCAAAGGACTTAAAATCAGCATACTACAGTGATGCAGCCACATCAATGTTTATAGAAGGTCAATTCACAATAGCTAGATTGTGGAACCAACCTAGATGCCCTCCAATAAATGAATGGATAAAGAAACTGTGGTATATATATGCAATGGTATATTATTCAGTCATAAAGAAGAATAAAATTATAGCATTTGCAGGTAAATGGGTAGAACTGGAGAATATCATGCTAAGTGAAATAAGCCAATCCCAAAAAACCAAAAGTTGAATGTTTTCTCTGATAAGTGGATAATGATACATAACAAGGTGGGGAGGTGGTAAGAGAAGAATGGAGGAATGATGGATTGTTGTGTAGAGAGAATTGAGGATGGGGAGGGGCGAGGGGAAGGAAAGTTAATCGAATGAGACAAACATCATTAACCTATGTACACGTATGATTACACAAACATTGTAACTTTATATTGTGTATAACCAGAAAAACGAAAAGTTACACCCCATTTGTGCACAATGAATCAAAAAATAAAGTACAATAATGAAAAAATAAAACTACATACCAATATCCTTGATAAATATTAATTTATAAACTTCAACAAAATATTAACAAAAGAGTTCAGCAACACATTAAGAAAATCATACATCATGACCAGTGGATTTATTTGGGGATGCAAGGATACCTCAACATACAGAAATCAATCAATGTAATAAATCACATTAACAAAATGATGGGGAAATTCCAGATTATCATCTCAATTAATACAGAAAAAAATTAACAAAATTCAATACCCACTTAAGATAGTTACTCAATAAATCAGGAATAGAAGAAAACTATCTGAAAATAACAAATCTGTATATGAAAAAGGCACAGTTAAGACCATATTTAATAGTGAAACATAGAAACCTTTTCCTCAAAGATGCCACCTTTCTTTATATATATATATATATATGTGTGTGTGTGTGTGTACATATATATATA
This sequence comes from Sciurus carolinensis, assembly GCF_902686445.1. Classification (NCBI taxonomy): domain Eukaryota; kingdom Metazoa; phylum Chordata; class Mammalia; order Rodentia; family Sciuridae; genus Sciurus; species Sciurus carolinensis. The sequence continues at coordinate 44,004,875 of NC_062232.1, forward strand.
TATAATTTATTAATATGCACTGGTGAGAATTGAACCCAGCACTTTGCACATGCTAGGCAAGCACTCTGCCACTGAACCACAACCCCAGCCTAGGATGACAGCTCTCATCACTTCTATTCAACACAGTATTAGAAATTCTAACTAGAGCAATTAAAGAAGAAAAAGAAATGAAAGACTTCCAAATATGAAAGGAAGAATTAAAGTTATTTCTGTTCACAGATAACACGGTCTTATATGCAGATAATACTAAAGAACACATGCACACATACACACACACTTGTTAAAACTAGGAAATGAATTCAGCAAAGTAATATACAAAATCAACACAAAAATCAGTTGCATGTCTATGCAATAACAATGACTAATTTGAAAAGGAAATTTATTTTTAAAAATTTTAATTTAAAGTGGCAACAAAATAGTAAAAGCTTAGAAATAAACTTAACAATCATATTTTAGCTTTTAATTGCAGTCAACCTTTTGCAATTGAGCATGTAAAACAATGTGAAATTACCAGAATTAGGATTTTGTATCCATCCTGATAAATAAGAAGAAAATTAGAGGTGATTAAAATTAATTGCCTTATGTATTTGTACATTATAATGTAATTAATTTTCAACATTTTTACCTAAAATATCTTGTCATTTCTTGGGACAACAGGGTTTTCTTTCCAAATAATATTGTACCATTGGTATATTTTACTTGCTCCCTCCTAAATGACCTTGACATCTTCAGTGTAACTTTTAAGAGACTATGTTTTGTTTGCAGTGCAATAAGTTTTTGTGGAAAGCAGTGTGGAGTAGTGCCACTCAGATAAGAGATGAATGAACTGAAAATAATTTAAAAGCTGGGGACTTTGCTTGTTGTTCAGAGATGCATCTATCTCCCCTTTATAGAGTCTGATTTTATGTTATCATATATTATGACTAATAGCATTATCTTCCACATTTAAAGGATGTGTGAGTAATTGCAAATGGTTTCTTTTATACAGTGCATTTGTGAATTTAAGTTAGACTTTCCATATAGTAGTATATTTCATATGGCAAATATGGTTCCAATAAAAATTTAATTGAAAAAAAAGAAATAAACTTAACCAAGAGATGAAAGACTTGTACCCTAAGATCTATAAAATGTTGTTTAAAAAGACACAAGTAAATGGAAATACATTCTGTGTTCCTGGAATGGAAGATTTAATATTGCTAAATTGTCAATAGTACTGCTGTAGCTTAGATATGAGGTATCCCCTAAAGTTCTTCTGTGAGACAATGCAAGAACATCCAGAGGTGAAATGATCAGATTATGAGAGTTGTAACCTAATCAGTGGATTAATCCACTGATATGGATTAACTGTGTGGTAATTGCAGCCAGGTAGGGTGTGGCTGGAGGAGATAGTTCACTGGGGGCAAGGCTTTAGGGTTTGTGTTTTGTCCCTGGAAATCAGAGTTCTCTTTTTCTGCTTCCTATTGCAACATCTTAAACTGCTTTCCTCTACCATGCCCTTTTGCCATGATGTTCTGCCTCACCTTATGCCTAAAGCAGTGGAGTCAGACATATATGGACAGAGTCCTCTGAAGCAGTGAGCCCCAAATAAACTTTTCCTCCTTCGTATTCTTGTCAGATCTTTTGATCACAGTGATTTTAAAAATGACTAAAACAAGTACCCAAACTGATCTACAGATTTATTGGAATGATTATAAAAATTCTAACAGCATTTTTTTGTGAAAACAGAAAAAAATCATCCTGAACTCGTATCTCAAGGGACCCAAATACCACAAAAAATTCTTTTTGTTATTTTATATGTTTATTTATTTATTTTTATTGTTTTTTTAATTATATATGAAAGTAGAGTCCATTTTGATATATTTATGCAAGCATGGAATGTATCTTTTTCTAATTAGGATCCCAGTCTTGTGGAGGTACATGATGGTGAGATTCACTGTGGTGTATTCATATATATGCATAGGAAAGATAGGTCAGATTCATTCCACTGTCCTTCCTTTTTATAGTCCTCCTACCTTCAGTTCATTCCCCTTTGTCTAATCCACTGAACTATTCTTCCCCATCTTCCCACTTTTTTGTGGGTTAGCTTCTGCATATCCGAGAAAATATTTGACCTTTGGTTTTTTGGGATTGGCTTATTTCACTTAGCATGATAGTCTCCTGATCCATCAATTTACTAGCAAATGCCATGAAGTCATTCTTCTTTATAGCTAAGTAATGCTCCATTATGTATACTCCCACAATTTCTTTATCCATTCATCTGTTGAAGGGCACCTAGGTTGGCCTCATAGCTTAGCTATTATGAATTGTGCTGCTATAAACAATGATATGGCTGTGTCTCTGTAGCATGCTAATTTTAAATCCTTTGGATATGTACCAAGGAGTGGGAAACTGGCTCAAATGGTGGTTCCATTCCTAGTTTTCTAAGGAATCTGCATACTGCTTTCCAGAGTGGTTGCACCAATTTGCAGTCCCACCAGCAATGTATGAGTGTATCTTTTCCCCCACATTCTTGCCAACATTTATTGTTACTTGAATTCTTGATAACTGCCCTTCTGACTGGAGTCAGATGAAATGTCAGTGTAGTTTTAATTTGCATTTCTCTAATTGCTAGAGATGTTGAACATTTTTTCATATATTTGTTGACCATTCAAATTTCTTCTTCTGTAAAGTGCCTCTTCAGTTCCTTGGCCCATTTATTGATTGGGTTATTTGTTTTTTGGTGTTAAATTTTTTGAGTTCTTTGTATATCCTGGAGATTAGTGCTCTATCTGAGGTACAAGTGGTAAAGATTTTCTTCCATTCTGTAGGCTCTCTGTTCATGTTCTTGATTGTTTTCTTTGCTGTGAAGCTTTTTAGTTTGATGCTATCCCATTTATTGATTCTTGATTTTACTTCTTGAATCTTTTAATCAGATATACCACATTTTAAAAATAATACTTTCAAAAGTATTTCCTCAACTGTATTTCCTTAAGACTTTTGTGAGAATTTCTCTGAAATATACATATAGGAAAAAGATTGCTGGGTTCTAGGATATATAAATATTTAATTTTGTGAGGTACTGCCAAACTCTTCTCTGTACAAGTTCACACTGCACCCATGGTTGTCCTCATCAGCACTGGATGGTGGGGTCAATCCCACTCAGATTGCACAGTTGTTATACAATGGGGGAGGAGTGGAATGGATGTTGGAAAATAACCACAATGTCCTCTACAAGGGAGTAACTAAGAAAGAGGAAGATATGGAGTCCAAGAAAGATTGGGTCCACCCCAGAAGAGTAATGAAGGGACGTCCCAGGATGACAGCTGTGCTCAGGCCTACAGAGCAATCAGTCCAAATTGGAGCAGGAAGATGGAGGCTCCAGGAGGAAGGTATCTGGGGAAAAAGGGGATTCAAATGATTTTATACTTTCCTTGAAAATTTGAAATACCTTGAGAAGATGATAAGTCAGACAATGCAAGGGAAAAAAGAAAGGCAATTCTAATTTACAGGAGAATAAACCACCTAAGAAAGAAAATATAATTCTAATACATTAAATGAATCTTTTTGGAACAATATTTGTATAATGATAATAGTATAAACTTTTAGAATGACTGTTGGCAATATATGAGTGACTTATTTATGGTTATAAATAAATAATGTAAACAACACTAATTTTGCTAATATGAAAGTAAAAGAACACATGACAAAGGCTAGGAAATAGTATAAATGGAGAGACAGTTTAGGTATAGTAATTAAAGGTACAAAGGTAAGAAATAGAGAATATCTAATTATTGATATGGATATATTGGTGGCATGGGAGGAGGGCAGTTTGTTGGTATAAATAGTAGGAAGTCAACAGATAATATCTAAAATTGATAAATAAGCTGATAGAAAAGTCTGCATATTATTTCAGGAGAAGAAAATATAGTTCAGTGTTCAAAGTAGACTAGAAGATTTGCAGGTCATGATGGCAGACTTACCACAATTCTATTTCTTCCTGAGACCCTGCTACAATGATTATAAAAGAATAAAAAAGAGGTATAAAAACAATATGAGGAGAAAGGGAACAGGCCTGTCACCAGAGGGCTAAGGAGTTCCTGAAGAGGGGCACCTTGACTCAGGACGACTGGGGTCGTTGGCATATGAGACAGAAAAGAATTTCAGCATGCACCATTCAGAGACAATGGTTTATTTAGGAAAGCAGAGGCACATTCAAGGGAAAATGTGGGCTAACTTGAGAGTAAGAAGCTTTGGGGGTAAGGCAAGGAATACACATTCAAGGGAGAATGTGGGCCATCTCTAGAGAGAGAGAGACAGCAATCCCTTGCTGTAGGGTGTGGATATTTATAGAGGGACAGTTGCTAGAAGCTAGGTAGAGCCAGGATGGAGTTACACAATTTCACAACAGTTTTCTCAGTACTTGAGCATTGCCCTGATGTTACTTATTGTAGGCAATGACATGGGCCAAGAACTCATGCTAGGTTGCCCAGGAGTCGTAATGGTTTATATGCATTTCCTGCATTTCAATGGTTCATAGGCATTTCCTGCATTTCAATGGTTCATGGGTGTTTCCTGCATTCCAATGGCTCCTGGGAACTTCTCTTTTAGACTAAGTCTATGTTTCCTTTTCTCTATCCCCAAGTTCCTATCTCAGGTCTATCTACAAGAATTTCAAAAATTTCTGGAAGATAAGAAGTAAATGGAGGAATGGTGACTGATGAAGCATGGTGGAGGAAGCCATAGCCTGGAATATGCATGGAGGAAATGTCTCTGAGTTGGTCTTTCTCTGCAGAAGCCTGGAGAGTCTTGGGTCTTGACAATGCCAAGTATGATGAAGGGTTGGGAGTGAGATGTGTGGCTGAAACCATCAACCCATTCCCTTGTGTACAATTCACAGCAGCCAGGTGTCAACCTAGTAAGCAAAAATAGAGGTTTCTTTCTTTGGCTTCAATGTGTACCTCAACATCATATATTGAAATCCTGATCATCCATGCCCAGTGTTGGGAGGTAGAGCCTAATTGTAGGTATTTCGATCATGAGGGTTTGCACTCTCATGAATGGATTAGTGCTGATGATAAAAGGGCTTCAATCTGTGAGTTCCATCTCTTGCTTTGTATCACCCTCTCTTACCACTCAGGACCAGTGGGGTGCTTGGCATGCTGACAGGAAAGAATTTCAGCACATGCCAGTCAAAGACAAAATCAGGGTTATTTATGAAAGTACACAAAATCAGGGTTATTTATGAAAGTAGGTACACATTCAAGGGAGAAATGGGGAGCAATCTCAGCAGAGAGAAGCCTTTGTGGTAAAGCAAGGAATATGTAATTAAGGGAGAATGTGGGTTATCTCCAGAGGGAGAAACAGCAACCCACTGGTATGGGGTGATAGTATTTATCAATGCTAGAGGCTGGACAAGAGGTGGAAACAGGGTGGAGCTATGCAATTTCATGCCTGTTTTTCCTTTGCTTGCGCATTTCCCTCATTTTACAAGGGCATGTTGTTCAAGATTTACAACTATACTTTCTGCATCTCAGTGGCTCGTGGGAATTTCCTTTAAGATTAAGTATATCTCCCTTTATCCTAAATCGTTCTTACCACCAGTTGCCTAGTCCTGTCCCCACACATAAAGCCTCTAGTGAGGTTTTTATTGCTGCATTCTTAAATATCAGTCAATGATAGTCTTTGATCACCAGGCACTTCAGAAAAGACTGGAAAATTAAAGAGACCAAAATAAGCAAACAGGACAATCCCAAAAGACTCTAAATATATGATATTCTGGAAAAGGCAAAACTATAGAGACATTAAGATCTGCTTTCCAGTCATTGCTCTTAAGGGATATGATGGGTGGTGCAGCCCTAAGAAGCTCTGAAATGCCTTAAGGGTCATTCTTCCTTTGCCTTGATGAATAGTACCTTGTTTTCCTTATGATGGGGATCTATGCAATACTAATCTCCTTATTAAATAATCACTTAGACAAGTCCTTGCTTCCTCCAATCAGGCTTTTTCGTTTTTTTCCATATGGATAAGCCTAGATTTTTCTAAAAATTTAAGTTGTTTCCTTTCTGATTAACAATTTAAATGATTTCTCTCTCCTTGCATTTTACCATAACCAGCCAAAAGGAACCCTACCACTTCTTTGACACTTTGCTTAAACATAGCTTTAGCTACTTGTTGAAGCAGAGAGTAAAATGGTGGTTACCAGTGGTTGGGGAAAGGTGATGTTGGTCAAAAGGTATAAGATTTCAGTTATCAAGAGGAACAAGTTCAAGAGGTCTATTTTACAACATGGTGACTTTAGTTAATAACAATAATATTGTATATTTACAAATCACTAAAATAATAAATGTTAGGTCATTTTTTTTTTCTCACAGTGTTGTAAATTGAACCCAAGTCCTTGTGCATGCTAGGCAAACATCTAACAGTGGTCCATTTTAGGCTTTGAATATTAGTCCTTGCTACTCTGCCACTGCAACTTATTTTTAAAATAGACATTTCTTTCTCTTCTCTCTCGCTGCTCCTCCCTAATATCTCCCCCTTCCTAATCTCAGGGAAAATAGGATTCCCTTTCTTTCCCATCCTAGGCAGACTTATCTCTCCTTTGAGTACATACAACACCATAGGAACGAAGTAATCCAGACATTGGTGATGGTACCAGAAGGTCTCAGAAATGACTGTCGCCCAAATGAACAAGTGAATTACAACTGCAATAGAGAACACATGGAATGTAGCCTTTGAATCACCTCTATAAAAGCCCTGCTGATGGGCAGAATCACAGCCTTTGGGACAGGAATCCCCGTGTTTCTCCTTTGCTAGCAAAGCAATAAACCTTTTTCCTTTTTCTCAAAACCGTGTCCTCGTTATTGAATTGGCATTGTGGACAAGGACCAAGCTTTTGGCAACAAGTGCTCTACCACTGAGCTATATCCCAGCCTAGTTAATACATATATTAATTTTCAGGATTTAGCTATTCCACAATATATACATATTTCAAAACATGTTATACCTTGTAAATGTTTCAGCTTTTGTCAATTTAAAAAGATATGACTTCAGTGAAACATACGATTACACAGTTTACAAGTTGTACCTTCCCCAAAACACTAGGACATGAATATTGTGGAATGATTATGTCTAATTAACATACCCATTGACTCACATACTTTTTTTTTAATAGTAGGAAGGGACTGAACCCAGGGGTACTTAACCACATGTCCCCAGGCCTTTTTTAATATTTTATTTAGAGATAGGGTCTCACTGAGTTGCTTAGGGCCTTACTAAATTGCTGAGGCTGGTTTTCAATTCAGGATCCTCCTGCCTCAGTCTCCCCAGCTGCTGGGATTACAGGTATGTGCCACCGCGTGCAGCTCACATACTTTTTAATTGTGAAAATATAACAGTGGTCCACTTTATGCTTTGAATATAACCTTTGCTGCTCTGCCTTCAAGACTTATTTTGAAAACATACATATTTTTTCTCTTCTTCTCTCTTTCTCCCTCTCTAATCTTCCTCTCCCTAATCTGGAGGATGACCTTTCTACCCTATCCTAGGCCCAAGTTATCTGTCCTTGAACACACACACCACAGGAACAAAGTAATTCAGACTTGGGATAATGCCAGAAGATCTAAGAAACGTTTATCTCCCAAATTAGCAAGTGAGTTACAATCCAAGACAGGGAACACCTAGACTGTAGCCTTTGAATCACCTCTTTTAAAACCCTCTTTTCCTCCTGATGGAAAAAATCACAACCTCTGGGACAGGAGCTCCCTGTGTTTCTCGTTTGCTAGCAAAGCAATAAAGCTTCTTTTTCTTTTTTCTCAAAAGCATGCCCTCATTATTGGTTTGGCATTGGGGATAAGGACTGAGTTTTCAGTAACAAGAGCACTTAAAATCTATTTTTACTTAAAATTGTGTATATGTACCACATCATCTTCATCCACTTATCTGTTGATGAACACTTAGGTTGATTACATTTTTAGCTATTGTGCATAGTGCTGCAATATATGCAGGAGTGCAAATATCTCTTTGACACACTGAATTCATTTCCTTTTCCACCCAGAATCAGGATTGCTGGGTCCTATGATAATTCTATTTTTAATTTTTTGAGGAAAACTCATACATGTTTTCTCTGGGTTTGATTCTCCCAACACTGAAAGAAAAGGCATATAAATAAATAAAAATCTATTTTTCTATCAATGTTGAAATACATAATGCAATATTATTCACTATGATCACAATCCTGTGTAATAGATATAAAAAAACCTTATTCTTCCTGTCTAAACTTTGAACACTTTGGTCACTATCTCCCCATTTACCCTTATCCCTTCAACCCTTGGAAATGACCATCATACTCTCTACTTCTATAAGTTCAACTTTTTTAGATTTCACTTAGAGATCATGCAGTGTTTGTCTTTCTGTGCCTGGCTTACTTCACTTAGCATAATGGTCTCTAGATTCACTCATGTTTTTCAAATCATAGAATTTCCTTGCCTTTTATGACTGAGTATTACTGCATTATGTATACATACCACATTTTCTACATCTATTTATTTATCATGGACACTAATTTTTTTATTTAAAAGATATTAACATTGTATTTATGTATCATGCACAACTTGATGTTTTGAGGTATGTAAACATTGTGGAATGGTTAACTGTAGCTAACTAACAAATGCATTACCTCACATAGTTATCATTTTGTGATAAAAGCATACATGCAACATCCACTCTCTTCATTTTTCAAAAACACTATATATCCTCATTACCTATAGTCACCCTGCTGTAAATAGATTTCTTGAATTCATTGATCCTAACTAACTGTAATTATGTCTCCCCGCTCCTTCTTCCCTCCACTCTCCCCAACCTTTGGTAACCTCAATTCTATTCTCATTTTTCAGGAGATTAATGTTTTTAGATACTACATATGAGTGTGATCATATGTACTTGTCTTTCTGTATTTGATTTCTTTCTCTTAAAATAATGTCTTCCAACATCATCTGTATCATCACAAACAACAGAATTTACTTCTTTTTTTTAATAGATAAACCATATACCATTGTGTATGTATAACACATTTTCTTCATCCATTCATCTATTGATGAATACTTAAGTTGATTCCATTTCTTATTCATTGTGTGTAGTGCTGCAATATACATGCAAATATCTCTGACATACTGATTTCATTTCCTTTTCCACCCAGAAGTGGGATTTCTGGGTCATAGGGTAGCTGTATTTTTGAGAAAACTCAGTACTGTTTTCAATAATAGCCATACCAATTATAATCTCACCAAGAATTGCCTTTTCTCTACATTCATGCCAGAACTTTTTTTTTAACTACTGAGCATTGAACCCAGGGGCACTTAACCACTGAGCCACATCCCCAGCCCTTTTTAATGTTCTATTTTGAGACAGAGTCTCGCTGAGTTTCTTAGGGCCTTGCTAAATTGTTGAGACTGGCCTCAAACTTGCAATCCTCCTGTCTCTGTGAGCTGTAGGGATTGTAGGCATGCACCACTATGCCTGGCTTATCTTTTGTATTTTAATAGTAGTCATTCTAACAAGTATGATGTGATATCTCATTGTGATTTTAATTTGCATTCCTTTGAAGATTATCGATGCTGAGCATTTCTTCCTATATCTATTGGACATATTTGAAAACAATACTAAAATTGTTATTTACTTAGAAGCATTTGGAATATCAACAAAACAGCTGCAACTTTTTTTGCAATTATGGAGTGGTATTCAGGTAACAGAGAACAATTATTTTGTATAAGATGCATCAGAGGCAACTGAAGATGAAAAGTTACTCTATCCACATATAACTCATTTGTACTGTTCACCAAACAAGAACCTACTTTAAATTTCCGTGACAATTAAAACCCACATACTGTGGTTGTTGTGGTGGCACACACCTGTAATCTCAGTGGCTCCAGAGGCTGAGGTAGAAGATCACAAGTTCAAGGCCAGCCTCAGCAATTTAGCAAGTCCCTAAGCAATTTAATGAGACCCTATCTCAAAATAAAAACTAAAAAGGACTGAGGATATGACTCAGTGGTTAAGTGCCCCTGGGTTAAATCTCTTGTACAAACAAACAAACAAACAAACATACAGTACCAGGCTATTGAAAATACCACCAAGATGGGGCTACCTAAAGACACAGTTGAGAGCCTTTAGACACTGTAGAGTTTAAAAGCATATTTCACACAGCCTTATATTTTGACTTTTTTCTTTAAAAGCAGTGAGTTGTATACAGGGGATAAATATGCTTTATAGACAAAGAAAAAACTGCACTAGACTAACCAATTTAGTCATCACCATTTTCATTGTCCTCTTCCTCACCATCCTTTTTATCCTTGTCTTTCCCCTTTTCCTTCTTTTTCTTACCTTTTTTATCCTTGGTGACTCCCTTTTTTGCTGCATCAGGCTTTTCTTTACCTTGATATGCAGCAATATCCATTTTTCCTTCAGCTTGACAACTTTCTTATCCTAAGGTTGCTTGTCATCTGTAGAAGTGTTATTCAACATATTTCCCAGTTTCTTTGCAACATCACCAAAGGATAGGCCAGGATATTTTCATTTGATTCGGGGGCAATACTCAGAACAACATGCCTTTAAGTGCAATGGGACCCTTGAACATTTTAGCTTCCCCCTTTAAAGGGATATAGGTTTTCATTTCTCTTTCACAATGGACCTTGTCTGCCTTTTCCATGTCTTCAAATTATCCTCTCTCATTAGCAGATATGGACTTTTACCTCTCTGATCACTTCTAAAAACTCCAAGAAGCTGGCTAAAGCATCTGTGTGCTTCTTGAGCTCCTTCTGGAAAGTTTACACAAAAAATTCATGTGATGAGGGGCTGGGGAGATGGCTCAGTTGGTAAAGTGCTTGCCTTTTATGCACAGGGCTCTGGGTTTGATCCCCAGCACCCCCCAAAAAATTCATGTGATGAAGTTTTGCTATTTGACTTCTTAGGATTTCCTTTAATCATGTTTACTTATTTTTTCTCAGCAAGGCACAGAGAAGTTGCCTAGTGTTATATTTTGGAAACCGGATGTACCCCAAAAGCTCCTGTACGCAGGAATGTTTTCAGGTGAAATGACTGGATTGTGAGAGCTGTAACTTGATCACTCCATTCTAGTTTGAATGGACTTGGGGTGTTAAGTGTAGGCAGGTGGGGCATGGCTAAATGAGGTGGATCACTGTGGGCATACCCTGGAAGGGATCATCTTTCCTGAGCCCCTTCCCCTTCTCTTTCTGCTTCCTGGCTGCCATAAAGTAAGCAGCTTCCCTCTGTCCTGTCCTTCCACCATGAGGTTCTGCCTCCCCTTGGGCCCAGGGGAAAAGCAGTAGGCCAATCACAGCCTAAATCTCCAAAAACATGAGCCAAAACAAACTTTCTGTCCTCTAAATTGTACTTTTATGATATTTTTGTCAGCACAACAAAAAGCCGACTAACATCCAGCACCCATCCAGCTCTCACTTGCTCCAGTGCCATCTTTATGGAGTTCAATGTCACTGTTGGCCATCTGTATATCTTCTTATGAAATGTTTTCCCATTTTAAAAATTGTGTTATTAGTTTTATTACTATTGAGTTATTTGAGTTCTTTATGTATTTTTGGACACTCAACTCCTTTTAAGATGTATGGTTTGTCAATACTTTCCACCAGTCCATTTGTGGTCTCTTTATTCTATTGTTTCTATTGCCATATGGATACTTTTTAGTTTGATGCAACCCTGTTGTCTGTCTTTGCTTTTGTTGCCTAAGATTTCAGGGTCATATCCAAAAAATAATTTCCCAGACTAATGTATTGGAACTTTTCTTCTAAGTTAACTTGTAATTTTATAATTCTAGGTCTAACATTTAAATCTTTAGCCATTTGAGCTGAGAGGTGAGAGATAAGGATTCTCTTTCGTTCTTCTGCATGTGGATATCCAGTTCATTGAAAAACTTATCCTTTTCCCATTGTGTGTTCTTGGCATCTTTATAAAAAATCAATTGGCCATAAATGTGTGAATGCATTTCTGGGTTCTCTATTATACCATTGTTTGGTGTGTCTATTTTTATGCCAATATTATGCTGTTTTGATAACTCTAGCTTGATGTATATTTTACAGTTAGGTAATATGATGCTTCCACCTTTGTTTGTTTTGCTCAAGATTGCTCTGAATTCACCCACTTTCTTTCCCACATTATAATAGGATCACTTTTTCTCCAGTTTCCAATAACATGCTCTTCATTTCTGAAACTTAATCAGAATGTCCTTTAGCATTCACATTTCTATCAACATTCTGTTTATGACCACTTAGATATTCTCTAAGATTACAAATCCCTCTACAGCTGTCCTCTTTCACCAGAATCTTCCTTAATGTCCTTTTATGAAATATAGGCTTTTTCTATCCTGCATCACAACACTCTTCCATCCTCTATTAATTTTCCAGTTTCAAAGCCACTTTCACTGTTTAAGTATTTGTTAGACAAGAGCTCCCATTTCTCTCCCCCTTCTCTCTCTCTTGCAATGGATTGAACCCAGGGCTTAGCACATGCTAGGCAAGTGCTCTACCACTGAGCCACAACCCCAGTGAGCTCCACCTATTAATACTGATTTTATGTCTTGGTGTGTTTGCATTGTTATCACAATAACTAGGTAGTATAATATAATATAAAGCTGCTCCCCCGCCCTTTACGGTGCAGTCATTTCCCCACCTCCCAACTTACAACCTAGCTTGTCAGTCTGTGAAAATCCTAGCTAGCTATTGGTTCATCAGCCAGCTTGCAAGTATCCTTCTCCATTGGTCCCCAGTTAGCCTGCGGAATTCGACTGCTTAAGAACAGCTCCCCCGCCATTTTTCTCTCTCTCCTCTTCACTTCATGCTCTCCTCCTCCATTTCACTCTCTCTCTCTATTGTGCATGCTCTCTCTCTCTTTCTCTTTTCCCCTCATTTTCTCTCTTACCCTGCAGGGAGACACTCTGCCTGTTTGCTTAATAAACTCTCTTGAGTGAGTTCCTGTCTAGAGTGGTTTCTGGGTTCTTACAGGTAGTGTATAAAGAACAGGAATTTCTGTGGGCAGTTGTACACACCTATATCCTAGTAACTCAGGAGGCTGGTTCAGGAGTATTCCAAGTTCAAGCCTGGCTTCAGCAACTTAGTGAGACCCTGTCTCAAATAAAAATAAAAATTAAAAAGAATGGGGATGTACTCAGTGGTAAAGTGCCCCTGGGTTCAATCCCTAGGATAAAACACACACACAGAGAAATTTATTTCTCATAGTTCTGGAAGCTGGGATGTCCATAATCAAGGCACCAGCACATTGGTGTCTGGTGAGGGTTTCTTTCTGGTTCATGTATGGAAACTTAGCTGTCTTCACATAATGAAAAGGGCAACTGAATTTCTTCAATCTTCTTTTAAGGGGTATTAATCCCATTCATGAGGACTGTTCCTAATTACTTCTCCAAAGCCCCTCCTCCTAATAACATCACCTGTGATTTAGGATTTCAATGTATATATGAATTTGGGGAAGTGAACACAAGCATGCAGATCATAGGAAGCTCCAGTTAAGTGAATAAAGTATGTGTCTGGTGTGCCTGTGTACATGTATATGCATGACAATCAGGAAAATCATATCCAGAATGATTATTTTGGTATGATAATGGTTGTAATTTTTTATTGTCTGTTCTATTTATTTATACATGTCAACAGAATGCATTTTGATTCATTGTACACAAATGGAGTACAACTTTTCATTTCTCTGATTGTACACAATGTAGAGTCACACCATTCATATAATCATACATGTACATAGGGTAATGGTGTTTGTCTCATTCCCATCTTTCCTTCCCCCTGCCCCTTCCCTTTCCCTCATTTCCCTCTATATAATCCAACATTCCTCCATTTTTTCCCTACCCCCTAACACCACCCCATAATGTATCATCATCTATTTATCAGAGAAAACATCCAACCTTTGGTTTTTTGGCATTGCCTTATTTCACTTAGCATGATATTCTCCAACTCCATCCATTTACCTGCAAATGTTATGATTTTATTCTTCTTTATGACTGTGTGATATTCCACTGTGTATATGTATCACAGTTTATTTATCCATTCATCTATTGAAAGGCATCTAGCTTGGTTCCACAATCTAGCTATTGTGAATTGAGCTGCTATAAACATTGATGTGGCTGCATTACTGTAGTATGCTGATTTTAAGTTCTTTGGTATAAGCCAAGGAGTGGGTATAAACCACCATTGGGATGGTGGTTCCATTACAAGTTTTCTGAGGAATCTCCATACTGCTTTCCAAAGTGGCTACACCAATCTGCAGTTCTACCAACAACATATGAGTGCACTTTTTCACTATTTCCTCACTAACACTTATTATTGCTTGTTTTCCTTAATAATTTCCATTCTGACTGGAGTGAGATGAAATCTTAGAGCAGTTTTGATTTACATTTCTCTAACTGCAAAAGAGGATGAACATTTTTTCCTATGTTGTTGATCGTATGTTATTTCTTCTGTGAAGTGTCTGTTCAGTTCCTTAGCCCATTTATTGATTGGGTTATTTGTTTTTTGGTGTTAAGTTTTTGAGTTCTTTATATATCCTGGAGATTAGTGTTTTATCTGAGGTGCATGTGGTAAAGATTTTTTTCCCATTCTGTAGGCTCTCTCTTTATGTGGTTGATTGCTTACTTTGCTGAGAAGAATCTTTTATTTTGAATCCATTCCATTTATTGATTCTTAATTTCACTTCTTGTGCTTTAGGAGTCTTGTTAAGGAAGTCAGGTCCTAAGGTAACATGATGAAGATTTGGGTCTAATTTTTCTTCTATTAGGCACAGGGTCTCTGTTCTAGTGCCTAAGTCTTTGATCCACTTAGAGTTGAGTTTTGTGCAGCGTGAGAGATAGAAGTTTAATTTCTTTTTGTTACATATGGATTTCTAGTTTTCCCAGCACCATTGTTGAAGAGGGCTATCTTTTCTCCAATGTATATTTTTGGCAACTTTGTCTAGTATGAGATAGCCATATTTATGTGGGTTTGTCTCTGTGTCTTCTATTCTGTACCATTGGCCTACGTGTCTATTTTTGGTGCCAATACCATGCCGTTTTTGTTTACTATTGCTCTGTAGTATAGGGTTGTAAATATTTTTAAGACTTCTTGTCTCCTTTAGAGACATATCTACTAATGAAATGATGTTATCTAAAGAATTCACTTTGAAATAACTTGAGGATGGAAAAAAGAAGATAGAGAATGTGTGGGGTGGTGTTCATGAAAGAAGTTTGTCCATGAGTTGATAACTCTTATAACTAGTGATGGCTATATGAGGTAGCATTGTACTATTTTACTTTAGCATATGAATTTTTCAAAAATACAAACAACAATTGATTTGAAGTAGCTCCAACTAGCCAAGGATGGGACAATTTGATCAAGAAAAAAAAATGACTCCAATAGCTTGAAATCTATCAAATAAATTTCATATCAATTTATAATGAATAAAAGCTTAATTGGTCATCTTTGAAGGTTACAATGGCAACCAACTCATTATTTTGAAAGCTGGTAGATAATAGAATTATGCATTTATTCTACCTTCAATGTACTAAATTTATTTCCAGGAAACTAAATAGTTGATGTGGAAAATTCTGTTTAGAATTCCAGTGTGTAATCCAGGCACAGTGCTACATGCCTGTAATCCCAGCAACTCAGGAGGCTGAGGCTGGAGGATTGCAAGTTCAAGGCCAGTCTCAGCAATTTAGCAAGACCCTGTATCAAAAAAGAAAAAAAAAAATAGGACTGGGGATATAGCAGAGGTAAAGCATTCCTGGGTTCAATCTCTAGTACACAAAAAAAGTAGAATTCCAACTTATAAATGGAGGAGGGATGAAACGATTAGACAATTACAATTTTGAAATCCTTGACAGAACTAGGCAATGATCATCCACAGCTCCTGAAACCAATTCATGAAAAGCTAACAGGGAACCTCACAAAATGAACTAGGGTAACAATAACTGAGCCTAGTGATCATGATTGTTTGGTTTTTTTAAACTTTGTATTACATACATTTTCAAACACACACAAAAATACAAATAATAATAAAATCAACCCACATGTATCCATCACCAAACTTCAATCATTCAATTCATGGCCTAATTTCTGTCATCTATACTTCCCACCTCCCTTGCTATATTCAATTATTCTAAAGGAAAATCCTAGACATATCTTTTCCTTGCAATGGATTCACATGAAGTACACACATTTCAACAGGTTATTGGACCTGTTTTAGTCTATAACAGTTCCTCCTCCCTCATTTATTTTTCTCTTCATTTCTTAACGAAAAAAAAACATGATTTTTTTTTTCCTTTAGAATGTTCTAGTCTGGATTTGGCCAACTGTATCACTATGCTTCTATTTTACCTGTTTCCCTGGCTCCTTTCTCTCTCTCCGTCTCTCTCTCTCTCTCTCTCTCTCTCTCTCTCTCTCTCTCTCTCTCTCTCTCTCTCTCTCTCTGTCTTTCTCTCTCTCTCTTCTTTTCTTTCTCTTTTTTTGTGCTAGGGATCGAACTCAGGGCCTCCCACATACTAGGAAAGCACTTTGTCACTGAGCTTCATCTCCAAATCTTTTTATTTTTTATTTTGTGACAGGATCTCACTAATTGAACAGTCTGGCCTCAAATTTCCAATCCTCCTGCCTCATCCTCCTGAGATCCAGGGATTATAGGCATGTGCCACCCAACATGACTTCCTGTGTTTCTTAGTTGGTTAATATAGAAGTGTGATCAAATTCATATTTGAATTTGTGTCAAGAATACTTCATTGTTAATGTTGAACACTGATCAATTTAATGAGAGAGAGAAAAAATTAGCATCAGACATCTACTGGTGCAAAAGGAATTTCACAAGTACACAGACAGTATCACCTCTGATATATTCTTGACAAAAAATAAAAATAAACCTAAATCAGTCAAACACTATATTTGCCTATCAGTTAATAGGAAACATAGGGGATACATAAAATATTACATAACATTATGAGGACATAATCATACAAATTCAAACATAGAAAACTCTAGAAGACCAATGACCTGGCCTCGTATCAATGGAAAGAAACAAAGAAGGATAAGAAAATATTATAGACCACAATAAATATATCAACTAATTTTAACATATGAACCTCATTTGAATCTTGATTTAAACACACAAACTATAAAAATATATTTATGAGATATTTATGTAATACAAAGTTTACTGTATTTATTACAGTTATTAGATTTTTTTTAGTATGATGCTGTTTTTGTTTTTTATGAGTTTCCATATTCTAAAGATACATGCTGAGGTAATTATGGATATAATAATATTTGGAACTTGGTTTAAAATAGTCCACTGAAAAATGAAATTGATCATATGTACTAATTGTTGAAGCTGAGCGATCGTTGCCTGGCATTCATTATATCATCTCCTTGCTTCTATATATGTTTGAAATTTTCCATAATAATGAGTTATTTTAAAATCAAGTTCCCCTGGAAAATGATAAAAAGTATGGATGAGAAAGAATCTATTTATTTAAATCGATTTAGGAGGCTTCTCAAAGTTTTATGAGATAAAATGACCTGCCCCAGAGAGATGGTGCTAAGAGAAAAAAAGGAGAATTCTATAGATAGTTAGGAGGTAGAATTGGGAGGGCTTGGTAAGTAATTGACTATGTGTATCAGTCAGGGTTCTCCAGGGGAATGGAACCAACAGAATGGATATATAATTATAAGAGGGGATTTATTAAACTGGCTTACACAAACCAAGGCTGGATAGTTCCATAATGGCTGTCTGCATCTGGAGAACTCAAGATACCAGTAGCTGGCCAAATCTAAGAAGGTGGAAGTCTCAAAAAGAGGAACCATGATATAGTCCTCATCTAAGGCAGAAGGCATGGAAGTCCGTTGGAGAGTCCCTGGTGAAAGTCCAAATTCAGCAGCTAAAGAACTTGGCATTTGATGTCCACAGATAACGGCAGAGGAAAACCTGTACCCATAAAAGAAAAGCAAGCATGAGCACATTTGTGAATGTGCTTTTTCTTCCACTTTTTCTTTCCATTTGGGACCCAGCCTATTGGATGGTGCCACCCACATTCAGGGTATGTCTTATCCACTTAGTTCACTGTCTTGCATACAAACCATGTCTGGAAACACCCTCACAGACACCCAGGAATGTGGCTTACACCAGTTTTCTTGGTGTCTCTTAATGCAGTCAAGTCAACAACCAAGATTAAATCCTCACAGCTGGGTGAGGTGGCGCACACCTGTAATTCCAGCCACTCAGATGCTGAGGTAGGAGGAGCAGAAGTTCAAAACCAGTCTCAGCAGCTTAGTGAGATCCTGTCTCAAAATAAAGTATAAAAATAACTGGGGACGTGACTCGTGGTAAGGCCGCCCTGGGTTCAATTCCTGTATCCCCCCCAATGATTAACTACCATACAATGTAATATGAGAGAGGGTAGAGTCAAGAATGAGGCCTGGATTTCTGGAAGAGCATGTAGTTGGACCCCAAGGATAAGGGGAAGATCTGGGAGGAAGTCTGGGGTTTGAGATACCTGTGGGACCTGGCATAGAGATGGCAGCTGAAGCATGGGGTGTGAAAGAGGACACCCAGGATGATAGAATGCTATATGAGGAGGATACCTGGGACATAACAGTGTGGAACCCCTGAGGTAGTCTGTTACTATACACAAGAATTTTGTCTGTGTATCTGAGCTCTGATGTGTACATATGTGAAATGGGGTGACCAGCAACAAACATGGACAGAAGCAACTGGGGGTTAAGGGTAGGAGATGTACATGTGTCTATTTGTACATATGAGGGAGAGACCTTGGCTCACAGCCCAATCCTCCTCTTGCCAACTCTCTCCAGTCATGGTCTTGACAGGCTCCAAGATGGACTAACCCTTCTAGGCAGCTCTCTAGACAGCTGGAAAGATGCTCCCCACCCCCACGGTTGAGTCCTCACCTTCAGATCCTCACACCAGTTTATGATAGTCAATCTTTTCTTAATTTTTATTTTTACAGACTTCATTTGATTCATTGTACACAAATGGGGTACAACATACCATAGTCAATCTCGATGAGAGCTTCTCCTGCATAGATACTGGAAGTTCTCTGGGAACCACTTACTGACTCCTCCCCTTGGGAGCTACCCTGTGATGGCATGAAAGAGTCAAATGGAGGCAGATTGGCCATGAAGGAGGCCTTTTAGTGGGAGGCTCAGGGCTCCTTTGTGACCCTCAATGTATATGAAGAAGCACCTCCCAGGAAGGCACTGGAGCAGAAGGAACAGAGTCTCTGTATGCAAAAAGACCCAAGTTCAAAATTGGGCTCTAACTGGGCTTAGATGTGCATGCATGTAACCACAGAACTGCCAAAAAAATGTTTGTGTGTGTGTATGTGTGTGTGTGTGTGGTTTACTGAATTAAACTGAAATGCTACTTGGGAAAAGGTAGAAGACTTGAGACCAAGATAACTGACCAGATTTAAGACAAGATATACACAAACCTCCTCTCAGTTAACATTCTTCACCTACCAGCTACCAGTCTTTACTTCCAATGGATAAAAATTCTTTGACTCCTCTCTGTTGGCTAATGTCACTCCTATTCCTTTAAGTTTCCTCACTATGCATTGCTGATGTCCCTTAGCCAACCCTCTCCAGATCGACCTTCCTCACTGCAGCTAAGCTATCATGCCTCAAAGCTACTATACCTTAGGTTCCCCAGTTTCCCATCTTCCTTTGTTCTTGGCTAATGTCCCTCACTTCCTACTCCTACCAATATCCATCATCTGATGGAGCTAAGAATAATGAATTACTTTCTCCTTTCCTGGCTCAACTGTCTCATCACCCGCTGACCTGCAGCTCCACTCCCAATTCAGCTTCCCTTTCACATCAAGGCCATTTTGATGCCCTGCATCTTGCAGGCCTGTATCAAGTTGGGGTGATTGCGGCACTTCTGTTCAAGTTTTGTCTAATTGGCTGTCACCTCAATGGCTGTAAGTGGGTCATTTCCCTAAAAAGTTCAGGGAGGTGAGACCCAAATCTGACAGGCTTCCTCTTCTACCTACTCCTCCCTCCCTATACCTGAGCCCACTCACTTGTTGGCACCCCCCAGTTTCTTCCGAATCTCCTCCATCTCATGATTCTTGTCATTCACTTCTGACTTCTTGGCCAGGTGCTGATTCTTCAGGTCTTGTAGTTGGGCCATGGTCTCATCTATGATCTTCATGTATCTTTATTCCTCCTGGTCCCAACAGGGAACAGGATAAGACATGAAGGTTTTCTCATATCACTGTAGGATCTTCTCTTGCCCCACCCTTCCCAACAGGCAGTTTGTTGGAGCCACTCATCAATGAGCTTTGCTTTCACGTCCCCATAATCTCTTAGCCTTCTTTATCTTATTTGGTTACCCTTCCCAAAACCTCAGTTACATAAGTTACACTAGACAAGTTCAAAGTATAGAAAAAAGAATAAAAGAGAAGGGAAGTATTCCTTAATCCCACCAGCCAGAGATAACCAATTAACATTTTAGTATAGTTCCTTCCAACATTATTTATTTATTTATTTATTTATTTTTAATTCATTTTTATTGTAAACAAATGGGAAACATTTTGTTTCTCTGTTTGTACATGAAGTAAAGGCATACATTTGTGTAATCATACATTTACCTAGGATAATAGTCCAGCATTATTTATAAATAACTTTACATAGTGAGACTAGATGGTAATTAAACAAGTCTGCATTCTGACAATGTTATATTTGAGCTTTTTATATAAATCCAAAATTTGTCAAGTATAGTATAACATGTTTTGTAAAACCCACACAAACAATACTATGTATTTCTAAGAGTATGCCTGTATGAATAGACATGTATTTAAGTAAAAGTTCTCAAAGAAGACAAACTATCCTGGACTTACCTCTGCAAAGAACAAGGCAACTAGGATTGAGAGTGGTCAGCCACAGGAGAATTGTAAACTTACTTGTAATGTTCTGATTTTGTATTGGAAGATTTTTTTAATTTTGATTTTAAGAAGTCATGTAGCCAGGTGTGGTGTCAACATGTCTCTAATCCCAGTGGATCAGGAGGCTGAGGCAGGAGGATCACAAGTTCAAAGTCAGCCTCAGCAATTTAGCAAACTCAGTGAGATTCTGTCTGTAAATAAAATATAAAAAAGGGCTAGGGATGTGGCTCAGTGGTTAAGTGCCCCTGAATACAATCCCTGGTACCAAAAAAAAAAAGTCATATAAAGAGGTCATATCTGCAACTTACTTTCAAATGGCTCACAAAAAATAATAAGCATACATACAGGGAATGCAAAAGCAAATGTGGTAATATGTTCATTACTGATGAATCTTGATGATGGGCAGAAGGAAGTTCTTATACAAATGACGTGAGAATCCTCACATTTTGGTGTCCCATGAGAAAGGATCCTAGAACCAATCCCTCATGATAATTGAAGGACCACTGTACTATTCCCACAATTCTCTGGCAACCTGAAAATTATTTCAAAATAAAAAATCAAATATTCACATAAATATATTATCATGGATCGTCTAGAAGTAAATCTAGTTCTGCCCTAGGATTTTACTGCCCTATCTGCAATTGGATTTAAGATTTCAATGACACCAAAGAGAACTACTTTAATCACCAGAGGTTAATGAAGAAAAAACATAAACAAGCAACAGATACAGGCAGACAAAAAAGTCAAATGATATTTTCAAACCAAAGAGGACCAAGCCACATCAGGAGGGACTGTTATAAGCAACAAAGACTTTATGTAACTTAAAGAAAAAGGATGTAGGAAAATGAGAGTCATCACAGAATTACACATTGACACAGACATGCTAAAACTCAAATGAACTGATCTATAGTAGCCCACTAGAATAATCACATTATGAAGTGATGTGGTTTCCGAAAAACATCATCATCTGTTGCAATGAATGAATACAGTTAATCTAAATTTGGGGCTGGGACTCTTTGGGGCTGTACCTCTAAGGTGCTTGTCAGTTCACTCTTACACTATTGATTCTTGCTCCTTGCTTTCTCTGTGGCCTCCCATGAATCCTTGTGACTGAACCAGCATACTCAAGATGAACCCAGAAAACAATGAGATGTTGTACCTCTATAGTCACTATGAACAAGTGACTGTAGGTAACAAATACAGAACATCTCAGGATGCTGGACCTCAAAGGTAAGGCCATGTGTGATTCTCAGAATTAGCTGAAAGGTACTACTAAGAGAAATGCCATGAAAGCTTATGCTGACAAAGTGGAAGATATAATAACTAATATGAAATATGAAGGGACTGTATTCAGTTGGTCAGACATGGATTTAAGTTAAACTGATACAATGTTTTATTACCCCACTATAAAATAGTTCAAAGTATACAAAAAGTAAATGTTGGAAGGGGAATCACTTGTAGTCCCCACAGCTAGAGATAGTCAATTAACATTTTAGCAAATTTCCTTTGAAACATGATTTATAGATAGCTTTACATAGTTGAGACAATTATATTTCTCACTTAATGTTTATTTTAGCATGTTCCACATCAGCACCCTCTGTCAATTTATGTTTTTTAAAGTCCACATCAACAATACTTTGGTATTTTCTATTGAATCCACATATATGAATATAAAACCATCTAGGTAAATATATGAAAGGTCTGAAAGAATACCACACTGAATAGGATTACTCCTGGGAAGAGAGTAAACAGGTGAGGATTGGAAGTGATTGGTCAAATAGGATTTTAGCCATATTTATAATTTGGATTTTATAAAGGAGACTATTTTGTATTCATTTTGATATTCAAAAGTCATATAAAATGTAGGATTTGAGCTGATTGAGTAAAGGTGCTCAGCACTGAACCTTTCCTCCATAAGGAAAAAGTAACAAGCAGAAAGCTACATTTTGAGGTGAGCAACCATGGGAGAACGCTGAAATCAGCAGGAGAGAGATTGGAATCTTGTAAATTTCAGAGACCTGGGACTACAGCATAGAAGGAGAAATGAAACACCCTGCCACCCAGAACTTCATAGCCAAGGAAGGGGTAGTATCTCCTTTGCAGGAGTTAGGGTGAAAGAAAATCTCAGCAAACTCTCAGTGTGGATGCTGGCAATTCTAACTACTGGAAATTTCACAATCCTCACAGGCTTGCAGCCCACTTAAATATGTAATCTGAAATTTACACAGCAACCTTGCTTTAGAAAAGGATCTCAAATCATTTCCCAGTGAATACCTGCTTCCGTAGCCAGAAGCTATTTTGAGAAGTGAGACATTGTCTGAATTTGGGCTACCCTAGATGTAAGAAACCTTTGTTTTTCAAACATTTTTTTGCCATCCATTCTGTGCAATATGCTGTGCAGAATATTTGTCTTAAAATTCGAGACCACAAAAACAATGTTTGGGGGGAAAAAAAGAAAAAAATCATGCCAGCTGATCATGTCAAGTTCACTGCCTGTCAGATTGTCGATATATACCTTCTGTAAATAACTTTTTTTTGAGAAGGAAATAAAATCAGCTGGAACTGGAAAAAAAAAAAAAAAAGAAACCCCTGCACATTCCCATCTCTCCACAGATATTCCATTGCACTTACTCTTGGGGTAGCTGCCTCACAAACCCAACTTAATCATGCAGAATGATTATAACCCAGGTCCACTTGGTACCCTGCACTGTAGGGATATCCATTGCATTGCAATATGGAAGGGAACAGAGAGCACTTCATTCGGAGAATCAAGATCGGTGAGATCAAGCATGTGGCCAACCATATGTGGACTTGTGCCAGAGCCAGGACTAAAGACAGGCACCCATGTGGTTCCTGCTTCCCTTCCTCCAATACCACACTCACACACCTGCTGTTGATGGGGCATGGAGGGAATGTCATAGTCCTAACTGCTAGCCCAGGCACATTTGAGTGCTGAGGGGAACTTGAACAACTTTCCAGCTCCAGCCATTGCCTTGTCCCCAGTTATGCATGGCAAAAGGGGACCAAGAGGAACTTTGCTACAACTTCAGCTGGAGTCCCAATTCCAGATGCACACTACAACTGAAATGGTTGGGAATAAAGTCATAGCTCTAGCTGATGCCCTGGCCTTGGCGTGCACTGTCAAAGAAAAAACAGAGAGGAACACAATGCCACCCTGCCTCTGTACTACATCTGACCATGCACTGCTGTCAGGACTGGTTGTGAGCACCACAGAGAGGGTGCTACAATTTCTACCACTGCCACTTCACATGTAGCATCTGAACCTGCACCACTGACTGGTTGAAGGACAAGTGCTTCAGACCCCTCATTACTACTGGGGCCACCAGTGGCAGAAGTCCTTAGCAGAGCTAGCTAGCATCAACAATGCCTAAAGAACCCTGATAGCCTGATTCAGGTCAGCATTTCCAATCGTATGAACACTATTCTCATCATATAGTTAACTACCCCTCAGTGACTACCCCATAAACCCTGCAGTCTGGGACACACCTGCCTGAACTGTAAAAGTGTCCCCACTCTTATGTGACCCACAGAGACAGTGGGTCTCTCTAACTCTGCACAGGGTGCACTGTGGCCAGAGTCATTAATTACAGACAAGAAGTTAGTAGGGAGACAACATTATGGTTACCAGCTAAAAAACAAAATCAGTATTGCATAACCAACTCACACCCGAAGACACATCTTCAGGAGAAAGATGCTTGCTCAGAAGGCTGCACCATTAAAGTGATAAAGATACCTGATCTAACAGATGCACATATCTTGATGTAGAAGCACAATAATTATGAGAAAATAAAGTAATATGGTGCTTCCAAAGAACACAATAACATTCTAGCAGTTTATCCCAAAGAAATCTGTATGATTAAATGCTTGATAAAGAATTTAAAAGAATCATTATAGAAAAGTTAAACAAGATCCAAGAATATACAGAATAAATAGTTAAATGAAATTAGAAAGACAAACAGGCAGATTTTGAAAAAGAACCAAACTTGAAAATGAAGAGCTCAATAAGTCAAATAAAAGAGTTGAAAATCAAAGCAAGATCAGTAGAGGAAAGGGACCAAGGAGTGGGAGGTGCGAAGGGAGGGTAGAAGTACTGGGTAGTGATATTGGCCAAATTATATTCTTATACTGTGTATTGTGTGCATGTACAAATATATAACAACAAATCTCATGAGTATGTACAACTATGATGCCCCAATAAAAAATGTGAGAAAAAGGGTTGAAAGTCTCAACAACAGACTAAATCAAGTGGAAGAAAGAATGTCTGTCTCTTGAAATACCCCAGTGAGACAAAAGGAGGAGAAAAAGAAAGAAGGAAAGAAAAAATAAGAAAGAATGAAGAGTGCATTCAAGACCTATGGGACACCATTAAATGAACACACATCTGCATTTTATCTTCATAGTACCTGAATGAGAAGAGAAAAAATATCATAGAGAAATTATTCAATTAAATAATAGTGGAAAACTTCTCCAATCTTGGGAGGAAATATGAACATATACATATAGGAGTACTATAGGATCTCAAATAGACATGACCAGAAAAGATCTTTACCATAGTACATTATACTCAACCTTTCAAAAGTACAAGACAAAGAATGAATTTTCATATCTTCAAGAGAAAATGGCCAAGTCTCATTTAAGGGTAGCCCAATAGACTAATAGCAGATTTCCCAGCAGAAAACCTAGAGACCAGGAAGGAATGGAATGATACATTCCAAAGCCTGAAACAAAATAGCTGCTGACCAATACCACTATACCGAGCAAAGTTTTCCTTCAGAAATGAAAGGAATTAAAAATAATCCAAGACAAACACTGAGGGAATTCATGATAACCAGATCACCATTAGAAAAGATACTTAAGTACATCTTATGTCTCAAAATGAAAGAAAGGTAACTACCATCACACAAGTATGTGAAAGTATAAATTCCACTACACAAGTATATATACAAGAGAAATAATAAAGAATCAAATGGTATCAATGCAGTACCTTTAAAACCAAAAAGATGAACAAGAGAGGGAGAAAAGAGCAAAGAATATTCTAAACATTAGAAGAAAACAAATCACATGACAGTAATCATGGTAATAATAACATTGAATATAAATGGACTAAACTTTGCAATTAAAAATACAGACTGGTTGAATGGATTAAAAAATACCCCAACAATATGCTGCCTACAAAAAATTTATTTCACCAGTAAAGACACATGCAGACTATAAGTGAAATAGTGGAAAATAATATTCCGAGCAAATGAAAACTATAGTGAGCAGGAGTAGCTACACCTTTCTGAAAAACAGACTTTAAGACAAAACCTGTAATGATCAAGGGACCAGTTCAACAAGAAGACATAAAAATTGTAAATTTATACTCACCTAATTTCAGAACACCCAATTTTATAAAACAAATATTATTAGGCAATCTGAAAATGTACTTCTGCAATAGGTTGGGAAGTGTTACATTAAGAGCAGCATAAACAAAATTACTGATTTGACCTAAATTTCAAGGGAATTTTTTATTTGTTGTTTTTAGATATACATGACAGTAGAGTATATTTTGACAAATTATGCATACATGGAGTACAACCAGTACAACTCAATCACAGTAGAGTGTATTTTGATATATTATACATACATGGATTATAACTTATTCTATTTAGGATCCCAGTCTTGTGGTTTTACATGATGTAGAGTTTCACTGGTGGTGTATTCATCAATGAACATAGGAAAGTTATGTGAAATTCACTCCACTATCTTTCCTATTCCTAACCTTCCTTCCTCCCCTTCATTCCCTTTTGTTTAATCCAATGAACTTCTAATCTTCCCCTCCCCGACTTGTGTGTTAGCATCTGCGTGTCAGAGAAAACATTTGGCCTTGGTTTTATGAGATTGGTTTATTTCACTTAGCATGATAGTCTGCAAATCAAATCATTTACTGGAAAATGTCATAAATTCATTCTTTTTTAATATCTGAATAATATTCCATTGTGAATATGTACCACATTTTCTTTATCCATTCATCTGTTAAAGGACACCTAGGTTGGTTCCATAGCTTAGCTACTGAGTTGAGCTGCTATAATCATTGATGTGCCTGCCTCACTGTAAAATGCTATTTTCAAGTCCTTTGGATATATACCAAGAGTGGTATAACTGGGTCAAATGGTGGTTTCATTCCAAGTTTTCTGGGGAATTTCCACATTGTTTTCCAGAGTGGTTGCACCAATTGGCAGTCCCACCAGCAATGTATGAGAGTACATTTTTCCTCACATCCTCACCAACATTTATTATTGCTTGTATTTTGAATTGTTGCCATTCTGACTGGAGTGAGATGACATCTCAGTGTAGTTTTAATTTGCATTTCTCTATTTGCTAGAGATATTGAACATTTTTTTCATATATTTGTTGACCATTTATATTTCTTCTTTGAAGTGCCTATTTAGGTCTTATGCCCACGTATTCATTGTTTTTTTTTTTTTGATGTTAAGTTTTTTGAGTTCTTTATATATACTGGAGATTAGTGCTCTCAGGTACAAGTGGCAAAGATTTTCTTCCATTCTGTAGGCTCTCTGTTCACTTTCTTGATTATTTCCTTTGCTGTGAAGAAGATTTTTAGCTTGATACATTCCATTTATTGATTATTAATTTTACTTAATTCCAGCTTCTTGGGATCCTGAGTTACTTAGCAAGATTTTGTCTCAAAATAAAAATTCCAAAGGGCTGGGGATGTATCTTAGTGGTAGAGCATCCCTGGATTCAATCCCCAGCAATAAAAAAATTACATACCTAAATGGAGAGATAGGCTCCAATATAATAATAGTGGGGGACTTTAAGATATCATTTTCATAAATGAACAGATCATCAAGACAAAAAAATGAACAAAGAAACATCAGAATTAAACTATACTATAGAACAAAAAGACTTAAGATATATCTATAAAACATTCCATACAACAGCTGCAAGCTACACATTCTTTTCATCAATTTGTGGAAATTTCCCTAGAATAGATCATAAATTAGTACACAAATTAAGTCTTACCAAATTTAAAAATTGAAATCATCTTGTCTCTTTTTTGTTTTCTGGCACTGGGGATTGAGCCCAGGGCACTTTAACAAAGAGCTACTTCCCCAGACTTTTTCATGTTTTAAATTTTGAGACCGAGTCTGGCTAAGTTGCTTAAGGTCAAACTAATTGCTGAGGCTGGCCTGGAACTTGCAGTCCTTCTGCCTTAGTCTCCTGAGTCCCTAGGATTACAGGTGTGTTCCTCTAAACTCAACTAACATTCTGTATCTTTTCTAATCACAACAGAATAAAACTAGAAGTCAACAGCAGAAGAGATTTTAGAAATGATACCAATGCATGGAGACTGAAGAAAATACTTTTGAACAAATCATGCATCACTTGGAAGTCAAAAGGGAAATTAAAATTTTCTCAAAGCAAATGAAATGGAAAGACAGCATTTCAAAAGTTGGGGGGTAGAGGTCTGGGATTGTGGCTCTGTGGCAGCACTTGCCTAGCATGTGTGAGGCACTGTGTTTGATTCTCAGCATTGCATATGAATAAATAAAGTAAAGGTACATTGCAAACTAGAAAAAAAGTTTTAAAGTTTGGGGTAGAGCAAAAAGCAGTACTAAGAGAGAGGTTTAATTACATTTTTAAAAAAGGAAAATTCCAAATAAACAACCACATGATGCATCTCAAGGATTTAGGAAAAAATGAACCAAATACAAAAGTTGTAGAAGGAAACAACAAATATCAGAACTCAAGTAAATAAATTAGAGGCTAAGAAATACTAAATACCAAAGAAACAAAGGATTGGTGTTTTGAAAAATAACTAAGATCAACATTTACCCAAACTAAGCAAAAATAAGAGAGAAGAACCAGACAAATAAATCAGAGTTGGAAAAGGAATATGATGCAACTGGTATCACAAAACTCAGAGGATCCTTAGGGATAATTTGAAATAAATATATTTTAACAAATTTTAAAAACTTAGAAGAAATAGACAAATTGATGGACACATATAATTTAAAAATGCTAAACCACAGGAACATGGAAAAAAACCTTAATAGATATTTAATAAGTAATGAGATCAAGTCAGTAATAAAAAGTCTCCCAAAAAGGAAAAACCCAGGATCATGCAGCTTTCCTGCTGAATTTTACCAAACTTTTAAAGACCTAATGCCAATTTATTTCAAACTATTTAATAGAATTATAAGGAAGTAACCCTTCCAAACTCATTGTACAAGGTCAGCATTTCTGCTACCAAAACCAGACAAGGGTAAAACAAAAGGAAATCTATAGACCAATATCCCTGATATGTGTAGATATAAAATTTCTCAAAATATACTAGTAAATTGAATTCAACAGTGCCTCAGAAAGATCATTCACTGTGATCCATTTGATTTCATCTGAGTGGATACACAAATGGTTCAACATAAACCAACAAATATAAACTATCGCATCAACAGAATGAATGATAAAAACCACATGATCATCTCAATAGATGCAGAAAAGATATTTGGTAAAATTCAAAATCCCTTCATAATAAAAGCCCTGAACAAATTAGATATAGAAGGATAAGACCTCAACACAATAAGCCTAACTGGGCTGGGTTTGTAGCTCAGTGGTAGAGTGCTTGCCTAGTATGTGTGAGGCACTGGGTTTGCTCCTCAGCACCACATAAAATAAATAAATAAAATAAAGGTATTATGTCCACCTACAACTAAAAATATTTTTCAAATAATAAAGCCTAAGTATGACAAACCCACAGGCAATATCACACTGAATAGGTAAAAACTGAAAACTTTTTCTCTAAGATCAGAAACAAGACAAGTAAGGATGTCCACTCACTGTTTATTGTTGTTGTTTTGGGGGTACCGGGGGATTAAACTCAGGGGCACTGAACCACTGAGCCACAGCCCTAGTCTTATTTTGCATTTTATTTAGAGACAGAGTCTCACTGAGGTGCTTAATACCTCGCTTTTGCTGAGGCTGGTTTTGAACTCATGATCCTCCTGCCTCAGCCTCCCAAGCCACAGGGATTATGGGAGTGGGACACTGCACCTGGCTCCACTCACTGCTTAGTCACTCAAATGCTACAAGTTTCAGTCAGACTAATTAGGCAAGAGAAAAATATAAAAGACATGTAAATAGGAAGTAAGAAACTCAAATTATCCCAGTTCGCAGATGTTCTAATTCTCTATATAGATAAAACTAAAGACTGTATCAAGATTATTAGAACTAATATATTCAGTAAAGTAGCAGAATACAAAATTAATTTATAAAAATCAATAACTTTCTATACACCAATAACAAGGTCGCTGAGACCAAATCATTTTATGATAAAATGGTTTCAATCCCATTCATAAATAGCTACAAAAAGTAAAATAGCTGAGAATAAACTTAATGAAGGAAGTATAGACCTCTACAATGAAAATTACAGAACATTAATGAGAAAAAATTGAAGAAGATACAAAAACAATGGGAAAACTTCCTATGATCATGGCTTGCAAAAGTTAATATGACCATACAACCCAAAGCAGTCTGCAATTTAAATGCAATCCTCATCAAAATGCCAATGGCATTTTTCACAGAAATACAAAAAAATCTCTTAAAATTCGCATGGAATCACAGAATAGCCATAGCCAAGTTGAGCAAAATAAATAAATAAATAAAGCTGGAGGCATCATAATACCTGATTTCAAGACATGTTTCAGAGTCTTAGAAACAAAAATATCATGCTACTGGGATAAAAACAGACACCAAGATCAATGGAATGGATCCATTTATCCCAAAGATTCCAGAAATAAATACATGCAGCTTCAGTGAACTAATTCTCAACCAAGGTGCCAAAAACACACATTGGAGAAAGGACAGCCTCTTCAACAAATGGTGCTGGAGAAACCATATATCTACATGCAGAAAATTGAAGCTTGACCCTTATCTCTCACCCTGAACAAAAATCACCTCAGAATGTATCAAAGACCTAAATGTAAGACCAGAAATTGACACTAAAAAAATAAATAAATAAATAAAACAGGAGAAACACTTCAAGACATTGGTATAGGCAATGAATTTTGGATAGGACCCCCAAAACACAGAAAACAAAAGCAAAAATTGACAAGTGTGATTGCATCAAATTTAAATAACTGGGGCACAAAGATAACAACCAATAAAGAGACAGCCCACAGAATGGGAGAAAATAAATGGGGGGTGGGAGGGGTTAGTGTTAGGGTTAGAGTTAGGGTTAGGGAGGGGGGCAAGAATGGAGGAAGAAAGGACTGTATAGAGGGAAAAGAGGGGGGAAGGGAAAAAAATAACAGAATGAATCAACCAACATTACCCTATGTAAATTTATGATTACACAAATGGTATGCCTTTACGCCATGTACAAACAGAGAAACAACATGTATCCATTTGTTTACAATAAAAAAAAAAGAATGGGAGAAAATATTTGCCAACTATTAATCTGACAAAGGATTAATATCCATGATATATAAGGAACTAAAAAAACTTTAAAAAACAAGCAGTTCAATTCAAAATGGGCAAAAGTCTCAAATACACATTTCTATAAAGAAGAAATACAAATGGTCAATGCATATATGAAAATCTCAGTATCACTGGTCATCATGGAAATGCAAATCAAAACTGTAATGATATTTTATCTCACTCCATTTAGGAAGGCTATTATAAAAAAAATATAAAAACACAAATGCAGGTGTTGAGCTGGGGTAGCTCAGTGGTAAAATGCTTGCCTAGCATGCAGGAGGACCTGGTTCAATCACTAGTAACTGAAAAAAAAAAAGACCATCAAGGATATGAATAAAAAGGAATTCTTATACACTATTGATGGAATGTAAATCAGTATAGTCACTATGGAGAACAGTATGGAGTTTCCAAAAAAAATTTAAAAATATATCTATCAAGATGCAGCTATCTCATCAGGTGTAGTGACAGAGACAGAAGGTCTGCAAGTTCAAAGATAGCCTCAGCAACTTACCAAGGCTCTCAGCAAGTTAGCAAAATCCTGTCTCAAATAAATAATTAAATAAATAAATAAAAAGGGGTTGGGGATGTGGCTCAGTGGTGAAGTGCCCCTGGGTTTAATCCCTGGAACAACAACAAAAAAAAGATAAAAAGAAAAAGATTCCGCTCTCTCATTTCTGCATATATCAAGGGGAATGAAATCCACATATCAAAGAGTGCCCTGCATGCCCAAGTTTATTAAAGCACTGTTCATAATAACTTAGATATAAATCTGCCTAAGTGCCCATCAATATATGTTGGGTTAAAGAATACCTGGTATATACATACAATGGAATATTATGTGGTTGTAAATAGTGAAATCCTGGCATTTGGAACAAAAAGAATGGAACTGAAGGACACTATTTTAAGTTAAATAAACCAGACACAGAAAAGTAAGATGATGATTAATCTTGGTGAATGGTGAATGGGAGTTCTTTGTACTGCTCTTGCATCTTGCTATTAAGTTTTAAATTATTTCAAAATAAAGAGTTAAAAAATCACCTAAACATATTGTCCTGGATCATCCAAATTTCCATTCAGTCCTGCTCCAGAATTTTACAACACAATTTGTTTCATATTTAACATTCCAGTGGCATCAAGAAGACTAATAATCAAGGGTTAATGGAAGGAACATAAAAACAAAAAGCAAACAGGCAAACATCGAAGTCAAACAATATGTTCAAACTAATTGAAAACAAAATCACTTTGAGTTATGCTGTAATCACCACAGTATAGTTTTTAGAAAATCCATTTACCCAAAAATGTCCCTGGTTACTATTTTAAATCAACCCCCATTACTAATCCAAAACCAGATGGCGATTATTCAGTAAATTTTGAAATCAGGAAGTGTAATCCTCCAAATTTGTTTGTCTTTTTCATGATGGTCTGGGTTATTGTTTGTGTTCCCAAAGAACTTTTAGAATCAACTTGTCAATTTCTGCAAAAAGAGTCTGCAAGGATTTGCAAAAGATTGCAATGAATCAATAAATCAATTTGAGGAGAATTGCCATCTCAACAATATTGTGTCTTCTGACTCATGAAAACAGAATGTCTCTTCATTTATTTAGGTTATGTTTTTTCTCTAAGCAATATTTTGCAGTTTTTGGTGAACAAGCTTGTACTTCTCTTGATAAATTTACTTATAAGTATTTTATTTTGTGCCATTGTGTATGAAATTATTTTCTTATTTTCATTTGAGATTATTCATTGTTAGTATGTAGAAATAGGTTGGTTTTTGTATTTGCATCACGTATCCTGGGACTTTCTTATAATCATTTTTTAGTTCTAATAATTTTCTGTGGTTTCTTTGGATTGTCTACATAGAAAATCATGTAACCTGTGCAATAAAGGTGGTTTTACTTCTTCCTTTTCAATCTGGATGCCTTTATTCCCTTTACTTGCCTGGTTTCATAGGCTAGAGCTTCCATTACAATGCTGAATGTCACTGGTAAAAGCTGACAACCTTACCTTGCTCCCCATTGAAGGGGAAAAGGATTCACTCATCAAGTATATCATTAGTTGATATTTTGCAGTTGCCCTTTATCAGGTTGCAGTAGTTCCTTTATGATCTTAATTGGTTGAGAGTTTTTAATATAAATGGGTGGTGGATTGTGTCAAATACCTTTTCCATGTCAATTAAGATAATCAGGTGATTTTTGCCTTTTATTCTTTTTTTATGGTACTGAGAATTGAATCCAGGGTACATAACCCCTGAGCCACAACCCAAACCATTTTTTCATTTTTTAAAAAAATTTTGAGACAGGGTCCTGCTAAGTTGCTTAGGGCCTCATTAAGATGCTGAGGCTGGCTATGAACTCATGATTCTCTTGCCTCAGCCTCCCGAGTGTCTGGGATTACAGGTGTGTGCCACCACATCGCTCCTTATATTCTATTAATATGGTATATTACATTAGTTGATTTTCATGTATTAAACCAATCTTGCATCCTTGGAATAAGTTTCAATTGGTAAATTATTAGTAGCATGTAATACTTTTTATGTTTATGTATTATACATTTTCCTAATATTCCATTGAGAATTTGTCATCTATACCCATGGGAGGATATAGTTATGTTGTTTCTTTATTTGTGATATTTTTGTATCAAGGTATCAAGGTAATACCAGCCTCATATGAGTTGGGAAATGTTTCCTTCTTCCCTATTCTCTGAAAGAGTTTGTGAACAATCAATATTTTTATGGGTTGGGTGTGGGATGTGTTTGTGATTCCAGTGATTCAGGAGGCTGAAGCAGGATCACACAAGTTCGAGGCCAGCCTCAGCAACTTAGCAAGGACCTAAGAATCATAGAAGACTCTGTCTCAAAAGTTTTTAAATAGCTGTGGATGTGGCTCAATGGTACAATGCCCCTGGATTCAATCCCCAGGATCAAAATAAATAAATAAATAAATATATTTCATGGAATTCACTGTATATCTTCTAGATTTTGTTTCAGTAATTTATTTCTAAGAACTTATTAATTTCATCCACAGTGTCTACTTCACCAGCACAAAGTTGCCCATAGAATTCCCTTCCAATCTTTTTATTATTATTATTTTAGTTATAGATGGACACAATATTATATTTTATTTATTTATTATTATGTGGTGCTGAGGATAGAACTCAGTGCATCACACAAACAAGGCAAGTGCTCTACAACCCCAGTACCCTTCTAATGTTTTTAATTTGTGGAAGATCTGTAGTGACGCTTTTGTTCCTAATTTGTTTCCTTCTCCTCCTTCCTCTCTTCTCCTCACTCCTTCACATACTCCTCCTCTTCCTCCTCCTCCTCCTCATTCTTCTTCTTCTCCTTCTCCTTCTCCTTCTCCACACTGCCTCTGGTCAGTAGTCAATTTTATTGATGTTTTAAAAGAACTGTCTTTTATTAGAGCAGAGACTCTGCCTACCAGAAGGAAAGGTAGGCCCAACTCTCCCTTATGTTAGCTCAGGAACTGACTTCCTCAATAACATTCCTAAAGTTCAAGAAATAAAATCAAGAATCAATAAATGGGATAGATCAAACTAAAAAGCTTCTTCACAGTAAAAGAAACAATCAAGAACAAGAACAGAGAGCCTACAGAATGGAAGAAAATCTTTACCACCTCCACCTCCGCATTAATCTCCAGGATATACAGAGAACTCAAAAAACTTAATACCAGCCTAGCACCGTGGCTCACACCTGTAATTACAGTAGCTCAGGAGGCTGAGGCAAGAAGATCGCAAGTTCAAAGTCAGCCTTTGCAATTTAGCGAGGTGCTAAGCAACTCATTGAGACCTTGTCTCTAAATAAAATACAAAATAGGGCTGGGAATGTGGCTCATGATGAAAGTCCCCTGAGTTCAATCCCTGATACTCCTGGTAACTCCCTGCCAAAAAAAAAAAAACACAAAAAAAACAAATACTCCAATCAATAAATGGTCAAAGGAACTAAACAGATACTTCACAGAAGAAATATGAATGGTCAAAAAAATATGAAAAAAATGTTCAACATTTCTAGCAATTATAGAAATGCAAATTAAAACTACACTGAGATTCCATCTCACTACAGTCAGAACGACAGTTTTCAAGAATACAAGCAACAATAAATGTTGGTTAGGATATGGAGAAAAAGGTACACTCATACATTGCAGATGGGACTGCAAATTGGTGCAACCATTCTAGAAAGCAGTATGGAGATTCCTCAGAAAACTTGGACTGGAACCACCATATGACCCAGTGATCCTACTCCTCCATCTATACCCAAAGGACTTTAAATCAGTATACTACAGTGACACAGTTTATATATGTTTATACAACTCAATTCACAATAGCTAAACTATGGAACCAAGCTAGGTAACCTTCAACAGATGAATGGATAAAGAAAATGTGGTATATACACACAATAGAATATTACTCAGCTATAAAGAAGAATGAAATTATGTCATTTGCTGGTAAATGGATGAAACTGGAGAGTATTATGCTAAATGAAATAAGTCAGTCCCCCAAAACACCAAAGGTCAAATGTTCTCTCCCATATGTGGATGCTAACCCACAACAAGGGAGGGTGGGGAGGAGAAGAATAGAAGTTCATTGGATTAGACAAAGGAGAATGAAGGGAAGGGGGGAATGTGAATAGGAAAGTCAGTGGAATGAATCAGACATAACTTTCTTTTGCTCATATATGAATACATGACCAGTGTAACTCCACATCATGTCCAACCACAAGAATAGGATCCTAATGGGAATGGGTTGAACTCCATGTATGTATAATATGTCAAAATCCACTTTACTGTCATATATTTCTAAAAACAACAAATAGTAACAGTAACAGAAGAATTCCTTTTGGTCTTATTGGTTTTCTCTATTGCTTTTCTATTTAATTGGGTTTTTTCTAATCTTGGTTATTTCCTCCTTCTTTGTGCTTTAAGTTTGTTCATCTTTCTCTTGTTTCTTTCCTTTATGGCATTGGGGATCCAACCCATGACTGTGCTTGATAGGCAAGTGCTCTACTACTGACCTATATCCCTGCCTTTTTCATTATTTTTTTAAATTTCTTTTGATACTGGATCTTGCTAAGTTGCTGGGACTGGCTTCAAACTTATGATCGTTCTGTCTCAGCCTCTCAAGTAGCTGGGATTACAGATGTGTGCCACCATGCTCAGATCTTGATTCTTTTTGTTAATTAATTTTTGTTTTATTCACATATTTAAATTGCAGTAAAATTAACATAACAAAGTTTATCATTTTAACCACTTAAAAGTATACAGCTAAGTATTTTTAAGTACATTTATATTGTTATGTAGCCAGTCTCCAACATTAAAATTGACACATAATTAAATAATTTATGAGGTAAAATGTGATAATTTAATATATGTATATAGTTTGCAATGATCAAATCAAGTTAATTATGTATCCTTAAACACTTATCATTTCTTTGTATTTGTAGGCTTTGAATTCACCATTTCTAGTTCTTTATAAAATATATAATAAGTTATTGTAAACCATAGTCACTCCACTGAGCCGTAGATCACTAGAATTTCTTTTTCATATGTGTGTTTTGGTACCCATTAGCTAACTCCCTCTATCCTCTCTCCCCCTACCCTTCCTAGCATTTAGTAATCACTAGTCTATTCTCTTCCTCCACAACTTTCTCATCTGCAAACTGGAAGTCTATAACCATTAAACTGCAACCCTTCATTTTCCCTTCCCCACAGTCTCTGGAAACCATCATTCTACTTTCTGTGTCTATGAATTTGACTACCCTAGATACCTCATATGTGTATAATCATGCAGTATTTGTCATTTTACGATTGACCCATCATGTCTTTTTCTAGTCTCTTAAGGAGAAACTTAGGGTATGATTTAAGGTCTTTATTTTCCATTTTTAAACACAGCTTTATTGAATTACTTTATAATTTATAAAATCTGCACATATTCAATGTTCACAATTTGGACACATGCATACATCTATGAAATAATCACTCTAATTGAAGTAATAAACAAATCTTCCCCTTCAAAAGATTTCTCATGCCCTTTGTGTGTGTGCATGCATGCACTAAGATTAGCATTAGATCTACCCTCCTAACAAATCTTTGAGGTGTATAATACACACCAAATGTTTAGTCAGCTTTTTCACTGCTGGGACCAAAAGATCTGACAAGAACAATTTTAAGAAGGAAAAGTTTATTTGGGGGTTTAGGGTTACAGAGGTCTCAGTTCACAGATGACTGACTCCATTGCTTTGGGCCAGTTGTGAGGTAGAAGATCATGGTGGAAGCACAGGACAGAGGAAAATAGCTCAGGACATTATACTAGGAAGCAGAGAGAGAGCACTGCTCACCAAAACAAAATATATTTCCCCAAAAGCATGCCTCTCAATGACTCCCCTCCTCCAGCCACAGTTTACCTGCCTACAGTTACTACCCAGTTAATCTCTAACAGGAGATTAATGCACTGACTAGGTTAAGGCTTTTATAACCCAATCCTTTCACATATAAGCTTTCTTGCATTGTCTCTCACATGAGCTTTTGGGGGACATCACATACGAAAACCATAACACCATACGACTAAGCAAATCAGGTGAGAGACTATAGTACCTGATTTTAGTATTAATAAATGAAGAGGCATAAAGAGTTGCCAGGGAACCTTTGTGCATTGTTAATGGGATGTAAATTAGTAATCAGTATGGAAAGCAGTTTGAAGGCTCCTAGTTTGGCTTTGTAGTATTGAGGTCAGGTATTGTGAAACCTCCAGCTTTGTTCTTTTTGTTTAAGGTCACTTTGGCTATTTGGGGTCTTTTGTAATTCCACACAAATTTTAGGATTTTTTTTTCTATTTCTGTGAAGAGCGTCATTGGCATTTTGATAGGGATTATATTGAACCTGTAGAAGCTTTTGGATAGTATTACCATTTTATCAATATTAATTCTTCCACTCCATGAATATGGGATGTCTTCCAATGTTTTTGTGTCCTCTTCAATTTCTTTTTTTTAAGTACCAGGGATTGAACCCAGGGGTGCTTTACTACTAAGCTATATCCCTAATTCTTTGTACTTTTTACTTTGAAACAGTATCCTGCTAAGTTGCTAAGGCTGGTCTTGAACTTAAAATCCTCCTGCCTCTGCCTCTTGAGCTGCTGGGTTTGCAGGAGTGCACCACCACTCCTGGCTACCTCTTTAATCTTTTTCATCAATGGTTTATAGTTGCCATTGTAGAGATTTTTCACCTCCCTAGTTAAATTTATTTCTACAAATTTTTCATTTTTGTAGCTGTTCTAAATTAGATTGCTTTCTTGATTTCTCTTTCACTTAGTTTATTATTTGAGCATAGAATTTCTATTGATATTTGTATGTTGGTTTTGCATCCTCCAACCTTATCAAATTTATCAGTTCTCAAATTATGGCATTTGCAGGCAAATGGATGAAATTGGAGAATATCATGCTAAGTGAGATAAGCCAATCTCAAAAAACCAAAGGACTAATGATCTCGCTGATAAGCAGATGATGACACATAATGGGGGGTGGGAGGGGGGCAAGAATGGAGGAAGGAGGGACTGTATAGAGGGAAAAGAGGGGTGGGAGGGGTGGGGGGAAATAAAAAATAACAGAATGAATCAAACATCATTACCCTATGTAAATGTATGATTACACAAATGGTGTGCTGTTACTCCATGTACAAACAGAAACAACATGTATCCCATTTGTTTACAATAAAAAAAATCTTTATCACACACACACACACACAAAATTTATCAGTTCTCAGTTTTTTGGTAGAGTTTTAAGGTTTTTCTGCATATAGGATATGTCATCTGATAACATGGACAATCCAAATCCTTCATTTCCAATTTGGATGTGCTTTGTTTCTTTCTCTTGTCTGATTGCTCTGACTAGGACTTCCAGTACTATGTTGAACAAAAATGGTGAATGTGAGTATCCTTGTCTTTCTCCACATCGTAGAGGAATATTGTTCAACTCTTCCCTGATCAGTATGATGTTAGCTGTGGGTTTTGTCATATATGGCCTTTATTGTGTTGAAGTGGATTCTTTTAATAACAAAATTGTTGAGAATTTTTATCATGAAGTAATGTTGAATTTTATCAAATGCTTTTTCTGAATGTATTTAGATGATCATATGGTTTTTGCCCCTCATTCTGTTGACATTAATTGATCTGTGTATGTTGAATCATTCTTGTATCTCTGGGAGCATATCAAATATTTTGTATGGGGGTGTATGCTATATACCTCTCATTCTTCCTTTCTGGAGAAGTCTCAGGGTGGTGTACTTTCTCACAATGTCACAGACTATTGTTGGCTGCAGTAAGCTGCCCACTGCTTTTTGTTCTCCTTGGCTGCCCCCAGGTGTACAAACTATGCTGTTTTCTTCAGTACTTCATTTGAGGCAGAACAGAAACAGTTCCCTCCTGTGGTCCCTCAAAAGTCTGAGGATATTTGGTCCATGTTCCACTATCTTTTTCTTCTAAAGATGTCATGGGCTGTGCCAGCGTAGGGGACAAGTTTATGTAGATAAAGTGACATTTCTCTTCTTACCCATTTTAGGTATGGTTGGTCTCAATTTTGTGATTGTTTGGGGAACTATGACTTCTTAACTGCATTCTAAATTAATAACAAAGGTATTTTGTTCCATGTAGTATTGTTAAATTCATGCTTCTGTGATGGTCTGAGTGCTGGTACTTCCTATTCCCCCATCTTTCTGACATTACCCTCAGGTCTTTCTTTTCTAATAGAAGCATTTACAACTATATATCAGCCTCTAAGGACTATTGTATATCAAATAATCTTTGGGACTATTGTATATCCCATAATCTATGTTGCATGTTTCATTTTCATTTAGTTCAAATATTTTAAGATTTAATCCCTCTTAAAATTTATTTTTTGACCTATGGGTTATTTGGAGTTTATTGTTTAATTTTCACATTTTGATATTCAAATTTTATTTTATTGATTTTTTTTAAGTTCTGTGGATGGAACCAAGGCCTTATGCATACTAGGAAAGTGTTCTATGACTGATCCATACCTACAGCTCTATTTTATTGATTTCTAATTTAATTTCATTGTGATCAGAGAACACATTTTCTATAACTTAAATATCTTTCCATTTAAATGTACTCAATATTTTATGGTCCAACAGGTGGTCTATTCAATGGATTTTGAAAAAAAGTGGATTAGACCAAGGGGGATGAAGGGAAGGGAGGGAGGATGGGACAAGGAAAGGCAGTGGAATGAGTCTAACATAACTTTCCCACATACATATATGAGTATACCATGGTGAATAAATCCACAAGACTAGAGTCCTAATTAGAATGAGACATATTTCATGCTTGTATAATTCTCTCAAAATGAATTCTACTGTCATGTATAACTACAAATAACCAATAAAATAAAAAAAGAAAAAGAATGCATATTCTTCTATTACTGAAAGGAGTATTCAATAAAAGTTAGATTGAGCTGGTTGAGAGTATTATTCAATTGTTCTGTATATCTTTGCTGATTTTCTGTCTAATTGTATCAGTTATTGAGAAAAGACCTTTAAAGTCTCCAATGATTATTTTTCCCTAAATTTTGTGCAGGTTTTGCTTCATGTATTTTAGACTCCATTGTTA
Organism: Sciurus carolinensis; assembly: GCF_902686445.1. Taxonomy (NCBI): domain Eukaryota; kingdom Metazoa; phylum Chordata; class Mammalia; order Rodentia; family Sciuridae; genus Sciurus; species Sciurus carolinensis. Next base: position 44,045,952 of record NC_062232.1, read on the forward strand.
GGTGTGCATGCTTTTAAATGCTATCTTCTAGATAATTCTTTCATCATTATAAAATATCCCTCTTTGTCTCTAGTAATATTTTTTGGTCTTAAAATATAGTCATTCTAAACTTCTTATGGTTACTATTTGAATGATACATCATTTTGAATTCTTTTATATTTTTCTCTGTAACATATTCTTCCATTTTCATCTTGAGATAATTGTAGATTCACATGCAATTATAAGAAGTACTAAGGAAATGTCCTGTGTGCCCTTTACCTAGAGTTCCCCCAGTGGCATCATTTCCCGTAACTGTAGTACAATGTCACATTCTGGGAACTAACATTGACACAATTCCTCAACCTTATTCTACTTTAACCACTTTTCATATGCACTTGTGTGTGTGTGTTTGATTGTATGCAATTTTATCATGTATGCAGTTTCTTGTGTCAACCACAGTCAAGATAGTGAGAAAGTTCATCACCACAGGGATCATCATGTTACTCTTTTATTCACCTCCCTCTCCCACTCCCATCTCTCAGTTCTTAACCCAAGCAACCACTAATCTACTATTTCTAAAATTTGTCATTTCAAATGTGTTACATAAATGGAATCATACACTACATAATCTTTTCTGAATGCCTTTTTCATTTAGCATAATTTCCTGGTGATTAATTCGTGTTGCTGCATGTTTCAATAGTTTCTTTTTATTCTTGAGTAGTATTCCATAGTATGAATGCATCAGTTTGTTTAACTATTCAACTGTTGGAGGACATCTGGGTTGTTTTCAATTTTGAGCTATTATGAAGAAAGCTGGTATGAATATTCATGTACAGGTTTTTGTGTGAACATAAATTTTCATTTCTCTCAGATAAGTACCCAAGATTGCAGTTGCTGGATTGTATGGTATGCAAGTGTTTAGTTATTAAAGAAACTGCCATACACTTTTTGTGTAGCTCTACCATTTTACATTCCCACAACCATCGTAGAAGTAATCTAGTTTCTCAACATCCTTTTTGGCATTTGGCATTATCACTATCTTTTAAAAATTTTGACCCTTCTTATAGGTTATGATAATATTTCATTATGATTTTAATTTGTACTTCCTTAGTAGCTAATGATGTTGGAGGTCTTTTCATGAGTATTTTTCTTCTGTATATCTTCTTCAGTGAAAATGCCTATATCTTTTACCTTTTTACTAAGTGGATTGTCTTTAACTGTATAGTTTCTTTGTCTGTTTTGAAGTTCTGGGTAATTGTACAGTTTTAAGAGTTCTATGTATATTTTAAATTTATGTCTGCAGTTAGATGGGTGGTTTGCAAATGTTTTCTCATAGTCTTTCATTTGATTTTTCACCCTCTTTTTTCTTCTTGTGGTACTGAGCATTGAACTAAGGGTCTTGCACATGCTTGGCAAATGCTATACAGCTGAACTACATCTCTAACCCTTTTATAAACTTTTTTCTTTTGAGACAGAGTATCACTAAGTTGTCAGTTTGTCCTCAAACTTTCACTCCTCCTACATAATCCTCTCAAGTAGCTGTGGTTACAGGTATACACTGCCGTGCCTGCCTAACATTCTTCTTTATGTCTTTAGTAGTAGAGCAATTTTCAAAATTTTAGTAAAGTCAAATTTATTTTTTCATCTTTTATAGGTCATGGTATTAGTATCATGTCAAAAAAAAAAAAAAACACTTTATCTAGCCTAGGTCCTAAAGAATTTCTTTTCTTGTTTTCCCAAAACTTCTACAGTTTTTGATTTGCATTTAACTTTATCTGCCTCCCATTGGAACAATCATAAGGGAGTAGTATAAACAATTTTACACTCATAAATTTGTCAACTTGAAAACTACAAATTGTTCAAACACAACTGAGATGAAGTAGATAATTTCAGTAGTCTTATAATCATTAAAGAAAAGTAATTCATAATTTAAGAATCCCCTCAAAAAATCTCTAGTCTCAGATAGTTTCACTGGAGAATGTCATGATTGTTTTAGTCTATTTGTGTTTACAAATCAAAAGTATATCTTTTGTAGACAACATAAATCTAAATCTAGCCAGGTGCACTGGCACATGCCTGTAATCCCCGGCGGCTTGGGAGACTGAGGCAAGAAGATCACAAGTTCAAAGCCAGCTTCAGCAAAAGTGAGGTGCTAAGCAATTCAGTGAGACCCTGTCTCTAAATAAAATACAAAATAGGACTGGGGATGTGGCTCAGTGGTTGAGTACCCCTGAGTTCAATCCCCAAAAACCCCTTCAAAAAAAGTTGAATCTATGCCTTTTAATTGGAATGCTTAATGCATTCACTTTTTTTGTGTATGTGGTCCTGGGGGTTGAACCCAGGGCCTTGCACTTGCAAGGCAAGCACTCTACCGACTGAGCTATATCCCCAGTCCTGCAATCACATTTAATGTTATTAGTTAGATGGTTAAATTTATAGCACCCATTCCTTTACTACTTTAGTTTTGCTTTAATTAGCTGTCTTCTAATGTATTATCTTAATTCTTTTTAAAACTTGTGTTTCTTAGTTATTGCTCTGGAGATTACAAATAAAGTTGTCTCATACTAGACAAAGGCATCATAAACATACTTTGGAGAAAAGATAGCCTCTTCAACAAATGGTGCTGGAAAACTGGAAATCCATATATAGCAGAATGAAAATTAACCCCTATCTCTCACCCTGCACAAAACTCAACTCAAAGTGGATCAGAGACCTAAAAATTAGACCAGAAACCCTACACCTACTAGAAGAAAATGTAGGCCTAAGGCTCCATCATGTTGACTTCCTCAAGAAGTAAAATTTTAAAAATCAATAAATGGGATGGCATCAAACTAAAACTTCTCCACAGCAAAGGAAACAATCAGAAGCATGAAGAGAGAGCCTACAGAATGGTAGAAAATCTTTGCCACCTGCACCACAAATAGAGCATTAATGTCCAGGTTATACAAAGAACTCAAACAACTTCACACCAAAAAACAAATAACCCAATCAATAAATGGGCAAAGGAACTGAACAGGTACTTCACAGAAGATATACAAAAGGTCAACAAATATATGAAATAATGTTCAACATCTTTAGCAACTAGAGAAATTCAAATTAAAACTACACTGAGATTACATCTCACTCTAGTCAGAATAGCAACAATCAAAAATACAAGAAAGAGATCATGAGCTTCTCAGTCTCTATAACTCTTCACCAATTCCTATAATTAATCTTGCATACATCTTTTTCTTGTTTTTTTATCTGTTCTAATTAGCTATACAAGACAGTATAGGGCTGGGGAGATAGTTCAGCTGGTAGAGTGCTTGCCTTGCAAGCACAAGGCCCTGAGTTCGATCCCCAGTACCGCAAAAAAAAAAAAAAAAAAAGTAGAATGCACTTTGACACATCATACATAAATGAAGTATAACTTCTCATTTTTCTGTTATACATGATGTGGAAACACACCAGTTGTGTAGTCATACATGCACATGGAGTAATAATATCCAGTTCATTCTTCTGTCCTTATTACCCCCATATCCCCTCCCCTTCCTTCACTCCCCTCTGAATAGTACAAAGTACTTCTATTCATCCCTAGCTCCCTCTTATTGTGAATTAGCATCCATATATCAGAGAAAGCATTCAGCCTTTGGTTTTTCAGGATTGGCTTATTTCACTTAGTATGATATTCTCCAGCTCCATCCATTGATGTAATTCAGTCTGATTCCAAGGCCTGGGAATTGGGAGCAGGAGAAGGAGTTTAATAGTGTAAGTCTCTGACTGAGTCTGAAAGTCTGAGACCTAGACTGTCCTGTTCCATGAATTAGGACAAAAGGTGGGTGTCCCAGTTCAGGCAGAGAGAAAGAATCCCCACTTGTTCCTCCCTTTTACTCTATGAGTGTCCTCAACAGATTATGCTCACCTGTATTAGTGAGAGCAGATCTTTACTTACTCAACCAATTCAAATGCTAATCTCTTCTGGAAACACCCTCACAAACACACCTGGAAAAGATAGTTTATCAGCTATGTGGGTATCCCTTAACCCAATCACCTAAAATTAATACGCAAAATTAAAATTTGACACCCCAAATTAACCATTACAACAGGCAATCACATTCATAGCTTCTGCTTCATCAGGAGATAAAGCATGTCTGCTCACATTCCACTGGCCCAACCTGATCCCAGGTGTGGAAGGGCACTTTGCTCCTACTTACAGGGAGTTGCCATGAAGTCACCTGCAATGAGAAGGGATGCCTAATTGTCTTTTATTGAAAGGAGCAGTGAACAATTGCAAACAATAAGACTCTACCATAAAATCTTTCAGGGGTCTCCCACTGGATTTTGTCAGCAATTTGAAAGACTGCTAACATGACTTAATACACTACTTGTCATTATATTCTTACATAGATCTTCAAATTCTTTCCAACATCAGTATTATGCACAGACTCAATTTCAATAATATTATAGGACCAAGAGACAAACAATAAACATCAAGTCATATTACCTTCTGAAGATAAAGAACATACATTCTTTTTTCTTTTTTTAAATTTGTTCTAATTAGTTGTACATGATAGTAGAATTCATTTATACATTTGATAGATCATACATAAATGGAGTGTAATTTCTAATTTTCCTGACTGTACATATTATAGGATAACATCAGTCATGCAGTCATATATGTACATGAGGTAATAATGTCTGTTTCGCTCTACTATCCTTCCTATGCCCATAATCCTTCCCCTCCCCTCACTCCCTTCTACCTAATATAAAGTAACTCTATTTTTCCCCAGGCCCCCCCTCTTATTGTGAATTAGCATCCACATATCAGAGAAAACATCCCAGTCTTTGGTTTTGGGGGTTTGACTTATTTCACTTAGCATGATATTCTCCAACTCCATCCACTTACCAGCAAATACCTTAATTTCATTCTTTTTAAAGCTGAGTAATACTCCATTATATATATATATATATATATATATATATATATATATATAAAATGTGTGTATATATACATATATATATACACATCACATTTTCTTTATCCATTCATCTGTTGAAAGGAGCCTAGGTTGGTTCCATAATTTAGCTATTGTGAGTTGAGCTGCTATAAACAATGATGTGGTTGCATCACTATAAAGAACATACATTCTTAATATGAAATGTGATTATTTTGTTATTTGATTTTATTCTGTCATTGCAAAATTGATTTGATACAAGAACTGTGCACTAATGTAATTTTGAAATTTCAAAAAAAAGAATACAAGTAACAATAAATGTTGGCAAGGACATGGGGAAAAGGGTACACTCATACATTGCTGGTGGGACTGCAAATTGGTGCAACCACTCTGGAAAGCAGTATGGTGATTTGTTAGAAAACTTGGAATGGAACCACCATTTGATCCAGTTATACTATTCCTTGGTATATATCCAAAGGACTTAAAATCAGCATACTACAGTGATGCACCCATGCTAATGTTTATAGCAGGTAAATTCATAATAGCTAAACTATGGAACCAACCTAGGTGCCCTTCAACAGATGAATGGATAAAGAAAATGTGATATATACACACAATGGAATATTATTCTGCCATAAAAAGAATGACTTTATGACATTTTCTGGTGAATGGATGGATCTGGAGACTATTATGCTAAGCGAAATAAGCCAATCCCAAATACCCAAAGGTAGAGTGTTCTATTTGATATGTGGATGCTAACACACAACAAAGTTAGGGGGAGAATAGAAGTTCAGTAGATTAGACAAAGGGGAATTAAGGGAAAGGAGTGGGGATAGGAGTAGGAAAGACAATGGGATGAATCTGAGTTAGCTTTTCTATGTATATATATAAATACACCACAGTGAATCTCCACATCATGTACAACCACAAGACTGGGATCCTAATCATAATAATTTGTACACCATTTTTTAATAAATATGTCAAAGTATACTGTCATGTATATCTAAAAAGAACAAATAAAAAATTCAAAAAATAAAAAAATATTTATCAAAAATTTAAATCATTGCAAATTCAATTTTAGTAAAATATAGAAATTTTGTTGCATTATATCCATATTTCTTTCCCTCTCTTCGTCACTATTTTTCATCTACACATGTATATATATGTACTATACATTTATGCTTTAAGCCCAAATCCCAAATATAAATTTCATAATTACTGTTTTGTGCAATTTTCTTTTAAACTGGATAAGAGAAAAATGTATTTATACTGTGTACCATATTTTTTCACATAAGTATAAAAACTACTTAATATTGCTTTAGCTATTCTGGGTTTCTTATTCTTCCAGATGAATTTCATGATTGCTTGCTCTATTTCTGTAAGGTACATCATTGGGATTTTAATTGGAATTGCATTGAATCTGTATAGCACTTTTGGTAGTATGGCCATTTTGACAATATTAATTCTGCCTATCCAAGAACATGGGAGATCTTTCCATCTTATAAGGTCTTCCTCAATTTCTTTCTTCAATGTTTTGTAGTTTTCATTGTAGAGATCTTTTACCTCTTTGGTTAGATTGATTCCCAAGTGTTTTTTTTTTTTTTTGAGGTTATTGCAAATGGAGTTGTTTTCCTCATTTCCCTTTCAGCTGTTTCGTCACTTGCGTATAAAAATGCTTTGGATTTATGCGTCTTGATTTTATAGCCTGCTATTTTGCTGAATTCATTGATGAGGTCTAGAAGTTTTCTGGAGGAGGTTTTTGGATCCTCTAAATATAGAATCATGTCATCAGCAAATAGTGACAGCTTAAGTTCCTCTTTTCCTATTCATATCCCTTTAATTTCTTTAGTCTACCTAATTGCTCTGGCTAGAGTTTCGAGGACAATGTTGAATAGAAGTGGTGAAAGAGGACATCCCTGTCTTGTTCCCATTTTTAAAGGGAATGGTTTCAGTTTTTCTCCATTTAGAATGATGTCGGCCATGGGCTTAGCATAAATAGCCTTTACAATGTTCAGGTATGTTCCTACTATCCCTATTTTTTCTAGTATTTTGAGAATGAAGGGGTGTTGTATTTTGTTGAATGCTTTTTATGTGTCAATTGCTATAACCATATGATTCTTATCCTTAAGTCTATTGACATGATGGATTACGTTTATTGATTTGCGGATGTTAAACCATCCTTGCATTCCAGGGATGAACCCCACTTGATCATGGTGCATGATTTTTTTGGATATGGTTTGCCAATATTTTGTTAAGGATCTTTGCATCTATATTCATCAAGGATATTGGTCTAAAATTATCTTTCCTTGATGTGTCTTTGCCTGGTTTGGGTATGAGGGTGATATTAGCTTCATAGAATGAGTTTGGTAGGGTACCCTCCTTTTCTATTTCCTGGAATACTTTGAGAAGTATTGGAATGAGTTCTTCTTTGAAGGTCTTGTTGAACTCGGCTGTGAATCCGTCTGGTCCTGGGCTTTTCTTGGATGGTAGATTTTTAATGGCTTCTTCTATTTCATTGCTTGATATTGATCTGTTTAAATTGTGTATGTCCTCCTGGTTCAGTTTGGGAGGAGCATATGTCTCCAGAAATTTGTCAATGTCTTCGGTAGTGTCTATTTTGTTGGAATACCGATTTTCGAAGTAGCTTCTCATTATGTTATATATCTCAGTGGTGTCTGTCGTGATATTTCCTTTTTCATCATGAATTTTAGTAATTTGAGTCTTCTCTCTCTTTCTCTTTGTTAGTGTGGCTAAGGGTTTGTCTATTTTGCTTACTTTCTCAAAGAACCAACTTTTTGTTTTGTCAATTTTTTGAATTGTTTCTTTTGTTTCAATTTCATTGATTTCAGCTCTGATTTTAATTATTCCCTGTCTTCTACTACTTTTGCTGTTATTCTGTTCTTCTTTTTCTAAGGCTTTGAACTGTAATGTTAGGTCATTTAGTTGCTGACTTTTCATTCTTTTCTGGAATGCGCTCTATGCAATGAATTTTCCTCTTAGTACTGCTTTCATAGTGTCCCAGAGATTTTGATATGTTGTATCGTTGTTCTCAATGACCTCTAAGAATTTTTTTATCTCCTCCCTGATGTTTTCTGTTACCCATGTTTCATTCAATAGCATATTATTTAGTCTCCAGGTGTTGGAGAAATTTCTGTTTTTTATTTTGTCATTGATTTCTACTCTCAGTCCATTATTATCTGATAGAACACAAGGCAGTATCTCTATTTTTTTGCATTTCCTAAGGGCTGCTTTGTGGCATAACATATGGTCTATTTTCGAGAAGGTTCCATGTGCTGCTGAGAAGAAAGTGAATCTGCTTGTTGATGGATGGAATACTCTATATACGTCTATTAAGTCTAGGTTATTGATTGTGTTATTGAGTTCCATGGTTTCTTTGGTTGGTTTTGTTTGGAAGATCTATCTAGTGGTGACAGCAGTGCGTTAAAGTCACCCAGAATTATTGTGTTGTGGTCTATTTGATTCCTGAAATTGAGGAGGATTTGTTTGATGTACAGGGATGCAACATTGTTTGGGGTATAAATATTTACTATCATTATGTCTTCCTGGTTTATGGTTCCCTTAAGCAGTATGAAATGTCCTTCTTTATCCCTTCTGACTAACTTCGGCTTGAAGTCCACTTTATCTGATATAAGGATGGAAACCCCCGCTTTTTTACTGAGTCCATGTGCATGGTAGGTTTTTTCACATCCTTTCACCTTTGGTCTGTGGATGTCTTTTTCTGTGAGATGAGTCTCTTGCAGGCAGCATATTGTTGGGTCTTTCTTTTTAATCCATTCTGCCAGTGTATGTCTTTTGATTGATGAGTTTAGGCCATTAATGTTCAGGGTTATTATTGAGATATGATTTATATTCCCAGTCATTTGGGCTTATTTTTGGTTTTTAATTTGGCTTGGTTTCTCCTTTGAGTGGTTTTTCTCTAAGGTAGTCCCTCCCTTTGCTGACCTACATTGTTGTTTTTCATTTCCTCCTCATGGAATATTTTGTTGAGAGTATTCTGTAGCACAGGATTTCTATTTGTAAATTCTTTTAACTTTTGTTTACCATGGAAGGATTTTATTTCATCTTCAAATCTGAAGGTTAGTTTTTCTGGGTATAGGATTCTTGGTTGGCAACCATGTTCTTTCAGAGTTTGAAATATGTTGTCCCGGGCCCTTCTAGCTTTTAGAGTCTGGGTTGAGATGTCGGCTGCTATCTGTATTGGTTTACCCCTATATGTAATGTGATGCTTTTCTTCTGTGGCCTTCAAAATCCTATCTTTATTTTGAATGTTAGGCATTTTCATTATAATGTGCCTTGGTATGGATCTGTTGTGATTTTGGGCATTTGGTGTTCTGTAAGCCTCTTGTATTTGATTTTCCATTTCATTCTTCAGGTTTGGGAGATTTTCTGATATTATTTCATTGAATAGGTTGTTCATTCCTTTGGTTTGTATCTCTGTGCCTTCCTCAATCCCAATAATTCTTAAATTTGGTCTTTTCATGATGTCCCATAGTTCTTGGAGATTCTGTTCATGATTTCTTACCATCTTCTCTGTTTGGGCAACTTTATTTTCAAGATTAAATATTTTGTCTTCATTGTCTGAGGTTCTGCCTTCCAAGTGATCTAGTCTTTTGGTGATGCTTTCCATTGAGTTTTTTATTTGGTTTATTGTCTCCTTCATTTCAAGGATTTCTGTTTTTTTGTTTGTTTGTTTGTTTGTTTTGAGAATCTCTATCTCTTTGTTGAAATGATCTTTTGCTTCCTGCAGGTGCTCTTTCAGCTTATTGGTATTATCATTCATTGCCTGCATTTGCTCTCTTATGTCATCCTTTGCTTCGTGAATCATCTTAATCATGTATAATCTGAAGTCCTTTTCTGACATCTCTTCTAACATACTGTCATTGGATTCTATTAATATAGAATCTAGATTTGTTTGGATCATTTTCTTCCCTTGTTTTTTCACGTTGTTCATGTATCTTCCCCTCTAGCAGTGCAGATCTGGGGTATTGCAGATTTCTCCCCGTAGGCTTATAGTGGCCCTATAGGTTTCCAAAACCTTTTCTTTAAGGGGAGATCAATATTAGCAGTGCCCAATTCAGACACTATGCAATCCTAGACCAAATAGCCCCTATGAGGACAACAAAATTGCCATAATAAACAGAATGAGTTCAAATATTATCTTCAGTAAAACAAACAGATTTGCAATAAGGTCTGCAGTTTCTAATGGAGGACAAAGAGAATGCAGAGGGATGTAGAATGTAGCTGTTAATGGGATAAGAAAAGAATATACAGAAGTTCTAGATAATAGAAAGGATGAGAGTGTAATCAAAAGAAACTGGATGTTAGCATGCAAAAAAGGGAGAAAGAGACTCTGAGGGAACAGGTAAACAAAAGGAAAAGAGAGCAAGAAAAGTAAAGAAATAAAAACTTAAAATTTTTCAATAAGGAGAAAAAAGAAAATCTACAGTATAACAGTCATATAGTAATGAAACCTCCCAGTCTTCAGTAGCCTGATGCATGAGGGGTACCTGACAATGAGCTTCAAGTCTCCAGCAGGCGTCTCAGGATGAAATTTGCCCCACCTAAAGATTGGAGCTACGGCTTCCAGGATTATCCAAGATGACTGCTCTGGCTTCGAAATGTGTTGGCAAATGGGGAGCTGCAGCTCAGGGTGTGGATGTGGTCAGCTGGACATCCTGGAGGTGGGGTGCGGTTGGTCAGGCAGGGGTTCTGGAGGCCAGGTGCAATCAGTCGGTCTGGGGTCCCAGTGATAGGGCACAGTCCGTTGGTCTGGGGGTCCTGGCAGCAGGAAGCAGTCAGTCGATGTGAGGGCCCCAGAGGCAGGGAGTGATCGGTCGGGCTGAGGGATCCTGGAGATGGGGCTCAGTCAGTCTGACCAGGGGTCCTACGGGCCCTGACTGTTGTCTCAAAATGGTGGCAGCTACGTGTAATCAAACCTGCAGGTACTGTAACAGTGAACTTCCAGGCAACAGCAGGCAGCTGGTGCTCCACTGGCAGTCGGAGATCAGTTCGCTGACTGTTGTCGGATGATCGGGAGGTGAACCTCGTGCGTTGGTTGATGGATAGGTGTAAGGCAGCCGATGGACAGGCGAGAGGCAGACAAATGGCGGATGATAGGTGCCTGACAGTGAGCAATCTGCACTCAAAAAAGGCGTCGATATGCTGGCAGACTGCAGGTGATCACAGCAGACAAATGGGGCAAACAGCAGGGGATTGATAAGCAGCAAAAACTGCCTCACCAAGAAACAGATATCCTCTGCTTGAAACCGGAGTTACAGAGCGACAAGGAATGCAGCCTCTCTCTAGTCTGCCATCTTGGATCTCCCAAACTGACCTTTAAGTTGTGATCCTACTGCCTTGGTCTCCCTAGTAGCTGAAATTATAGGCATGCATCACTACATCCAGTGAATCATTTTCGTAATAACCCTTTACTGCCTTATTTTGAATCTTCAAAGTTTCAAAGTTGATTTTGATTGAATTTCTTTAAAACTAAGCTGTTTTATAAAAAGTCTCAAAAATATAAATTAAAAACCAGTCTCATGTAAAGATTCCTATTTTCCAGTCACCTTTTACAATATGGAATACTTCACACACCAGATCTTCTCTAAATTTTTAGGTTTTGGCCCACTCTCCCCAGTCCTTGGTGAGGGGCAGAGTCCTGCTGGTGTTAGGGCACAAAGCCCAAATAATACATTTGTTTCTCAGAGAAAGAGTTTTTCTGCTTAAAGTTCTGAAACAAATTCTGCTTAAATTGTTTTAGGAGATAAAAGAAGTGAAAAAGGTATATGAGACACTACTGATGTTCTGACAAGTCATCCATTAACTCATCACATATATATTGACTATAATTCCAAGAACTGAGGACACTGGTAGACGAGACAAAGATCTACTCCTATCAAGCTGGCATTCTATTCAATGGGATTGGAGGTAAAAACAATGAAAAAGCAAAGAAATATCTAACTTGGTATTAAGTAATGCCCAGTGAGAAATAATAGTATAGCAGTGTTATAGTTAAGATCTTGAATGTTCCCCCCAAAGCCCATGTATTCAAGGCTTGGTTCCCAGCCCATGGTGCTATTAGGAAGTGATGGAACCTGTAGGAAATGGGACCTAGAGGAAGGAAGTCATGTAATTTAGGATATGCTCTTAAAGAAGATATACTGGGGACCCAGTCCTTTCTCTTTCTTTCTTTGCTTCCTGGCTGCCTTGAGGTGTGTACTTTCCTTCACCATGTGCCCCCACCCTGTTATAATTCCTTGCTACAAGCCTAAAACCAAGACTGAAACTTATGAAACCATGTTCCAAAAGAAAACTTTCCTCCTGATAAGTTGTTTATCTCAGGTATTTTGTCACAGTGATGGACATCTGGCTAACACAAGCAGGATAAGGGTACCAACAGTGATATAATATCTATTTTTTAATAAAGTAGCCAGTGAACACTCCTCTGAGAAAATGACAGTAGAGCAGAGATTTGGTAGAAATTAAAACAGAACATTTCAAACTGAGATCAGAGGCAGCACAGGCTCCAAGTCAGGAAAAGGTATTGAGTGTTTGTGGAATATGACCTCTCAAAGTCATGACTTGAGAGGAAAGAAGGAAGAGGAAAAAGTAGAAAAGACCAGAGAAAAGATAGAGTAGGAGTCAGTTCAAGTGAAATCTTGAAGGCCTTTATAAGGACATTAGCTTTTACTCTGAATTGAGAAGCCATTAAAAAATATGGGCAAGGTAATGTTGACAGGATTTACATCTTCAAAAGATCACTCTGGCTACTATAGGGAAAATTAGCTGGGGTGGGAGCAAGTAGAAAGACCATTTTGAATGCTAGCAACATGGCTCAGGAGAAAGATGATGGGATCCCAGGAATGGTGGTACATGCCTATAATCCCAGCAACTCAGGATGGTGAATGTTATGGTTTGGATGTGAGGTGTACCCCAAAAGCTCATGTGTGAGACAATGCAAGAAGGTTCAGAGGCTAAATGATTGGGTTATAAGAGTCTTAACCCAATCAGTGAATTAATTCCCCTGTTGGGATTAACTGAGTGGTAACTGAAGGCAAGTGGGGGTGTGGCTAGAGGAGGTAGTTATTGGGGGCATGCCTATGGGATATATATTTTGTATCTGGCAAGTGAATTCTCTTTCTGCTTTCTGATCATTATGTGAGCCACTTCCCTCTGCCACACCTTCTGCCATGATGTTCAGCCTCACCTACAGCCCCAAGGAATGGATCCAGCTGTTTGTGGACTGAAACCTCTGAAACCATGAGCCCCTAAATAAACTTTTCCTCCTCTGCAATTGCTCTGATCAAATCTTTTAGTCACAGCAGAGAAAAAACTGACTAAAACACTGAGGCAGGAGGATCGCAAGTTCAAAGTCAGTCTCAGCAACTTAACAAAGCCCTATGCAACTCAATGAGACCCTGTCTAAAAATAAAAATTAGAAAGGACTGGGTAACTCGGTGGTAAAGTGCCCCTGGGTTCAATCCATGGTTGAAAAAAAAGAAGAACAGAGAAAAATGATGGGAACCTGGACCAGGGTCCACTAGCAGAAATAGAATTCAGATAATATTTAGAAGGTGGACCTATGGTTACTTAGGGGAGCAGGGAAAGAGAAATATCAAATATGTCTCCCAGATTTTTAAAAATATGACAAGCTGAGTTATTTTTTGTGTTATGGACATGTAACAGAATAGTATAATGAACAGGTTTGGAAAGGGAAAGGATTAAGAATTCTATTTTTGACATGTTAAGTTACAGAGGCCTATTAGGTATCCAAATGGAACATTCATGTCAACATAAGTGTATAAGTCTGAATTTCAGAAAAGATTTAGGACAAGGCATGTAAAATTTTGTCATGAGCATACATGGCTTTGTAAGCCATGAGACTTGACAAAATTACTAAAGGAAAGACTATATAGTTAAAGGCCCCCAAAGTAAGATTGAGATACTAGAATGCTTAGATATTGAGAGGATGAGGAGGAAGCACAAAAAGAGACCAAAAGGTAGAGAGTATAAAACTCATGAGTTTGGTACCTTGGAAGTGAACAATGTGTTTCAAGAAGGAAGAAGTGTAAAATTTTACTAAGAGGCTGAGTAAGGTGAGGACTCAAAATTAACCACTGTTTTGTCACTATGAAAGTTATTGGTGACAAGAGTGGTTCAAGGAGTAGTGGAGACAAGAGATTGACTAAAGTAGGTTGGGGAGACAAGATGAAATGAAGAAATAGAGATCATCAGTGTGGACAGAGATATCTAGGAATTTTTCTCTGAGAGGGAGCAGAGAAAGGAGGAAAGGAAAAGATTCCTGTTCTTTTTTAGTCTCCAAACATCTTCTGTTTTGTGGCATATACACCAAAGAGAGCTCTGAAATATGTGAAGCAAACACTGATAGAATTGAAAGAAAAAAACAGAAAAATCCATCATTATAGATAGAGATTTTGATATCCCCCTCTCAACCATCAGAAGTACAAATAGAACCAGGCATGATAGCTCACACCTATAATCCCAGTGACTCAGGAGACTGAGGGAGGAAGAATCACAAGTTCAATCCCCAGTACCAAAAATAAAATATATTTTTTAAAATATATTTTTTAGATGTTGATAGACCCTTATTTTATTCATTTATTTATATGCCATGCTGAGAATTGAACCCAGTGCCTCACACATGCTAGGCAAGCACTCTACTACTGAGCCACAACCCCAGCCCCATGTATTCAATTATTGGTGGATGAAATATTCCATATATATATATATATATATATCTGTTAAGTCTAAATTATCAATTATTATTTAAGTCTATACTTGCTTTGTTTAGTTTTTGTTTGGAAGATCTACCCAGTGGTGAGAGAGGTGTGTTAAAATCACCCAGTATTATTGTGTTATGGTCTGTTTGATTCTTGAAATTCAGAAGGGTTTGTTTGATGTATGTAGATGCTCCATTGTTTTGGGCATAAATATTTATGATTGTTGTGTCCTGTTGATGTATGAAATGTCCTTCTTTGTTCCTTCTGATTAACTTTGGATTGAAGTCCACTATATCTGATATGAGGAGAGAAATCCCTGCTTGTTTACACAATCCATGTGAGTGATATATTTTCTCTCATTCTTTCACCTTCAGTTTGTGAATGTCTTTGCCTATGAGGTGAGTATCTTGGAGACAGCATATTGTTGGGTTTTCTTTTTAATCCAACCAGCAAGTCTATGTCTTTTTTAAGTCTATGTCTTTTGATTGACGAGTTTAGGCCATTTATGTTCAAGGTTATTATTGAGATATGGTTTGTATTCCCAGTCATTTTTATTTATTTCTGGGTGATCTTATACATTTATTTATTTGTTTATTTCTATGTGGTGGTGAGGATTGTACCCAGTGCCTCATACGTGCTAGGCAATCACTCTACTACTGAGATTTTACCCCAGCCCTATCTCTGGTTTTTAATTTGAATTAGTTTCTTCTTTGACTATCCTTTAGTGTAGTTCTTCCTTTGCTGGTTTTCACTTTTTTTTTTTCATTTAATCTTCATGCAATATTTCACTGAGAATGTTTTGTAGTGCAGGCTTCCTAGTTGTGTATCCTTTTAACTTTGGTTTATCATGGAAGGTTTTTACATCATCTTCAAATCTGAAGCTTAATTATGCTGGCTATAGAATTCTTGGTTGTCATCCATTTTCTTTCAGAGCTTGGTATATATTATTCCAAGACCTCCTGGCCTTGAGCGGGAAATCAACTGAGATTGGAATTGATTTCCCTCTAAATGTAATCTGATATTTTTCTCTGGAAGCCTTGAAAATTCTATCCTTATTTTGTATGTTAGGGATTTTCATAATAATGTACCATTATTTGTTGGTTGATTGATTAGTTGGTGTTAGGGATTGAACCCAGGGGTGCTTAACCATTGAGCCACATTGAACCATATCCACAGCACTTTTTAGTTAGCATTTTGAGACAGAGTCTCACTAAGTTGCTTAAGGCCTTGCTATGTTGCTGAGGCTGGCCTTAAATATGTGATCCTCCTGCCTCAGCCTCCCAATTCCCTGGGAATACAGATGTACACCACTGTGACCTCAAAATAAAAAATTTTTAAAAGGGCTGGGGATGTAGCTCAATGATAGAGTGTTCCTGGGTTCAATCTCCAGTACTACAAAAAACAAAAGAAGGAAGAAAAAGATGGAGAAGGACAAGAGAGAAGGAAAAGGAAGAGAAGGAAGTGGAGGAGGAAGAAGAGGAGGAGGAGGAGAAGGAATAGTAGGAGGATGAGGAGTAGGAAAAGGGGGAGAAGAAGAAGAGGAGGAGAAGGAAGAGGAAGAAGAAGAAGAAGAAATAATCAACTTATGGAGATTTGCAGATTGGTGGCAATAGTTTGGGAAAATATTCTAGTATCCTTGGGTCATCTGATAATCAGACAGTCTTAATACCTCAAAAGTCATGCCAAAATAAACCAAATTCCTAGGACAGAAACACAAATGACTGACCTGTCCAAAAACATGTCAAAATGTTGGAACAAACACAGTGCAACCACAACAAAACTCAAAAGGAAAGAAGGCAGGAAGGGCAGAACCTTTAGTTCAACAGCACCTAGTCAATGTATATACTGTACACTTCAGGGCCCATAAGTGACAGGACAATTATTCCCCCATGGTCTTAAGTTGTTAAAGTGCATTCTTGGAAGAAAAACAAATCTCTCATCAGCAAATCTGGCTTATCTACGTTCTACCTCCTGGCATATTTCCCTTGTCCTTGTCCTTCAAAGGTAGCACTGAGAGGAACACTGGAGATTATTGACACCAGAGCTCTGACTGGGGCTGTCACCTTTTTCCTGGAGACTGGGATGTCCAGAGGGGATGGGACTCTCTGTCATGCTACTTCAATTCATACACAAACCCCTGTTCTCAAGGTTTGGATTTTTCTGGTAACACAACTCCCTGTCAGAAGCATGTCAATTTTAATTTTGTTTTGGAAGACTCTGTTGTCCATACTCCAATATCAGCAAATTGGTCCACTATTTTTTAGCATTCTGATTTGTGTATGAAACCAGTGAAGGCATTTTGATACTCTTGATTTTATAGATAATTCTTTTCTGTCTGAAAAGTTAGCATGGTGATTCAGAACTACTAGATCTGATTTATTCAATCATTAAAAAAAAACTTTATTTTGAAATAATTATATATTCACAGGCCCAGATCTGATTTTGAGTCTCATTCCTGCCACTTGCCAGCTGAATCCTTGGCAAGTAGTTTCAATTCTTGGAAACTGAAGTTTTTCCTTATAACATTTTCACTGCTTAACCTATACCCACCTTCTAGGACAATGCTCTTGCCAACAATGATCTACATCCACAGCAGCACTCCCATCTTACCTGACTGTACAACATCCTCTTCATTACCCTACACACAGTGATTATTGAGTTCTAGATATCACCACTTCATGTACCCCCAGAGCATGAGAATTCTTCAAGTCTCAAGAGCCAAAAATACATGACCCATTTTGGCTGACTTTGGAGTCTATCTACTCATTAGTCTGCAACAGAATTCTGAGAGTCTCAAGTGTCCATTTTTCTTTGACCAAGACTTACTATCTTGACAACATTGTAAATCAGGTCATTTCATCCTGTATCTAATCCCTATTTTCCCTGGCTACTACCAAGATCAATGCATTTTATCACGTTTCCTTTCTTCTGAATGCCCCAGTTTTCTCTCCTTTCATGTACTGCATTCCACCCCTTCTCCTTGCTCTCCAGATCCTGAAAACAGACTCCCTGGAACTCCTGCTCATGGATACACAAACTATTCTACATTTTATACTTCTATGAATATTCTTTTCTCTTTAAACCTTAACATAAACCTTGTTATTCTTCTCAATTTTGGCTGTGGTCTTCTGTATTAGGCTACTCATTCTCATATTCCCCCTCATAGATTATAGTGGAAATGTAAATATAGTGACATTATGAATCCACAGTGCTACTGTCAAACAATATGCCCTCTCTATTATGAAAAGAGTCAGTTGGGCAAAGTGGTATCTGTAATACAGGGAATGTGGCAGACTGACAGAGAAGGATCACAAGTTGGAGGTCAGCTTCAGTGACTTAACAGGGAGACCATGACTCAACAACAACAACAACAACAACGAAAAAGTACTGGGGATGTCACACAGTGATAAACACCCTTGGATTCAGTCCCCAATTCCTAAATAAATAAATAAACATTCTTCTCAGACCAGTCTTCTCCCCTTACAACTTGATACACTACTGTTTTCATTCCACCTCTTCTCACATTTCATTAAGATTGTTAGGTGGCATGGGTATCTTCTTTTTCCCCTTTTTAAGCCCTCTGTGAGCCCATTTTTTTTCCATCCAAATTATACTCCATGGTTCAAGTTTGCAATGACTGTTCATATAAATATCCCTAATTTCCTTTGCTCAATGATGTTTTTTGGGACCACCAGAACAAATCCCAACAATGGATTTGTATGCCCTCCCTGCTTGTATGTGAACTTGTATGTGAACATAGAGAAAATCACATATATAAGCAGTGACAAATGTCAGATGGACATTCTAGATCACACGGAGATCTTATCATTTTTTCTTTTATCAATTCGCTCATCCATCATCATCAAGCTTCTCTCCATTTTCACTCTCATCACGTTCAGCAAAAGATCTTGCTTCTTCCTTCATGGACAAAGCAGAAACTCAGCTGGCAAGACCCTCACATTTCTATCCTGAATCTACAAATCTATCTCCATTTCCATTGAACATCTCCTTATCTGATACCCACCTCTTGTATCTTCTTTGACATTCAGCATTCTTATTATATTAAATTATTATTTATCCAATTGTGGCTGCTGTATTTTTAATCTTTCCATATCTACGGGCTCCATTTCATGAGTACAGAAATGAGTGTACTGCAAGAAAATCTATGTGGCACAGTCATCATTTCTTCACTATTTACACACTGCTCAACTCATTATACTGTGGTTTGGCATCCAGTATTGCTAAAAGTGCTCTCACTAAGATCACCAGTGAACAATAGGTTACTAAACTAAATGACCATATTGTAGCCCTCATCTCATTAACTCCTCATTAGCACCTGACACACAGTTACACCTATTTTCAACACTTACCCTTAACTTTCTTTATAACATATCCCTACCACTTTTGGTAGAAGGTTTTCCTATAGTGAATATTAACTGGGGAAAATTCTCCAGAGATTTCTCTTAATCCCCTTGCTTTTTATCTTCAATTTTTGTTAATCTTCCTTCCTAAGCAGTCTCACATGTATCTATGAATCCAGGACCCATTTGTGTGCTGATGGATAATGCTCATTATAAGATATTCAAGTAATGCAGAAAAGCACAAAGAAGACAGTAAAAAATTACCTTAAAATGCCACACGCCAAGACAGGCATGGTTAACGTTAGCAAAACGTTTCAGACACCTCCCGATGCATAAGAAAACATTATTATTTAGTTGTTATTTAGTTCTTCTACAGGATGATGCACTAGTGGGCAATTTTCTTCTGTCCCTTGGGTTGTGTTTTCCCTCAAATTTGGTTTTCAACCTGTCTGCATATTATGTTCTTGTTTTCTTTTTCCCTCTGCTACGTTTCCATAATAACCTATCCCTTTCAACTTGCTCCTGCTTAAATGGAAAACTCTGTTCAGTCTTCTATTTTCCAAGATACATGGTGGGTGAATTCTCCCACATTCACTTGAACTGGACTCCCCTTGCCCCCTTCTCAGCACTGCATTTTGAGATTTGTGCATAGCCATCCATCTCCCTGCAGCTTAAGGGTTCTCCAAGTCAGAGCAGTAGTGGCAGTGGTGAACACTTCCGCACAAGATCTGGGTTCTAACACTTTTCACATTATGGCAGGAGGTCTTCCTAACTTGTTGTGTTGTGGCTCGAGGGGCACTCTGCTGGCCTTTACCACTTTTCTTTAATTAAGCATTGCAGGAGGGGAATTCTGACCTGATGCCATCTTGTCTTTGCCTGGCAGCTGAAAGAGTGACTTACATGTAGTCTGGACTCCTCTTTTTTTCTCTAGATCCATATAATGAGCAGGGTCATTAACATCTCCTCTTATGCCTGGTGCAGTGGCACGGGGATGCATTCCCAGCAACCCAGGAGGATGATGAGTTCCAAGCCAGCCCAGGCAACTTAGTGAGACCTGTCTTAGAAGAAAAAATAGAAAGGGCTGGGATGTCGCCCAGTGATAAAGCACCCCAGGATTCACTACCCTATACCAAAAGGCACAAACAACAAACAATATCAACAACAACAAAAATCTTCTCTTATATGTTGTGGCAACCTGGGTCCTTGACACTTGGCCTACCCAGCAAGCACTTCCTGACCCACCCTTCCTATTCAGATATTTTACAGGCATCCCTTGACTTCAGGCAGGAAATCAGAGCTGATCTAAATCAGTGGTAGTGTTCTCAATGCTCTTATTTATTGATCAGCCTAAGGGTGGCATGCAAGGGTGGCTAATGTGGTACAAGAGGAATTCTACTGGGGAGAGGCTTCCCTCCCTGAATATGATGATTAATTTGGTTTGTCAACTTAACTGGACCTTGAGTTGGTCAGATATCTGATGAAACATTTTTGTTGGCAGCCCTGTGAGAGTGTTTACAAGAAAAGATGAATGTCTGGGTTGGTGGACTAAGTAAAGTGGATGGGCCTCCCCACTGTGGGCAGGCACCATCTCATCCTCTGAGGGCCTGAGTAGAACCCCTGTCTCCAGTCCCAGCAGTGCCAGTCTTTCCATCCCTGTCTGAGGAGATGAGGTCTGCATTGCCTGAGAAAACTGCAATGGTCTCCTCCCCATCCCCTCCATGCAGTTGCCTTGCCAGACAATGCTGGTTCTTCTCAGGCTCCACACTCACAACCCATCTTTGTTTCTAAACTATAATTGCACTCAAGTCCCAGCAGACCCCCTAAAAGTGAAGTGCAAAGGATGATCCATGAGGAGACACTCTACACTGCAGAACAACTTGAGTTTTCTAATTTATTCAGATGCAAATCCAGGGAGCATATGTGGGAATAGATACCAGGGCTATGGGAAAAAGGTGGAAGGAATATAAAGTTGGATCCAGCTGAATTTGTTGGTTGGGGCCAAGTGTCAAGGACCCAGGTCGCCACAACATATAAGAGATTTTTTTTTGTCGTTATTGTTTGTTGTTTGTGCTTTTTGGTATAGGGTAGTGAATCCTGGGGTGCTTTATCACTGGGCGACATCCCAGCCCTTTCTATTTTTTCTTCTAAGACAGGTCTCACTAAGTTGCCTGGGCTGGCTTGGAACTCATCATCCTCCTGGGTTGCTGGGAATGCATCCCCGTGCCACTGCACCAGGCATAAGAGGAGATGTTAATGACCCTGCTCATTATATGGATCTAGAGAAAAAAAGAGGAGTCCAGACTGTACATGTAAGTCACTCTTTCAGCTGCCAGGCAAAGACAAGATGGCATCAGGTCAGAATTCCCCTCCTGCAATGCTTAATTAAAGAAAAGTGGTAAAGGCCAGCAGAGTGCCCCTCGAGCCACAACACAACAAGTTAGGAAGACCTCCTGCCATAATGTGAAAAGTGTTAGAACCCAGATCTTGTGCGGAAGTGTTCACCACTGCCACTACTGCTCTGACTTGGAGAACCCTTAAGCTGCAGGGAGATGGATGGCTATGCACAAATCTCAAAATGCAGTGCTGAGAAGGGGGCAAGGGGAGTCCAGTTCAAGTGAATGTGGGAGAATTCACCCACCATGTATCTTGGAAAATAGAAGACTGAACAGAGTTTTCCATTTAAGCAGGAGCAAGTTGAAAGGGATAGGTTATTATGGAAACGTAGCAGAGGGAAAAAGAAAACAAGAACATAATATGCAGACAGGTTGAAAACCAAATTTGAGGGAAAACACAACCCAAGGGACAGAAGAAAATTGCCCACTAGTGCATCATCCTGTAGAAGAACTAAATAACAATGTTTTCTTATGCATCGGGAGGTGTCTGAAACGTTTAGCTAACGTTAACCATGCCTGTCTTGGCGTGTGGCATTTTAAGGTAATTTTTTACTGTCTTCTTTGTGCTTTTCTGCATTACTTGAATATCTTATAATGAGCATTATCCATCAGCACACAAATGGGTCCTGGATTCATAGATACATGTGAGACTGCTTAGGAAGGAAGATTAACAAAAATTGAAGATAAAAAGCAAGGGGATTAAGAGAAATCTCTGGAAAATTTTCTCAGTTAATAATTGCCTTGGCAAAAGTTCCTGCCAAAGTTGAAGGAATTTTTTCAATGTAGTTGATACCAGATGTTCAAAATGGGAGTCACTGTGTTTCCATTGGTCATGTGGAATCATTTAGATGAAGACAAATGGCAGTTATTGAGTTTAGTAACCTGTTCATCATTGGTAACTTTAGTAATACTGGATATCCAAAGCAGAATGAAGTGAGTTGAGAAGTACATGAATAATCACAATATGCAGACAATTTCACATATTATTTCAATATATATAAGAACATTTTACTGCTCATGAGATGGAGTCAGTAGAGATGTTAAGGTTGTAAATACACCAACACAAGTGTCTCCTTAATAATCGATGCTGTGAATACAGGATGGAAACTAGTGGATATGGTGTTTAAGGTTTAGATAACAGGAAGGAAAGATGAGTTTGGAGTAAATGAGGAAAGGTTTTTAGATTTAGTGGTAGAAGTTGATATTCTAGTATGTTTCAATACTTCATACCTTTTTGTGACTAAATAATCCATTTATGGATATATCACGTCTTCCCCATTTATCTGTTAATGGACATTTGGCCATTTTCAATAGTGCTCTCTACATTCACATATCAGTGTTTGAGCATTTCTCTTCTCTTTATTTTGGTGTGGGGGGTGGTATTGTACCTAGAGCTGCTTTACCATTGAGTTACATCCCCAAACTTGTTTTACTCTTTTAGACAGGGTCTCACTGAAGTTGCTGAGGCTAGACTCAAACTTATGATCCTGTGGTCTTGGCCTTCTGATTTGCTGGGATTATAGGCATGTTCTGCCATGCTCATTTGAGTATCAGTTTTCAATTTGGTGTGTGGGGGGTAATATTGCTAGGAATGGAATTGCTTTGTCATATGATTATTCTGTTTAACTTTGTGAGGAACTGCCAAACTCTTCCACAGTGGCTGCAACATTTTCCTTTCACACCAGCAATGCATGAGGGTTTCAATTTCTCCACAAATTTGTCAATCATAGTTGAACAATAACTGTTTTGTTTCTGTTGTTATTTATTGTATTCACCCCAGTAAGTGTGAAGTGGTAAATCATTGTAGTCTTTTTTCCCCTAGTATTGGGGATTGAACCCAGGGATCATTGTGGTCTTGACTTAAATTTCCCTATTATATAATGATGTCGAGCATTTTTTAATGTCTTTGTTGGCTTTTACATATCTCCTTTGGAGAAATGTCTACTTGAATCCTTTGACCATGTTTTTTTTTTAATTATGTGTTCTAATTATTCTTTGATCATGTTTTAATTGGATTGACTTGTTTGTCAAATTATAGAAGTTCCTTACATATCTTGGATATTAGACTATTACAATATATATGATTTGCAAATATTTTCTCTGTAGATTGTCTTTTCATGTTCATCATAGTGTCCTTTGCTTTTTTTTTTTTTTTTTTTTTTTTTTTTTTTTTTTTTTTGTGCAGTGCTGGGGATCAAACCCAGGGCCTCATGCTTGCAAGGCAGGCACTCTAATGACTGAGCTATCTCCCCAGCCCTCATAGTGTCCTTTGATGCACAAGTTTCTTTTAATGAAGTTCAATTTATCATTGTGTTTTCTTTTGATGCTTTTGCTTTTGGTGTCATATCTAAGTATTCATTGCAAAATACAAAGTAAAAATATTTATCCCTGTATTCTCATCTAACAGTTTAATACTTTTAACTTTTACATTGATTTTTGTGGTTCATTTTAATTTTTTATATGGTGTGAGGTATTCAACTTCTTCCTTTTGCATGCACATATCTAGTTTTCAAAACGCTATTTGTTGAAGAGTATAATTTTGTGATTGTCTTGGCATCTATGTTGAAAATTAATTGACTATAGATGTGTGGGCTTGTTCTGAACTTTCAATTCTATTCCACTGGTCTATATGTCTATCTTTATGTCAGGACCACACTATTTTGATTGCTATAACCCTGAATTGTTTTAAAATAGGAAAACATGAGTCCCCCAGTATTGCTATTTTCAAAACATTGTTTTGAATATTTGGAATACTTTGCAATTTTTTATACATTTTAGGATACGTTTACCTATTTCTACAGAAAAGGGTCACTGTGATACTTGAGGTACTTCTGGAAAGGGCAATGAAAGTGGTACTAAACAGAGAAGGATTACCAAAAGTCTAAGATTTCCAGATCCCCTCCTTACTCTTTGAAATAGGTAATTTATCTATTGTGCCCTGGAAGAAGACTCAAGTATTATTAGAAGAGGTTATAATTGAGGGTCTCTGAAATGGAAGGTTTCAGGCATAATGGAGGTTAGGAATTCCATATTGCAATCAGGAGATAAGTGAACATATTCAAAACAATTTTTGGACATTTGAGTAAAGTTTCTGATATGAAAGATATAAAGGATGAAGAAGAAACTTGAAGGACACTATGCAGTAAGAGGTAATCTTTTTTTTTTAAAAGAGATCAACTCTATTCCTTAGAGATAAGAGAAAATAATATAGCCATGAAAAAAATACAGGATACCATTTTTTTTTTTTTTTTTTTTTTTGTGGTACTGGGGATCGAACTCAGGGCCTTGAGCTTGCGAAGCAAGAACTCTACCAGCTGAGTTATCTCCACAGCCCAAGGATACTATTTTTAATATTTTATTTTCTTTAATAGTGGGGACTGAACTCAGGGGCACTGTACCACAGAGCTACATTCCCAGTTCTTTTTCTAAATTTTGGGACAGGTTCTCACTAATTTGCCAAGGGTCTTACTAAATTGCTGAGGCTGGCCTTGAACTTTCAATCCTTGTTACTCAGCCTCCCAAGTTGCTGGGCTTACAGGTGTGTGCTGCTGCACTTAGCTGATACTATTTTTAAATCCGAAATTGTGCTCTTGGGAATTAAAAATATATTATCAGAAATTAAGAGCTTAGGGCTGGGGTTGTGACTCAATAGTAGAGCACTTGCCTGGAATGTGTGAGGCACTAGGTTTGATTCTCAGCACTACATATAAATAAATAAAATAAAGGTCCATTGACAACTAAAAAAAAAAATTAAAATGAGCTTTTAAAAAAAAAATACAAGTTTGTGAGAAGGGTTGAAATCTTCCAGGAAGTAAAGCCAAATAAGTAGAGATAGACAGATAAGATAGATGATGATGATAGATAGATGGATGATAGATAATAAATGTAAGATAAAAAATGAGAGAAAGGAGAAGAAATAAGAGGTTCAGACCAGAAGATCTGACTTTTCAAAAGTATGAATTCCATAAAGAATAGAAAAAAATACATGGAAGGACATGATCAATTAAAAAAAAATCCCAAAACTGAGTGTCATAAATTTCCAACTAGATCAAGGGTCTAAAGCTGGAGTATGCCGGTAGAGAATTTGAGGTTGTCAATGCACCAACAAAAGTATATAGTCAATACAGCAAAATGTTGTGAATGCAGGAAGGAATCTAAGTGGAGATAGTGACTGAGTTAGACAAAAGTGTGGCTAGAGTAGCATTGGTGAAAGGGATAAGGGAAGAAGAGGAAGTCAGAGACTTTACAGGGGTGACTGATAAGTCATAGCAAAGAAAGGATTTGGGGTTTTTATTTTGAGTAAAATAAGGAATTATTGCAGGATTCTGAGCTAAGGTGGACTATTATTTGACTAACATTTTGTACTTTCTATTTTGAAATTAGAGACTCAGAGGAAGTTGCAAAGAGTGCAGAGGCCCCATGTTTGCCCAGTTTCTTCTAATAGACACATCTTACATAATTATAATATAAAACCAGGAATTTGACATTTTTTGCATTGTGTTCTGTATTGTTCCATGTAAATTAATGTAAACACTATGATAAAAACACAGCATTATTCCGTTACTACAAATATTTCCCTTGTGCTTCCCCTTTAGTTATAAACCCAACTTCTACTGCCACTATCCAAAACACCTGCCAACCGATAAACATTTATCCATCCCTAAACTTTTGTTTATTTCTGGAATAGTGTATAAATGGAATCATACACTACATCATATTTTGTGGTTGGTTTTTTTCATTCAGCATTATGATCCTGAGACCCATCCAAGTTGTTACATGTATGAAGTTTCTCTTTTTGGTTGCTGAGTAGTAGTTGATGCTCTGGACAAACTAGTTTGTTTAACCATTTACCTATTGACATATAGTATATGATCTTTAGGGCTCGCTTTGTCACTCAGCATAATGTATTTGAGGTTCATACAAATTGTGTTTCAAAAGTTCATTCTTTTTATTGCTGAATAGTATTCCACGGTATGGATGTACCATGAGAAACTTCTCCATTCACTGTTCATGAACATTTTGATCATTTCTAGTTTTTAACTATTACACATAAAACTGCTATGAACATATGTATACAAGTTTTGTGCAGACATTTTCATTGTGTGTAAATGCCTAGGAGTGGCATTGTGTGGTCATAAGGTAAATGTATGTTTAGGGTTTTTTTTAACCCTGCTTTCTAAGGTGACTATACCATTTTACATTCCTACCAGAAACACATGACAGATTGTTTCCCCTTAGTCTTCACAACATTTGGTATTATCACTATTTTTTATTGTAGATGTTCTCATAGGTGTATAGAAACATATAATCATATTCACAATTCTCATTTCTTTAATGGTTAATGACTTGGACATCTTTTCATTCACTTGTTTGCCATCTGTATGTCATCTTCAGTGAAATGTCTTTTCAGGTCTTTTAACTGTTATCTAATTGAATCTTTTTTAATGTTGAGTTTGGAGAGTTCTCTTTTATATTCTATATTTGAGTCCTTTGTCATATGTATGCTTTGCAAATATTTTGTCCCAGACCATAACTTGTCTTTTTATCTTCATAACAAAAAATTTCAAAGATCAAAAACTTCGATGAAATTGAATTCACCATATTTTTCTTTTATGAATGTATTTTTTTTTTTGCAGTACTGGGAATTGAACCCAGGGCCTCATGCTTGTGAGGCAAGTACTGTACCAACTGAACTATATCCCCAGTCCCACAAATGTAATTTTGATGTCATGTCTAAAAACTCTTCACCAAGCCTTAGATCCTGAAGATTGCTAATTTTTGAAACATTTGTTAGAAATAGCTAGTGAAACCATCTGAGCCTAAAGAAGAATTGGGGGATTTAAATTAAAATTCAATTTCCTTAATAGTTGTAGGGCTATTCAGATATCTACTTCAAGTTGGGTAAGTGGTGGTAGTTTGTGCTTTTTGAGGAATTGGTCCAATGTTCTAAACTGTTGATTTAATGAGTGTAAACTTGTTTGGAATGTTCTTGTCCTTTCTTTAAAACTTGTTTTGATATCTGCAGGGTCTATAGTAATATTCCACTTCCATTCTGAAGTGCACCATTGTGTTTGTAAACTTGTTTGGAATGTTCTTGTCCTTTTTTTAAAAAT
Organism: Sciurus carolinensis; assembly: GCF_902686445.1. NCBI lineage: Eukaryota > Metazoa > Chordata > Mammalia > Rodentia > Sciuridae > Sciurus > Sciurus carolinensis. The sequence goes on from NC_062232.1 coordinate 44,073,493, forward strand.
TGTTTTGATATCTGCAGGGTCTATAGTAATATTCCACTTCCATTCTAAAGTGCACCATTGTGTTTGTGTTGTTTTTCATTTGTATTCTTTTATCTCTTTGATGGTAATTTTAACATTTTTTTTTTTTTGCAGTGCTGGGGATCGAACCCAGGGCCTTGTGCTTGTAAGGCAAGCACTCTACCTACTGAGCTATCTTCCCAGCCCAATTTTAACATTTTTCAGAAATCAATTTCTATTTGTCTAATTTTATGCAAAAATCATGAGTATTTATAGATAATAATACAACAAAGTAGAATTAAGAAAACTGCTCATTTTTAAAATTTGAAATATAAAATGAACTTTCTTGAGAAAAAAAGAATTATGTTGAACGTTCATATTTCTTGCTTTGAGAAATGTCTAATTCCTTTGCCCATGTATTGATTGGTTTGAGTTTTTGATGTTAAGCTTTTTGAATTCTTTGTATATTCTGGAAATTAATACCTTATCTGTAGTACAGGTGGCAAATATTTTCTCCCATTCTGTAGGCTCTCTTCACACTTGTTTGCTTTGAAGAAGCTTTTTAGTTTGATGCCATCCCATTTATTGATTTTTCATTTTACTTATAGTACTTTAGGAATCTTGTTGAGTAAGTCAGATCCTGAGCTGACATGTTGGAGCTGATATGTTTTCTTCTAGTAGGGTCAGGGTTTCTGGTCTAATTTCTAGGTCTTTGATATGCATTGAGTTGAGTTTTGTGCAGGGTAATAGACAGGTATTAAATTTCATTCTACTAAATATGGATTTTGTTTTCTCAGAACCATTTGCTGAAGAGTCTATATTTTCTCCAGGGTATGTTTTTGACACCTTTGTTTAATATGAGAAAACTGTATGTGGGTTTGTCTCTGTGTCTTCTATTCTATTCCATTGGTCTTCATGTCTGCTTTGTTGCAGATACCATGCTGTTTTTGTTACTCTAACTGTAGTTTAACATCTGTAACAATTAGAGAAATGCAAATTAAAACTACACTGAGATTTCACCTCACTCCAGTCAGAATGGCAATTATCAAGAATAGAAGTAACAAGATGGAAATTATCACCCTATATACATGTATAATTACACTACAGGTGTGACTCTGCACCATGTTCAGTCAGAGGAGGGAGAAGTTGTGCTACATTTGTGTACAATGTGTCAAAATGCATTCTACTGTCATGTATAACTAACTAATCAGAACAAATTAAAAAAGAAAAAGAAAAAGAGCAGGGTTTTGCAAAATTTGCTTGAAAGTTAAAAAAAATACAAGTAACAAGAAATGTTTGCTAGGATGTAAGGCAAAGGGTACACTCATACATTGCTGGTGAGACTGCAAATTGGTGCAATCAGTCTGGAAAGTAGTATGGAGATTCCTTAAAAAACTAGGAATGGTACCACCATTTTACCCAGTCATCCTTGGTTTATACCCAAAGGAGTTAAAATCAGCATGCTACAGTGCCACATCTTCATCAAAGTTTATAGCAACTCAATTCACATTAGCTAAGCTATGGAACCAATCTAAGTGCATTTCAACAGATGAATGGATAAAGAAAATGTGGTATATATACACAATGGATTACTATTCAGTCATATAGACATTTTCCAGTAAATGAAAGGATCTGGAGACTATCATACTAAGTGAAATAAACCAATCGCAAAAAACAAAGAGTGAATAATCTCTCTGATATGTGGATGCTAATGCACAAAAAGGGGAGGAAGGGAAGAATAGAAATTCAGTGGTTTAGACAAAGGAGAATGAAGGGAAAGGAGGGGGATACGGGTAGGAAAGACAGTGAAATGAATTGGGACATAACTTTCCTATGTATATATATATGAATATACCATGGTGAATCTCAACATTGTGAGCATCCACAAGATGTAGATCTACTAAGAATAAAATATACTCCATGTGTGTATAAATATGTCAAAATAGACTCTACCATCATGTATAACTAAAAAAAAATTAAAAATTAAAAAAGATTTATGTAAAATGTACCTTACTTTATGGTTTATGCTCAGAGTAAATTTTATAAAAATCAGAAAAGACATGTTTGAATTGAAATGAACATGATAAATATGAATGAATAACTTTCATTTATGTACTAATAAATAATAATCCTTTTTTTGGCAATACTGGGGATTAAACTCAGGGGTACTTTCCTACTGATCTGTATTCCCAGCCATTTTATTGAGACAGGGTATTGCCAAGTTGCCTAGGCTGGTCTCAAACTTGTGATCACCCTGCCTTAGCCTCCTGAGTCACTGGGATTATAGGCATGTGCTACCACACTCTACAAAGAGTTAATAATCCTTTTAAGAAACTACTTGATTTCCACCGGGTTGAATTCATTATAAATGCAATCAATACATTATATTGGAACCTCTTTTAAAATATAAATTTGCCACACTTGGGGAAATTTCAGCCAGGGTTTCTTTCAATATTTTTAGCCCTATAATCTAAATCTGTTCCTCTTAGAACTCGAATGATATGCATGCATGTTAGAATTTTTGCTATAGCCTCCCAGGTCTTAAGGTTCTATTCATCTCTCTCTTTTGAAGGGGACAGGGGATTGAACTCAGGGGCATTTGACCACTGAGCCACATCCCCAGCCCTATTTTGTATTTTATTTAGAGTCAGGGTCTCACTGAGTTGCTTAGTGCTTCACTTTTTGCTGAGGCTGGCTTTGACCTTGCATCCTCCTGTCTCAGCCTCATGAGCTGAAGGGATTACAGGAGTGCACCACTACGTCCCACTTCTATTCATCTTTTTTCAGTTTGTTTTTTTCATTCATATTGAGTAGCTTCTATTGTTTTCTTAATAATAAAAACAGCTAAAATTTATTCAGATTACTTGGGATTTTTTTAAATAACTAAAAATTTTTTTTAAAATTTTGACTTCTATTGTTTTATTTTCAAGTAATATGTTTTCATTCTGATGTTGATCCCATTCATTTGTTTCCATTTTAGATATATTTTAGTTCTAAATTTTCCATTTGCTTCTTAACGTCCTGCTTTGCTGAGACTTTCAATTTCTTCCCTTGTTTCAAGTGTGTTTGTGATTGCTTGCTGAGACATTTTTATGGCTTCTTTACACTTCTCAGATGTTTCTACCTGTGTATTTTGGTGTTCACATCCGTTGTTTTTACTGTTTATAATATTCCTTGTTTATGGTGTAATGACTATAATTTTTATTGAAACTGGATACTGTGGATATTATGATACTCTAGAACCCAGGTAAATTTTGTGAGTTGGCCTCCTCTGAGAAGGCTCTAACAGGGGAAGATAGGGTGTTACATCATTAGTGCTAGATGGAGGTAGAAGTCTAAGTTCTACTTTTAGTTTTCTGATACCACCTCAGTAGTAACACAATCTGAAAAGAATCTAGGCTCTTCACTCAGTCTTTGCTTGTGAGAGTGGGACTGCAGTTGGAGTTTTTCTGTAGTGTTTAGATGAAGTAGAAGAGTAACTGTCTAAAAGTTTTGGGTTGGTAAGCTGCCTCTTTCTTGATTCTTTGACTGGAGAAAACAGGTTTTCCTTGGAGATTTTTTTGTCTGCCTTCCCAGTACCCAGTATAGGGCATACTGGGCAAAAAGAAAACCAAGGAATTCACCACTGTGTTGTTCTTTCTTAGGTCTCAAAATCTGATTGATTTGTCTTTGACTTTAAAAGTGTTGTTTTATATATAATATGTATGGTCTTTAATTATAGTCAGTGGGGGAAAATAGAGAAAGATGTCTACTCCACCTTCTCAGAAGTAGAATTTCCTTGCTGGGCCCAGTGGCTCAGGAAGATTGCAAGTTCAAAGCCAGTCTCAGAACCTTATTGAGATCCTGTCTCAAAATAAAAATGGTTGGGGATGTGGCCCAGTGGCTAATCCCTTGGTGCCAAAAAAAAAAAAAAAAGAAAAGTGTAAGTTTCTGACACATTTTTAAAAGATCTCTTGATGCTGTGTTGAGATTAGACTAGGGAAGCATTGGAGAAAACAGCAAGGTAGGTTCGGATGTTATTGTAATGTTCTGGGTTGGTGATAATGGCTCTGGCCAAGATGACAACAGTAGAGATAGTGAAAAGTGCTCAGGTGCTGCAAATTTTTTTAAATAAAATCCAACAGTATTTGCTTAGTTTGATATGGCATGGGAGAGAAAGACATGAATCAAGGATTACCCAGGGGTTTTGGTTCGAGCAACTGAAAGGATGAAATTGCTACATACTAATAGAAATGGATCTGGGAGAGAGGCAGGTTTGGGGAGGGATTATCAGGAGTTAAGCTTTGGATATATTTCTAAGTGAAAATGTTGAGTAGGCAATTGTATATTACTCCCCGACTTTCCTTAGGGATGGAACCCAGCAGACTCCAACCACTGATCTGCATCCCCAGACCATTTTTTTTTTAAAGACAGGGTCTTACTAAGTTGCTCAGAGCATGACTAAGTTGCTGAGACTGGCTTTGAAATTGTGATCCTCCTGTCTCAGCCTCCCGAGTCACTGGGATTACAAGTGTATGCCACCACACTGGGCTATTTCCTCTTACTTATTCTGCAACTCTCATTAATCATTTGTGAGACCTTCCCCTCTCTAAGTCCCTCTGTCCTATTTGTTGAGTAATTTCCTAAAAACTATCACCCAATTAACAGTGTATTCTCTCCAATGTAATTCATTCACTGATTTTTTAAATTTTCAAGTACCTCCCTCAGTATCTGAAGGGGACTGGTTCCAGGATCCCAAAAAGACAAAAAAATACTTCTATGTTACAGTTCCTTATATAAAATAGCATAGTATTTGCATACAACCTACACATTCCTCCAGTATACTTTACACAATCTTTACTTATAATAATACAATGTAAATGCTATATAAATAGTTGCTATACCATATTGTTTAGGGCATGATAAGAAAAATTTTGTTATGTGCATTTTTCCCTGAATGTATTTGATCCACAGTTGATTGAATCTGTGGATGTAGAAGTGCAGATATGGCTAGCCAACTGTACTGATTTTTATTTGCAGATATCTGCTTTGATCTTTTTTTGAAATCTGCCTGCTTTTTCACTATAATATCTTAGTCTTTTGTTTTTTATTTCTTCATGTTCTTAATCATTTTAACATACTTATTTTGTTATCTCTATTTGTTTCTTCTTTTATTTGAAGTTCATGGAAGTTTAATTGTTTTATTTTCTGACTCTTGATTATTGGGGATTATTTCATTCATGTTTAATTGGGTTTATCAATTAAAATCCTGGTTTGTCTGGATGACACGCATGTTCACACTAAAAAGTTTGGTATTTGCTTTTGTCAAATGCCCCAGAAAGACCAATTTTTTTCTCTTCATTTCACAAGTCATAGTTTCTGAGGGTCAAATAGATAGTTAAGATGTCAATCACAAACCCATGTAAAACTCAATTACATGGATAAGAATTCATAGAGAAGGAAAAATTTTCCTCTGTCCAAAGTCCCGGCCACGACAGACAAGATTCTTTGTTGTGTCCCTGTATCAACAGGAAGGTTGTTTTCCACTCCTTTCCTTGAGGGTATAGCTCTCTTTTAAGTGCTCGAACGGGCCCAAATGCTTTCTATCCATTTTACTCCTTAGGTGCAACTCATACGTTTTTCTCTGGATGATTATTACACAGATGTGTTCACTTTGTGACAATTTGACTATGTGCACATTTTTAAAAGTTTTGGCTCTTCCTTATATGTAGATTATATTTCAACTTAAACATATAGAAGAAATACGTTTAAATAATCAACATGTCAATTCTACCAGAAATGATGTATACATTTAAGTCCTTACGAAATACCAGCATGGCATGGACAGGCACAGAAAAGCTTGTTCTGAAATGTATATGAAAAGACCTAGACCCTAGAAACAATCCTAAAAAGGAAGAATAAATGGGAAGAATCACTCTATGTGATATTAAAATAAATAGGTAGAGAAATAAATGCAGCATGGTACTGGTAAAAGGATATATATATATGACTGACTGAAAAGAATAGAGATTGTAGAAATAAACATACACAAATACAGCTGCCTATCTGGGCACAATGGCTCATGCCTATGATGCCAGCTACTCATTAGGGTGAGGCAAAATGATCATAAGTTTGAGGCCAGCCTGGGCAACATAGGAAGATCTGTTATAAAGCTAAGTAAAATACAGCTGCCTGATTTTTGGCATAAGCAATTCAATGGAGGAATGATAGTTTTTTTTTTTTTTTTTTTTTTTTTTACAATAAATGATGTTTGTGCATTTGGACATTTCATAGGCAAAAGACAAAAAATAACTTTGACCTAAACCTGTTATAATATACTAAAATCATCTCAAAATGGATCACAGACCTAATATAAAGCATAAATTTATTAAACTTTGAGAAGATAACATAAGGAGAAATTTCTCATGACTTAGGGTTATATAAAGAGTGTGGAATTTCTTTGTATTTTTAAGTGGTAGTAGGGATTGAACCCAGGGGTGCTTCACTGAGCTACATCCCCAGTCTTTTTCATTTTTCAACTTTCAGAGTCTAGCTAAGATGCTAAGATTGACCTCAAACTTGTGATCTTCCTGCCCCAGTTCCCATAGTCGCTGGGATTACTGACTGGCATATACTGGTTGGCAGAGTTAGGCAAAGCTTTTTTTTTTTTTTGTACTGGGGATTGAACCTAGGGGCATCTAAACACTGAACCATATCCCCAGCTCTTTTTTATTTATTATTTTTTATTTTGAGATAGGTCTCACTAAGTTGCTGAGGCTGACCTTGAACTTGTGATCCTCCTACTAGGCAAAGAATTCTTAAACAGGATAATCCATAAAATAAAGTCAATAAGTTGAAATTTATCAAAATTAAAATTTTTGCTTTGCAAAAGACACTAGTAAAAAATAAAACATTTAAGCTATGAACAAGAAAATATTTGCAAATCACATACCTAACAAATGATTTGTATCCTGATATATAAAAAGCTCTTATTATATGAAAACCACCCAGTTAAAAATATCAAAAAGTTTTGAATGGACACTTCATCAAAGATAACATATAGATGGAAAATAAGCACAAGTGGAAGCACTGTGTAGAAGTCATGTGCTTTATGTAGGGTGATCTCACTCCTACCTCGAGGGTCCTTTAATTTGCCATAATGATTGTAGCATATAATCCAGGCTTATGTCAATGAGTACATGGCATTTGTAGGCCACAAGGATTAAGTTAGGGATAGTTCAACTACCACAAAACCCAGAACTTTTGAAAAATGATCAGGGGAAGTGATCATATCCCCATTTGTTGTAGGCAGTCATCCTGTGACCATGGAGAAGCATTCTGAAGACAAAGCTGACACACACAAAAGGGGGCAACACCAAGATAATTAGGAACAAAGTTTTAATCAACCGGTGCCTAATACCCATATACCTCTAGACTCTTTCATTACATGAGCCAATGCCTCATTGCTTATTTTCTGTTATTTCCAACTAAAAACTAATGATGTCTATCATAATTATCAAAGTCAATGTTTTTCAAGATAATACCTGTCACTCCAGGAAAATTTGTGTTACTTTCTTGCTTCTTCCTTTCTTCAGTTAGAGCATTGACCTTGGTACAATTTAACATTCAACATCTCTTATACTGAATTGACTCTCTCTCTTACAAGATTACTAACTCTTGAGGGGCCAACAGCCCCTTCACTAGATTCCTCTTTGGTTCATTGTTTCATGCATTGATCTATGAAGATAAAGCTTATTAGGGAGAAGGGAGGAAGGCTGAAGAACTTCCTTTCAAGCTTATTAATTGATTGTCTATCCTGCCTAGTTACCTGCCTCCATACCTTTTCTGGAGAGGGAGCCACATAGGTTAACTACACCTGGGACATCTTTCTATCTTCACATATTCTAAATCCTACTCTTTCAAACTGAAGTCCTACTCTGTAAGAGGGAAGGGCTGCAATTGAGAAGGGATACATGGGGATTTTCAAGGTTGATCATAAATGTTCTGGATCTTGATAGGGGTGTGGTTACAAGGCAAAAGCATTTGTCAAAACACATGAAATTTTTCTAAGATGTGTGCATTTCTTTGCGTGGCTATTTTAAGAAAGCATTACAAGGGCCAGTCATGGTGGTACACATTTGTAATCACAGCAATTTGGGAGGCTGAGACAGGCAGCAAGTTTGAGGTCAGCCATGGATACTTAGTGAGACTTTGTCTCAAAATTTAAAACAAGGTAGGGCTGGAGATGTAGCTTAGTGGTAGGGCACTCCTGGTTTCAATCCCCAGTACCACAAAAAAATTGCAAGGGGTTTGTTTGTTGCAACTCAGTGGTAAAGTGCTTACTTAGCCTATATAAGGCCCTGGGTTTGATCCCCAGCACCATAAAGAAGAAGAATCACAAATATTGAACTCTACTAAATAACACACATGCTAAGGTATTTGAAGGGATGTGAAGTTATCAGTAAATTTTTAATGCATAAAAGATGGTGTTGTGGTTTAAATAAATGTCCCCAGAGTCCATGTATTAAATACTTGATGCCCAGCCCATGGTGCTGTAGAGAAGTGGTGGAACCTCTAAGAGGTGGGGCCTAGTGGAGGTCCTTAGGTGATTGGTGGTGTGCCCTTGAAAGGGATAGTGGGACCCCAGCCTCCTCTTCTTCAGTTTTGATTCTTGGCCATGAAATGAGCAGTTTGCTCTGCCATGTACTCTTACCACAATATGCCACCACAGGCCCAAAGCAACAGGGGCCAATCAATCATGAACTGGAAACATCAAAACTGTGAAGCAAAATAAAACTTTTCTCTTTACAAGATAATTATATGAGGTATACATCATAGTGATGGAATGCAAAGGTTAGATGTATGGATAGATATATTATAAAGTCAATTGTCATAAATGCTACTTAGAATCTATGTGTGGATATATGAATGTTCATGGTATAGTTACTTGACTTCCTGAATGAAAATGTTCACAGTAAAATGTTAGAAAAAAATGAGGGTATGGGCTTATTATCTCTGGTATCTTCACAGACAGTGCTCAGGTTTGGACCTCATTATATCTTAACCAGAACTGCACAGCTACCTTCACACTAGCTTCTATGCTAGCCCACATCAGTCTCTTCTCATGCCAAGTATCACCGGAGAGAACATTCTGAAACATAAACCAGACTGCTATTGTCTCTTATGGTTTGGACTTTTTTTATATATAGTAGAGATTGAACCCAGGAGTTATTTATCACTGAGTTACAACTCAGCCTTTTTTTAAATTTTGAGGCAGGGTCTTGCTAAGGTGTTGCGGATATCATGAGTTGCTGAGACTGGTCTTAAACTTGAAATCTCCCTGCCTCAGTCTCCTGAGTCACTGGGATTATAAATGTGCCCCACTGCACTGAGCTGTTTGGTTCTTAAATTTGCTCCAGAGGCCCATATAGTAAGCCATATGGTTGCAAGCCTATGGCACTACTGGGAGGTGGTGAAACCGATAGGAGGTGGGACCTAGTGGAAGGAAGTTAGGTTACTGAGGTTGTGTCCTAGACAGAGATACTGGGATCCAACCTCTCTTTCTTTCTTCCTAGTCACCATGAAATGAACAGGTTTCCTCCACCCACGCACTTCTACCCTGATGCACTGCCTTGTCACAGACCCAAAGCAATAGCACCAAGTGAACATGGACTGAAACCTCTGAAACCATGAACCAAAAATAAACCTTTGCTCCCTTTGAGTTGATTTTTCTCAGGTATTTTATCACAGTAATGAAAAGCTGACTAAAAGAGAGACCTCTATGATTCAGTCCCTGCCCACCTCTTCAGCTATATCCCCCAATACTTGCCCTTACCGCAGCCTGTACTCCAGCTCAACTAAAGAGCTTGCAGTTCCACTTATACACCAGGCTGCTTCATGACTCTACTTTTGTTTATGCTGTCCCTTTTGCTTGCAGTTCTCTATTCTAATGCATACTTCTGCCTTCCCTTGCCCAGTAAATGGCCATCAAAACTCAACTTAGGGGTTGATGGTATGGCTCAGTGATAGAGAATTTGCCTATCATGCACAAGGTCCTGGGTTCAATCCCCAGTACTGAAAACAAGCAAAAAACATAAATTGGGGACTGGGGATGTGATTCAGTGATAATAGTGCATGTCTGGCATACATGAGGCCTGGTGTTTGATCTCCAGCACTGCAAAACAAACAAAACTCAAATCAGGAGTTACATCTTCCCAGAGGATTTTCTTGCTCCTCAGACTGGATTGGATCTCCTTTCTCATGCTCTCATTGCACTCTGTACTTATTTGTAATATGCTATGTATCCCAGTGTGACATACTTGGGTTTCCATGTCTGTACTAAATCACATACTCCTTTGAAAATAAAGCCCTCCAATGGCATGCACAAGGCCTGACACAAAAGAGGCTTTGATGAACCATCATAGAACTGAACCATTGATATTTAACTGGAACGATGATACTTTTGGCATCTTCTAACAACCTTGTTTCTTAGATTTGGTTTTATCTCCTCTATAGTTTAAGGCCCACCACCCATACTGACCTAGATCTCTCTGTGCTTCAAATACCACCTTTCTCATGAAGCCAATACAATTTCCTGCCCCAGTTTGAAATACCCTCCCCAATTCCTTTAAAGCCTGTTTTACCTGAAGTTTAAAAAAATGAGATTATAGGCTTTGTTGGGCAAATTTTCCTGGGAAAAATTAAACTGCACTCTGATCACCTGAGCGTCAAACTTGGAATTAAGACTTTTGCTGGTAAATGGATGAATCTAAGTAAAATAAGCCAATCCCCAAAACTGAAGGTTGAATGTTCTCTCTGATACGTGGATGCTAACACACCATCCAGGGGGAGGGAGGTGGAGAAGAATGGAAGCTTAGTGGATTAAACAAGTGGAATGAAGGGAAGGGAGGAGGTAAGAATAGGAAAGACAGTGGAATGAATCAGACATAGCTTTCCTATGTTCATATATGAATAAACCACTAGTGAAATTCCCCATCATGTACAACCACAAGAACAGGATCTTAATTAGCATAAGTTATACTGCACATATTTATGTGAAAATACACTTTACTGTCATATATATCTAAAAAAAAGGAGCTTAAAAATTAAAAAATAAAACTGTATGACCTCCCAGAAAAACCCAACACTAGCTACTATACTTCTATCCAGTAATCCTATAAGGTAATGATTATTATCTTCATTTTACAGATGATGAGACTGAGGTAAGAAAATATAAAGCCATCAGCTCAAGATGGCAGAGTTGGAATTGAATCATTGGTTTTCTAAATTTCTAGGAACATTCCCTTCCACTACAGTCCATTGTTTCCAGGTTGGACCAGGTTCTAAGAAGCCTCTAGAATGAGGGTACAATAAGCAGTGGGAATATATGGAATGCCCTTAAGCAGGAGGGGATGATGAAAATAGGACTTTGGGGAAGATACTCCTAAAAAGTTGTATATGGCAGAATAGAATGGAATTTGGGGAAGACTGCTGGACTCATGAGAAAGAAAATATATAAAGGGCTGGGGAGATAGCTCAGCTGGTAGAGTGCTTGCCTTGCAAGCACAAGGCCCTCAGTTCGATCCCCAGCATCACAAAAAAAAAAGAGAATATATAAAACGGGTATTCTCTCTCTCTTACCACATTCATCGATGAATTCTGGCATTATGATGTGGCCCTGTGGAAAAGAAGAGGGTTTAGGAAAGTGAACTAAGTTACAAAGCTGAGGTGATAGAAGAGTCCATTCTGTCTCTTGGGCGGAGTGGCCAATCCTTTGGTTCTGTCTCTTGGTAAGCCTGGGGTGCCTGCCCTTTATGGAATTTAGAAGTGAAAGACAAGGTCAGGGTTGACTGGACAGGTGGTTGAAGGCTTCCTTACAGAAATGGCATTTGATAGAGCATAAGGTTAGATCTACCCTGTATCTCCTGTAAATAACTTCCTCACTAGCCTCCTTACTTCAGTTGCAACCCCATCCTAACTTACACCTAAAGAGATCCTTTTTACAAACAAGTTGGATCATGCTACTTTCTGCTTAAAACCTTTTAATGGTTCTATTATTCATGGGGAAAGCCAGATCTTCTCACAAATGTCAAAATTATCGATTCTCTATTATCTGAAGTTTTAAGTTAAGTATTATGGCTAAAAACTAATCAATTATGATTATATGCCTTTTCAAACTACACATTTCCTTTTGGAGATTCTACTTATGTACCCTCACCCTGGTTAAAACCACAGCTGCGGGTATACTACACTGCTTGCATTTAAACACATGCTCCCCCACTATTTGTTTTTATTAATATTGCCTTGACTTGGAATATTCTTCCTGACTCAATAGTTGCTTTTAATTCTTCAGCTCAGGTATCACCCAACTAGAAGCCTTCCCTGAATCTTAGGATGGATTTCCTGCCTAATATCCATACCCACATCTCTCACTGTGTTATGATATATGGTGCTCTTCTCCACTCAATTTACTGGAGGACAAGTTCCATTTCAGTCAACTCAGTATGAACAGGGTCCTTTTTTTTTTTTGCGGTACTGGGGATTGAACCCAGGGCCTTGTGCTTGCAAGGCAAACACTCTACCAACTGAGCTATATCCCCAGCCCAGAACAGGGTCTTGATGGAGGGTCCTGTATAGTTGAGGCAGGAAGATACAACATGAGCAAGCAGAAATGGGGATCTATACTTAGGACAAGTTAGGGTTAGAGGATTCAGTTTGGATATCAAGGGCGCTAAGAAGGTAGGGGACAACCAAGCTTCTAGAGGGCTTCATAGTTTAGATAATTCCATTTGGCAAATGGAGAAACTGTAAGACTCCCAAAAGAAATTTCCCTACTATGGTTTGGATATGGTTTGCCCCTGCACAAATTCATGTTGAAATTTGGTTGCCAACGTAGGGGTGTTGAGAGGTAGGGCCTTTGGGAGGTATTGGGTCACTAGGGCAGTGCCCTCATAAAAGGATTAGTGTCTTTCTCAAGAGACTGGGATAGTTCTCTTGAGATTGAGATTAGTTCTCTGAGTATGTTCTAAAGCAAGCCTGGCACTGCCCCTTACTCTCACACACATGCTCCTCTTGTACTTGCCAGGTCTCTTCTGCTTTTCCACCATGAAGTGAAAGAGCACATTGCCTTGGTCAGTCTCAGATATTTTCTTACAGCTACACAAAAATGGATGAAGATACTCCCCCAAATTATCAGGTTAGTCATTGAGAAAGAGAGCTCTTAGCAAGTCCTATAACATTTCCATTCTGTTTTGGAAGGAGGGAAAACAGAAGTCAGGGGCCTTGTTTCCCTCCCAATTTTTAGATAGAAGCCTCTGATGTTCTGGTACATACCTAGACTGAGGACTAGGGAACTGAGACTACAGCTTATTCTCTAACCTGAGGCTGGTGAAAGTGGTTTTTGTCCCTGAGAGGGTGGGAGTTGGTGACAAACAGAATCCAGACCACCATTCCTACAAAGACTTTGAAATTATTCCTCTGTCCTGTTGCCTCTACCAAAAGATACAGCTCCCTATATGCCAGACATGAATTTTTTTAATCCAGACTCTGTCTATGCTGAGACTCAAAATTGTGAGAAGTAGAAGATGTCATTTAGGCAGTAGCTGTCAACCCCAGAGAGCATCACCCAGACTCACAGAAGCAAAATCTCTACAAGAAGAAATCTTGACTAAGTTCAAACTCCTTATTTTACAGATGATCCACAGACAGTAAGCAGCCTATCCTGGGCCATACAGAGTCCCTAAAAGGTAGTGAATTTGAAAATGAGGTTCCTAATATCATACTGGTGGCTCTGCTCAGGACACAACTCTCAATGCTGTACCTTGCACACAACAAATGGTCAATATAAGTATCTGTTTACTGAGCCTCAAACAATTTTTTTAACACAGCATAGGAGAAATAACATATTTTTTGGAATTGAGCAGATCCTACTGTGGATGACCACTAGAAGTTTGTCTCCTTAACTAAAAATAGGGTTAATTACCTCACAGGATTATCAGTGAGGATTAAATGAGATATACTAAGTAAAATCTCTAACCCATGCCTATCACCCAAAGGCACTTAATAAAAGGTTATGGTTATCAGTGAGAAGCCACAGAACAAAGTGATAAGAACTGATTCTAGAAACAGAACTTATTATATGTGTTATGATGGAACGTTACTTTGCCTGTTTCCTCTCTGGTAGGATGAGAGTGTTAGTGAAGATGAAACAACTAAGACAGTCCCCCCCACCTCACACACACACATACACACTCACACACACGCACACTTTAAGAACAGCACCTGGCACAAGGAAACAAACATGATGTGTTAGATCTGGCACAGTAGTCAAGTTCAGATTAAAATGCCTGAAGGAGATGTCAGAAAGTGTGTGGGGGGTTTCCCAAACTCACTGAAAGAGGACACAGGTGTAGCCAATAAAAATATTCCAAGGATGCTATGGAAAGCATTACCATTGAACTGGTCAGGCCCCTTTGGTTTGCTGTACCCTTTCTTTTCTGTTCACTATACTTCTGATTATCTGCTTCAGATGTGTCCCTCCTGAGGGCAGGAATCCTGTTCTCTTCTCACCTAAGGTATAAGGCTGGGCACCATGAAAATGCCCACTGATAACTTGCTGATGGAGAGAGAAAGAGAAGGCATCACTCCTGGATGACCACACCACCATCACCACCATCCTCACCACCACCACCACCACCACCACCACCACCACCACCACCACCCATAAAAAAGAATGCCAAGCAAAGCAATTGCCAAGATAAATCACTTTTATCTCTATAGGAAAGGGAGGATCTAAAAAAAATATAAATTACATTAGTAACACAACATAAGAAAAAAACAGGGGAAAAAAAACAACAGAGAATCCGGATGATACTACTCTAACCTATTTATAAAAAGGCCCTGCATCAGAAATTCACAATCCTACCCACTTCTAAAAATATATTTAGACATGTACAGAAGCGGTGGGTTTGTTTTTAAATTGTTTGCTTTTTTTGTAAAAATATATTAAAGGTGAATAGAAATCCTCTCTCCCTGCCCCCTCTCTCACCCCCAGTTCTCTACCGGGGATTGGAGATCAGAGTTAACTATCTCACCATGTTCTAAACCTTGTTTACTATCACTTCCAACCCCTCCCCAACTCACTTCACTTAGAACCTGAAACATTACAAAACAAAACAAACAAACAAACAAACAAACAAACAAAAAACCACTAGCCTCTTTGGAAAAGCATAACTCTGAGGGTAAACTTGCTTTTCATTGGAAACAAGACAAAACAACAAACAGAAGACTCTTGAGAACCCAACTAAACTAAATGAACCCAGTCAAATGGAGGCTGGGTTTTAGCTCCACAGAAACTTCTAACAAAGAAACAGAGGAGAAAGAGGCCAGGAATCAGGGGGATTTGCTAGCAATTAGCTGCCTTTGAAAGATCGAGAAGGGGTGTTAATGGGCAAAAGGGCTGGGGACCAGGTCTTGGTGACAGCAGTCAGTGTCTAGTCAGGCACTTGCCTACACAGGGACAAAGGCTTCTCCTGCCCTCCCCTTACTACCCCCTGCTGCCTTGAAATCCCCAAGATAAGCAAAGCTGGGTAGAAACAGAGGAAAGGGGAATAGGGACCTCTCGTGCTAGGGGGGAGGTAGCCAGGCTTTTTGCCTTTGGTGTGACTAGATAGAGGACTGCTTGGCCCCTGGGGTCCCCGGTAGAAAAAGCAAACAGGCTAAGGGACCCCTGATTCCAAGGAAGGACAGTAGAGGCAGGGCTGTGGAGAAGAGAGAAAATTAAAGACACAAAGACGACAAAGGAAGCCTCACAAATTCCCTGTGGCCTGCATGATAGCTGTTAAATTCCCCAGAAGCTTGAGACAAGCTGGGGTGAGGTTGGAGTGGAGGGTAGAGGACAAGGATACACTCCACTTGGGCAGTGCCAAAATGGGGTGGGAAAAGGAATATTCTCCATCAAGTTCAGATTGCCAGTGAGGCAAGACAAGAGGGAGGTTGGAGCACTGTCTGGACAATGGAAAGAATACACAAAGGAAAGAGGGGAAGGGAGGATCAGATGATTTGCTCCTTCAAGATGGGCATCTCTTCTCCCAGACTTGGGCTCATGAGTGAGTGGTCCATCTGCACTCGGCTTAAGTGCTGACCTATGGTCTGCAAGTGCAAAGGTCCAGGAGTGAAGATATGAATCCTGAGGTCTTCTTCAGACTAAGATCTCAGGTGGGGAAAGAAGTAAGGAGGTTTGATGGAGGACCCAGGGGTAGGCTGTCTTGCCAAAAGGTCCAGGGTTATCTGCTTCAGTTACAGGTGCTTTCAGGTTTCTGGGAGATGATTTTACACCTGCTGGAGCCCAGCCACAGCTACATGAATAATGTTCTGCAGGACTCTAAAATTCAGATAAATCCCTGGAGCTCATCCTGGGATAAAGGGCTTTATGTACAGCCAACCATAAGTAGCTTCCTCCAATGGGCTACAAAGTCATGGTCAAAGACCTGGGCATCTGTCCTCTCCCCACCTTGAAAAGTGACAGGAATTGCCTTTCTTCCTAAGGATAAATGAAGTCAGCCTTTCTAGGCCACCTCTAGAAATGGCCCACAGTGGGGCAGTAAGGGGACTCTGGGCCCTCCTCTTTTTTCCATGAAGTATTTGGCAAGAGGGGGCAGAGACCACAGCCTTCTCCCAGAAACAAGTCTGGAGGTGGGGCATATCCACTGGATTGGCAGAGAGGGGAAAGGGAAGGAAGCATGGGTGCCCTCTAGAGAGAAGGTTGGAGTTGCAAAAAGTGTTGGGCACTCACTGGGCCTCCCACTTCATGGCCACAGAAATATCCAGGGTCCCAGGCTCTCTTCATGCCTCTTCTCATCCTGCCTACCAGCTATATGGTGGGAGGTGGGGGAGAAGGTAAAAGATAGACAAAACAGGTGAAAGGGAAATGGGGTTGGAGGAACAAAAAATGAGAGTTCTAGTAAGTTGGAAACTTCTCCTATTTACCTGCTTCTCAGGGGTATAGAGAGAAGGTAGGATGCTCATAGTGGAAGTGGGAAAGGGAGTTGAGGGGAGCCAGTGGAAAGATCCATGGGGGTGTCCATGCCTTTGGTCAGTCCCAAGAAAGCAGGACAATGCGCCTCAGCACCTTGTCCGGGGCAAACAGGATCCAGGAGTGCCCCGAAAGTTGACAACGGAGAAGGCAATGGGGGTGAAGGGGTGAGGGATGGGACACAAGGGACTCGGCTCACAGAAGTAGCTTGCCATTTCTGTGGATTTTCAGGATACGGCCAAGTCTCTGCTTTGCTGTGGCCAGGCCCTTTTTGGGACGCTTTCCTGTGGGGGAAGGGAAACGTAAGCAAAGGGTATGGCAAAGGCTTCAGCAGTAACTCCAGCACTAACTGTCCTTAGGCCACTCCCACTCTGTTCCTCTCCCCACATTTCTTCATCCTTAGGTCATAATGGGCAAGAAGCCCTCCTAAATTACTTCTATCCAATACCACAAGCCTTGATTCTTCCTTGAATGATCTCCTTCAGCAGATAAGACTCCCTGGTTAGAGTTTGTCTGGTTCTTTTTCCCCACTGACTTCTTTTGGTCCCAATCGCTTTCCTTCCAAAACTACAGGGAGATAAGTGTGTTTCCATGTCCCTTTATCATACCCATCAGGGCTAGTCAGAGCCCTTGTTAGTGATTATAGCCCAATGCTCCTGATATTGCCATCCCCAGGGCCTTTTATTCATTAGAAACTCCTATCTTCATCAAACCCCAACATCACCACCAAGCTCAGCACCCTCGAGCTGTGGACTATATGGCTTAAACTTTGAGGGCAAAAGTTGAGGAAATAGTGGGCATCTGGAGCCCTGAGAACCTGGAAAGCTGGTGCTGAGAGCATGTAAACTAACTCTCTCTTGCCTCTTTCTTTCTCAACAAATGAAATCATGTGCTACGTCTTAATAGATTATTTCTATATTTGATCAGTATATTCCTTCCCTTTTCTGCTACCTTGGCCACAACTTAACTTCTCTTAATTCCTGCCTGAATCTATATATGTGTCTCCATTTTACCTTTCCTACTGCCAGTCCACCCTCCTCTCTGGCCACCAAAAGGATCTTTCTAAACCAAAACCTGATCTTATCTCTACTTAAGATCAGTCAACATCTCTCCATGGCCTATGAGATCAAGCACTTAGGGTTTAAACCCCTCGTTTCTACCACATAGCTGTTGTACCTTGTCCTGCCTGATTGCTCTGGGAGCCAACTGAAGGGCGACGCTGGGTCAGGAAAACGCCGGGGGCCATGGGTGTGGTGCTGCGGTTTGCTTGGGCCATGCCAAAGGCATTGGGACGAGCAGTATACTCATGGTCAGCAAGACTTCCAGACAGAGCCTCTTGTTTAGGCTCAGGAGGAGGCAGGGGTGAGGAGGAGGCAAGAGGCTGGGGTGTAGTAACCAGTGTTGGGGTTGGTATTGCCATGCTGAGATTGGAGTCTTGAGGGCGAGGCTGTTCTACCTCCTTCAGCAAAGGCTTCTTCTTGATATATTTCTTCTTTTGGGCCTTCTGTAGCTCCTGAAACACAAGTCAAGTGGGAGGAATGATTCAGGAGTGGATCAAAGAAGAGAATTTCCCAGAAAAGGAACAAGACAATTGTCAACAGTTCTGCAATCCACTACCCCCTCCCCACCACGTCTAGCCTGTACATACACACAACACACAGGCCTTTCAATACCTGAGGTGCCATTCATCCGTAAGTCATCACTGCCATTTATCAGTACAGTGGCAAGAGAACTGTAAATGAATTTGGAGACTTTGGGTTTGGGTCCTAACACTTATAATAACAATTAAATTTAAACCAGCAGCTGAGGTATTTTAAATACTTTAACCTATAATCCCCATAACAGCCCTAAGAAAGAAAATCCCTCTATTTACAGATAAGAAAACAGAGGTGAAGGAATATTAAGTAACTTTTCTCCAAAGTCTAATAGCTGAAAAGTAGTTGGATTTAATATTTAACCAGATCTGTCTAAAGACACACCCTGCAAACTTCTCAAAATGGAACATTTGACAGTAGACAGATGATTAGCTTTGGAATGAGGTAAGCCTGAGTTTAAATCCAGGCTTGTGCTCCCTAAATTGAATAGCTGTGGTCAGTAACTAACCTTTCTGAATTTCAGCTGCCTCATCTGTAAAATGGGCAAAATAATGTCCACCCTTCAGGGTTGTTGGAAAGATTAAATAAAATAACGCTGTAAAATGCATAGTGCATGGTAGGAACTCAACAAGTGGTAAATTATTATTCTATCTTAATTTCTTACAATGACTTTTCTTCATTTTGCTGGTCTTTTTCTTCTAACAGAGGACTTGACAATCTTCCAGGTCACCAGATCTAAAACCTCAATTTTGGATGGAAGGTATAAATAAGGAGTTATGTCACTTCTTCCAATATCTTGGATTTCATCCATCCATTGCTCTATGGATCTACTATCCACTACATAATGGGTACCTGTATAGTGGGCATCTGGAGCCCTGAGAACCTGGAAAGGTGGTGCTGAGAGCAAGTAAACGACTTCACCTTCTGAAATGCTACACAGCCACAAAGAACAACTCAGTGATTACATTTCTTTGCCTTCTCTTGGCAACACGAACCTAGTCCTGACTTCGGAGGATCTGACAGGCTGTGGCTACCATAGCAATTTCTGGGGATAAGAATAATAATATTAGTAATACATGCCAGGCAGTATTTTAAATTACTCATTTAATACTTAAAAGAACTTGAGAAGAAATATAATCCCACTTTAGAATGAAGAAACTGGCAAAGAAAGGCTAAGCCATTTTGCCAAAGTCACAGGACCAGTACATGACCAAGTTGGGATTCAGACCCAAGCCATTTGGCTTCAGAATATCTTTTTTCAGCCACACTGCTATTCCACCCATATCAGGAATAGTGTTTCTGTACCTTTTTCTCTCATGATTCCAGAAACTATTTCGTCATATCTAGATCACCTTGCCTAAACTTTTATACCTTTGCGGCCAGTCTCTTTCTCATATAATTTATCCAGATACCCCTATAGATGATTACATTGTCTTAACATGGGAACATTTTCACCTTTCCAATTTCTTGGCTGAAAAACCTGTTAGCAGGCCAGGTCCAGTGACACATGCCTGTAATCCCAGCAGCTTGGGAGGCTGGGGCAGGAGGATCAAGAGTTCAAAACCAGCCCCAGCAAAAGACCCTGTCTCTAAATAAATTACAAAATAGGGCTGGGGATGTGGCTCAGTGGTCAGTGTCCCTAAGTTCATTCCCTGGTATCCCCCTGAAAAAAGTCTTGTTAACAGATCCCCACCCGAGTTCAAATGCTCTGGCCTGACAGTCCTGATCTTCCACTGTCTGGCCACTTACATCTAGTCAATCCCTATGTTGATAATGAGAAGCTAACATGCTTATTAGGTTTTTACTCCATTCAAAGTGCCATATTTAAGAGTTTGTGTTTGTGTGTGTCTGTCTCTGTACAAAAAACCTCGTTTAATCCTAAGAAAGTTTATTAGGAAATTGAAGCAAAGAGAAATTAAATAACTTATCCAGGTGGTATAGCTAGGATTCAAAGCCAGGCAGGCTGGTTCCAGAACTCACTCTTTCAAGCATCACTTATTTTATCCCATGTCCCAATATGAAGCCTCCAATTCAGAAAAACTCACTCATTCATTCACTCATCCCAACACTGAATAAATACACATGCTTACCATAGTGGGGATGCCAAGTTAAATATATCCCTACACTTGAAGCATTACTGGTTTAATAAAGCACACATAAAAATACACTTATCCTAAACACTATGAGACAATGCTATGGAAGCAAAAAAGGCCAGTGAAATAAAGTGATGGTAGGTGGTGTGAAGGGGTGTCAGGTAAAGCATTGGAGAGGGCACAATTTCCAATGGGCAGAAGGAATGGCTTATGCAAAGACACAAAGGCATGAAAAAAATGTGATATATGGAGTGAATCAAGAGTACTGGCTGTAGTGTAGTATGGCTGGTGCAAAGGCTGTGCATGAGGGGCTGGCAGGAGGTCAGCAAGGAGAAGTGACTAGAAACCAAATGAAGAGGTCCTTGTTTAATGCACCAAGGATTTCCCTTCTCCTGGAATGGCTTCCTGTCTCCTACCAAAACTTTAGCCTGCAAAAGCCCTCTGCAATTTTAAAACCTCTTCTTTGAAGTAATCCCTAATCATCCCAAACAGAAGTTACTCCTAAGAAGGCACTAAGAATAGTTTTCACACCTTTAATTCATCTGTTTATTTAAAGTGGTAAACTGCCCCCCCCCACACTTTTTCTTTCAAATTACATCTTACATGGCACTGGGATATACATAACAGAGAAATTTTGAAGGGCCACCTGGCCTGCTCAGTCTCTGCTGGCTACCAACAACAGCCTCTGAAACATTTCTAAGAAACTCTATGGCTCCATAGAACATCATATGAAAACATTCTTTTAAATTTAATTTAAATAGGATGTAATTACATTTAATTATTTCACTTTATTTAAATATCCAAGTAACATGAAATTTGAAGTTAGAGGATATGAGTTTGAATCTTGTCTCCTTCATTTACTGGCTGTCTTATCCTGGACTAGTCACTTAAAGTGAGCCTCATTTTCTTCACCTGTAAAATGATGAAAATATCACCTATTGAACAAGGCTACTGGGCATATTACATTAGACATTGTACATGGAAGCACCTAATCTAGAATTAGCTTGATAATGCTCTATGCTAAAGGATGTAGGATGAGGAACTAAAGAAATTTTGATAAGAACAAGAAGATTTACCTCCAAATGCTTCTTTGGTTTCTGAGCATATTACAAGTCAAAGAACTTTGTAAACTGTAATGCTAAGAGGTAAATTTAATTGTAGTGAAGATGACCCTTTAGGACCAAAAAAACAGTAGCTGTTTTCTTCAGAAGCAGGGGATAAAAATCAAGGTAACAGTATTTGGTAAAGAGAACAAGAAAAACCTCTTTCTAATAGACCAAATTCCTATACTGGTGGGTGATCAAAAACTTAAGTGTATTCAGCTGAGTCACCTCCTTGGCATGGCACTTCATGTGAAGGCAAAGGACAGATCTGAGGGTTTTTTTAATACACCCAAGAAAGGCAAGTAATATTAGCAAGGGTTTTTCTCTGGCCCCATATTTTCTTTGGTCCTAAATCATGTCAACTACATAACCTGTGGAAGTAACTTGTCTTAGAGCTAGGATATGAAGGATATAGGAGGGGGCTGGAATATTGCCAAGGATAAAGATCAAAGGTTTCCCATACCCCACTGAGACAGCTGTGAAATCTTATCAGCCTGAAGGTTTGACTTTTGAGGATCTTAGTCAAACTGGGATCACTAGCAGGGCCACTACCTGGCACCTACCTGCTGGGCCAGCTTTGCAGCTGCTGCAGCCAAACCTGTCTCAATGGAAGCAACCCGGGTCCCCTCACGTACAGGACGGTCCTGCTTGGGTAGAGTTGGGGTCACACGGGCTGCAAGGGAAACAGGAAGAGGTGTCACTCTCTGAGACATTTATGGGCATATCAACTATTTTCTCCACCTTCAACTTTCCCAAAGGCAGTTTCACATGTCTTCCTGCTTCCAGCTTTTCAAAAAGCCAGGTTTTGCCTCCTATAAGGTAAGAAGATAATTTACAACTATCCAAAGCACACACTAATTAAAGAATAAAAGTTCACTTACCTGACCTGGAATTTAAGGTTGTCCATGTTTATTGCTCCTGGCCTACCTCCCTCCCTACCCTTATTTCCACACCAAATGTTATGGCTTGAATGTGCCTTCCAAAACTCCTGTGGAAATTTATTTGCCACTTTAATGGTATTAGAAGGTAGAACTTTTAAGAGCTAATTAGGTCATGGTGAATGGATTAAAGCTGTTATTGTGGAAGCAGGTTAGTTATAAAAAGGGGATTTTAGCTCTCTCTCTCTCATCACATGATATCTTCTGCTACAGGATGATGCAGCACAAAAGCCTTCACCAGATACCAGTGTCATGCTCTTGAACACCACAGCCTCAAGAAGCAGGAGCCAAATAAACTGCCATTGTTTAGAATTTACCCAGTCTGCGATATTCTGGTATAGCTTAAGAAAATGGACTAAGGCACCCATATTCTCATTTTCTCTAGACAGATAGCTTCCTTATTATACCTCACAGTATGTATAGCTCATCCTCCCTCCCTATGCCTTCATCCTTACCATTTCCACTGCCTGGAGTATGCTCTTCCATTTTGTCTGCCTAGTCAAAACTTACCCACCCTTCAAAGATATATTGAAAACAATCTCCTATGCAAAACCCTTAGGATCTCTCTGGTTCCATTCATCTTTCCTTCATTTGAACTTATGATCTGTACAAGTCACTTGATACATAAGTGACTTGTACCACCTGGTCTGATAATGTTGATGTGTGTTGTTCTGTCTATGAACAAGATCGTAACACTTATGTAACACTTTTATATAGTACCTTTAACTCATTAAATCAAAAGTAGTTATTTATTCCACCTTTTCAATAGGAAGCATATTTCAAAATAACCAAATAGCCCCAGATGATGAGGGACAGCTGTCCTTTACAGAAAAATGCCAGTTAAAAATGTAGAAGAAATAACAGAATTAGAAAAATCACAAATTTGCAAGCCCTAATGAAACAACGGCTTCTAGAGAATTAGATATTCACACACTACCAAAGTATTACTTCACAGGAAACTTGCCAATCTCAAGAACAAAACCTAACTTTACAATAGTGAGATAAGATCACTACCTTAGTATATTTAGCACAGTTAACTATGTACTAACTTTAGTGTCACTAATACACACAATATCATGTATTCTTGATGTGATGCAATAGGAAATTCAAAGGTCCACCTGGAAAGTTGCTAAGGTGCTAAAATAAAGCAAGTCATTCATGTTATTTCCAGTATTTAAGAAACACAAGGAAAAAAGAAAAAAAATTAAATAATACCTTGAGAAAACAAGCAAACATTCTGTATATCACATAACTGGCCTAATCTCTTAAAAAAGCCAATGCCATACAGAAGTGAACAGACAAATCTAGAAGGTGAGAAGAACTACAGGGTCATTATACCATCTTCTAAAACAAAAATAGGATAAAATAAAGGGAACTGTTATAGTTTTTTAAAATTATGGAATGCTTCACAAATTTGTGTGTCATTCTTGCATAGGGGTCATGCTAATCTTCTCTGTATCATTCCAATTCTAGTGTATGTGCTGCTGAAGTGAGCACTATTAAAGATTTATTTATTGAAGTAGGAGGAATTGAACCCAGGGGCACTTTACCACTGAGCTACATCCTCGGTCTTTTTGATTTTTATATTTTTTAAATTTTGAGACAAGGTCTTGTTAAGTTGCACAGGGCTTCACTAAGTTGCTGAGGCTAGCCTCAAACCTGCAATCACGCTCAGTCTCCCTAGTAACTGGGATTACAGGCAAGCACCACCATGCCCAGCTGTTATAGAAGAAGATTTAAAAGGCAAGATAGCCAAATGCCATGTGAACCCTATTTAGATCCTGATTTAAACAGATTCATTGTAAAAGTATCTTTGTTTGGGTTAGACAATTTAGGAAATTTGATTATGAGCTTAGATTAAAAGAACATCAAAGAATTACTGAATAATCATTAATTTCCTTATGTACAATGGAATTATGGCTATATGAGAAAATGTCCACATCTTCTAGAAATGCATACTGAAATACATGGTGGGAAATGACAACATAATATCTAGGGGTTGCTTTAAAGCAAAGAAAAAAGGGACATGAAGGATAAACAGCAAAATCTTGATAACTGTTCACTTTCACTGGTGGTTACTAACGTCATAGAATAAAAACGTGGTGGTGCTGACCTAGATATAAAAATTCCTTGGCTGGATAGTTACTGTTATTACAAAGGGGGATTTCTGGATAAGCAGCAAGCAGGTTCTAGACAGGCAACTCAGGAGGCTTAAATTTTTTCTTTAATGGTGATGTTTGTTTATAACTTGATCTGAAGTAAACTAGCAAAAATAATACATAATTTTTGGTCATAAATTCTTGGGTATCTTTGCTTTCTACAGTTTTATACATGTGGTAGTTTTAAAATATGGCCCCATATTCTTTGAAACATTTCCTACTGATAGGGGCCTATGTCTCCCCCAACCCACCCACCCATTTGATTCTAAGTAGGTTCATTTGTACCCTATACATTATGGAAGAAGTGACACTGTGTGAATGTTAAGGCTAGGTCAGGAAAGGCAATTTCAATTTCCATAGAATTTCCTGGAACACTTATACTTGGGAGACTTAAGCTACTACATAAGAAGTGACTGTTTTGAAACCATGTGGCATCCAGGAAATTAGTCACACGGAAAGAGCATATGCTGGTACTTTTCACTCTTTGAGTCCTCCTAGGTCAGGTATCAGACATGTGAGACTTAAGATGATTCAAACTCTTGGACATCAGGTCTTCAAAGTCTTTTCCAGCTGAAGCCATAGATATCACAGTGTACAAAAGAACTCTCCCCACTGTGCCTTTTCCAAATTCCCATTTAATATATGAACATGAGAAAATGGAGGTTGTTTTAATTAAGAAGGAAACAAACCCTCCTTGACTGGACCTGAGTTCTGGAGACGAAAGAGCAATCTATAAAAAATATTTTGGGAGGACAGTTGGGAAGATGTGGTTATAGACTAGGTATTATAGATCTTAGGGAAATATTAACTTTAAGTATGAAAAAAGTTGTGTGGTCACAAAGAACTGTCCTTATTCCTAGGAGATACTGAAGTATTAATGGGTAAAATATATTGATTGTTGTGTATTACTCTGAAGTGACTTGGGGAAAAAAACTATAGATAACCAGAAAGATATATAAAGTAGATAACCAGAAAGATATATAAAGATGTATGAAGTAACTATGGCAAAAATGTTAAAGTTGTAGAATCCAGATCTTGGTTGATATGAATGGTGTTCATGTACTATATGCATCTTTCTACCTTTATGTATGCTTAAAAACTGTCATAATAAAAATTTTATACTAATGAATGAGGCTAAGAGATTATCAAAACCAAACATAATATGTAGCTCCCAAGTTGATCCTGGCTTGAGTAAATCAAATATACAAAATCATTTTGGTACATCTAGGGGAAATCTGAAGAAGAACTTGGTATTAGATGATATTAAGAAATAAGAGTTAGACTTGGATTAAATAATGATACTTTAGTTATGAAAAAAAATGGTATTTTGAGAGATGTATACTGAAGTATTGGGATGAGATGTCATCATGGGTGATATCAGTAAAAATGGCAAAGTTAAGAATCTCTAAAAATTTATTCCTCAATAAAAATGAGAAAGCTAGTAAAAATTGTCACAATAAGCCTGGCACAGGGGTTCACACCTGTTATCCCAGCAGCTAGGGAGGTTGAGGCAGGAGGATAGCAGGTTCAAAGCCAGTTTTAGCAACTTAGTGAGGATCTAAGTAACAACTAAGAGACCCTGTCTCAAAATAAAAAATAAAAAAGGACTGGGGGTGCTGGGGTTTTATCTCAGTTGGCAGAGCACATGCCTAGCACATGTGAGGCACTGGGTTTGATCCTCAGCACCATATAAAAATAAATAAATAAATAAAATAAAGGTACTGGGTTCTCATCTACAACAAAAAAAATATTTTTAAAAAGGGCTGGGGATGTGATTCAGTGGTTAAGTGCCCTAGGTTCAATCTGTGGTATTAAAAAAAATTGTTGGACTGGGGTTGTAGCTCAGTGGTAGAGCACTTTCCAAGCATGTGTGAGGCACTTAGGTTGATCCTCAGCACCACATATAAATATATAAAGGTATTGTGTCATCTACACCTAAAAATTTTTTTTAAGTTGTCACAGTGAGCTTTATCAAAACTCTAGAAATTAACCAAAGGCTTACAGAAACTTGGAAGAGCATTTATTCAAGACAAACAGCTCAATCTAAGAACAGGGAGCTAGGGTGGGGTGGGAGGGGGCAAGAATGGAGGAAGGAGGGACCCTATAGAGGGAAAAGACCAGTGGGAGGGGTGGGGGGAAGGAAAAAATAACAGAATGAATCAAACACCATTACCCTATGTAAATGTATGATTACACAAATGGTATGCCTTTACTTAATGTACATTGTTTTAAAAAAAAAAAAAGAACAGGGAGCTTTATGGTATTTAACTTGAACTAGACACATCCACCTTCTCCCAGCTCAGTAGTATCCTGGAAAAATAACACTCCACATTCCCAGTAGCAAGCAGAAAGGAGCTAGTGCTTTCCTTTAAAGCCTTGTACTAAAAGTCTCTCCCTAGGGGGAATTTATGAAAATGTTTAAAGGCAAGTGCTTAATGTCACAGCTGCTTCAGGTGATGCATAATAGTTGTGACAAACAGATTAATCCAAAGGCTTAAAAGGAAGTTGGGGAATCAGATAATCATAAATGTGAAAAGCTCCCACATACTCTGGGCAATCTAGAAGGCCACATGCATGTACAGAGGCTCTGTGAAAGACCTGAAAAGGTCCTAAGCATGAACCACTGGCTGACTCTGAGGCTCTGCACAAGCAGGAAGTGAAAGCTAAGGCAGAGTTGTAAAGTGCCTGACTGAGTGTTGAGTGCTGCCCCAACATGCACACAGAGGTCCTTGACAACAATGGGAAATTCACTGATCCCAGGCATTTAAGGAAATCCTATCAAATCATTAGATGACCAGTAAGCTACCTGAGTAGAGATTTCAGTGGTTACTTAAAAAAAGAATACAAACTTTACAGGATTAGTTCAAAAAAGTCACTTGCTTGACAAAAATCAAAAACAAAATAAACCCTGGGGAGCAGAGTGAGGAGAACCCAGAACTGCCACAGTGTTTAAAATGTCTAGGTATTGGGGATGGGGTTGTGGCTCAGTGGTAGAGCACTCACCTAGCAGGCAAGAGGCCCTGGGTTCAATCCTCAGCACTGCATAAAAATAAAATAAAGGTATTGTGCCCACCTACAACTAAAAAACAAAAACAAAATTTAAAACAATGTCTAGGTATTAACAAAATTATAAGACATATAACAAAATAGGAAAGCCAAGGCATACACAAGAAAAAAAAAAACACAAAAGATACTATTCCCAACTTCCTAAACAAAGTTGGGCTTACTAGATAAGGACTTAAAATCAGCTATTGTAAATGATTTGGGAGGCTAAAGGAGACCATGTCTAAAGAACTACAGGAAAAGCTAGGCATGGTGGCACAAGCCTCTAATCCTACTATCATGTTTATCAACACATACATATAGAAGCCTCAGAAGTTCAGAGAGAAATGGAGTACAAAGACTATTTAAAGAAATAATGTCTGAAAGCTGGGGGTGTAGTTCAGTGTTAATGCACCTGCTTAGCATGCACAAGACCCTGGATGTTTGATCCCCAGTAGAACACCCACAAAAAAAGAAAAAAACTAAAGATATGAACCGAACAATTGAGCCTCAAAATATATAATGTAAAAAGCTGAACTAAAGGGAGAAACAGATATTACAACAATAACGATTACAGAATTCAATACCTTATTTTTTTAATCTAATGCACTTTTATTTCATTTTTTGATAACTTTTTGATGTGGTCAATACCTCATTTTTAATAATGAACAGAACAATTAGAAGATCAGTGAAGAACTACTGATGTCATGATGTTTGAAATTTCACTTCGAAGTCCTCAAAAAAAGTAAAGCAAACATAGCAACATGTTTATTATTAACTTTGGGTTGATGTGTGTGCATATTTTCATGGCATTAACCTAATTTTCTATGTTTTCATAAAAATTTTTAAAAGGAAAAATATTTACTATTCTTTTGCTTTAAGCACATTAATTTGATTATTGTACCACTACAGTATATTTAAATATCTACACTTGATTTTTTTTTACTTTATGTGGTACTAGAGATTGAACCCGTAGGCAAATGCTCTATCACTGAGCTATATCACCATTCAGTGTAATTTAAATGGCTAAAAAGGCTAATTTCTTTTCAACTCTTCTATCCCAAAATTCTTTAAGCTAATCATACTCTCACTTTTTTAAAAAAATATTTTTAGACTAAGTTCCCCATGAAACTTTAGTAGCATAGAGTCAAAGGTACAACTTAATTTGAAAGGAAATAACACTCAGTTTTTTTAACTAGACACATGATATATCTCTGTTGATTCAGACCTTCTTTTATGTTCCTCAGTGAAGTTTAGAAGTTTTCTTATATAATTTTATATAATTGTTGCTACTGTCAATAGGGCCTTTTTTCTCTCAGTACATTATGATTATTACTGATTTGCAGAAATTCATGATTTGTGGATATCTAGTTTATATCTAGGGATTACCCACATTATACTGAATTCTCTTATTAATTCTAAGTTTTTAATTCTCTTGCATTTTCTAATATATAATGTACCATATTTCTATTTCCTACTCATATTAATTATACAATCATATAATTTCTTTCACTTGTCAAATACTTACTAAATATCACCCATGTGCTAGGCACTATGCAAAATGCTTCAGAGACAATGCTGGATAAAAATGAACAGGATTCCCATCCTGAGGGATCCCTACATCATGATGACATGGTCTCTTAATTTCTTACACAGTTCTTATTTCTGCTTCATTCCTAATTGTACTGGCTATAACATCTAGATCAATGCTAAGTAACAAGTGCTAATAGACACATGTCTTATGCCTGCTTTTAAGTGAGAATACCTTTAGAAGAATGCTGAAATCTTTTTAGACTTGCTTTAAAATTTGATAGTTTTTTTTTTTTTTTGCGGTACTGGGGATTGAACTCAGGGCCTTGTGCTTGCAAGGCAAGCACTCTACCAACTGAGCTATCTCCCCAGCCCAATAAAGTTTTAACTAGAGAAATACATGCAAATGTATGTATATATTTACAGAAATTTTTAATAAAATTTAGGAGATTCAAGGATCCAAAAGTCCATGAACACCAACTAAAGCAGTTCTGCTCTATAGTTTTGTTCATATGGATCAAGAATTTTAAAATGTTCACATTAACAAACTGTGTTGGCAAAGGTGTAGGGAAACAGCCACTTGTGTGCACTGCTTGTGGGAGTGTAAATGATTTCTAAGATGTATTATTGAGAAAAATCAAACACTAATAGAGTATATAAGTAAATTTCCAATTGAATAAAAAGAGGAAAAAAGACAATGTATACATGTATTTGTTTGTACATGCATAAAGTATGTCTGAAAGGAAACTGGGAACGGTAGAGAATTGGAAGGCTGTGGAACAGGAGTGGAAGAGAGACTTTTCAATGTTTGCTGTTCATCCTTGTACAGTTTGACCCTTCTAAAGTTTCATGGGGATCCATATCCTAAGCAAATTATGAGAGACTCATTTACATATAAAGATGCTCACCTCAAATGTTATCACTAATTATGAAAACTCAGCATTAGCTCAAATGTTCCCAGATTAAAGAAATTAGGTATGTGAGGTATATCCATAAAATAGGTTTCTGCAGCCATCAAAATATTTGTAAATAATGGCACAGGGACATGCTTAACATATATTAATTTAAAAAGTCAAATATATGCATTGGTTTTCAATTTTTGTAGTTAATTTCTAGTAAATGTGGAATATTAATCACAAGAAAATATATGTTAACAACCTTGATAGTATAAATGAAAAAGAATGATTTATAGAAGGCTGTGGGGTTGGAGAAATAGTAAGGGCACACCAGAAGTTGATTAAAGGAGAACCAGTAGTATAAATTCTATCATCGAGGGGCTGAGGAGATAGCTCAGTCAGTAGAGTGCTTGCCTTGTAAGCATAAGGTCCTGAGTTTAATCCCCAGCACCCAAAAAAAAAATTCTATCATCGAGTTTTGGAGGTATATACTAAGAAAATGAAAACTATGAGGTTGTTTTTCAGGCACAGAATTGAAGGTGGGGAAAGCAAAAACAGAAAAACATTGCTTTTCATCATAAACTCCTCCATACTATTTTACTTGCTATACGCAAAAAAATAAAATAAAAAGAGTAGGATATACAATTGTGTATACAGTGTTATTTCAACAATAAAAAGAAAAAAATGCATAGAAAAGAAGGCTAGAAGGAAATATGTTAATGTTAGCAATGATGGCCTCTGGGTAGCAAAATCATGGGTGGTTTCTTCTTCATAATTTACTCTATCTTTGGTATTTTCCACATTTTCTAATAAACTAATGTGAAAATTTTACTTTGACAGAAGATATAAAGCTCTAAACTATAAGATAAAATGATAAAATAGGCCTATATTTTTTTTAATTGTTGAATGACCCACTAAGAGAACATTTCCCCCAAATGTCCTGCTGTCCCACTCATCCAACCCCAAGCAAACACCAAAAAAGCCAAATAAGTCTTGCTGGGACTAGCAGGGCCCTTATTTCCTGAGAACCACAGGTGCTGAGAGCCCAGCATACTCTATGCCAGACAGCTGCAGAAATGGCCCTCAGTTTCTCACACCTCCTTGTACACACATATGTATTTTTGCAATGTGATTTTGTAGCTCCCCTTTTGAGAGGTACAATCTACTTCTCCAGCTTTGGAATCAAGGTTTGGCCATGTAATTTGTTTTGGCCAATGGGACAATAACAATTATGACACAAGCAGAGGCTTCAAAAGTGCTTACACATTGGGGCTTGTGCTTTCTTGCTGCTGGAAACCCTCTTGCTTAGGGGGGAAAAAACTTGGGATGGCCTCCTGATGGTTCAAAGACTATATGTAAAAAGGCCCTCTCCAAGTTAGATACCAGACACTGAGGAAAATCTTTTTAGACCACTGGTCAAGTTGCCTCAGAATAAAAGAACAACTTAACCAACCACCAGAAAAATGGTCCATTACGGTTGTTTTAAGCCACTAAGTTTTGGGTAGTTTGTTAAGCAGCAAAACCTCATTAATATACCCTCCAATGTAAAAATGACCCAGGCAATGAAATGGAAAAAATTAATTTATCACCCTCTAATTTCTATATTCAACTCAATGATTGTTCTGTCTTCCTTCCTCAGAGATGGCTTCTCAAAAGATAAGTCTTGAACCTTCTAGATAGAGTTCAACAGTCAACATAATTTCCCTCATTGACAATAAAATTACCAGACGGCTAGGATGATGATATCAGAATGTTCTCTGAAGTCCTAGTCTGCTTGGTAGAATGTGTTCAAGGTCCTCCTCCTTTCATCTCAAGTCATAAAATAAATAAGAAGCATGCCTCATTACCTCTGGTTTTACTGAACTGATTATATAAACTGTGTCATTACTAACCATTTAAACTCTAGCACCTAATAATATGTCTGAACATAACAAATGTTTGTTGAATAAACAGATGAGTGACTGAACTGGGTTCTTTTGTTTTTGGTATCAGGGATGTTACCACTGAGCACTTTTTATTCTGAGACAGGGTCTCACTTAAGTTGCTTAAGAACTCACTATATTGCTGAAGCTGCCCTTGAACTTGTGATCCTCCTATCTCAGCATCCTGAGTCACTGGGATTACAGGCATGCACCACCATGCCCAGCTTGAACTGGGTCTTATTGAATTAAATATCCCTTTTACTTCCAGCCTCTTTTTCCCCTGACCATACCTACAGAATTAAAGGTATAAAATATTGGATCACCTTTAGGACTCCATGGAGCATCATCTGAATTCTTCTTTTTCTTGGGTCGAGATTTCAGAGCAGGGTCATCATCATCAGATTCCAAGGAAGGGTAGACTGTAGGGAGAGGGGAAAAAAGGATAAACTGAGATCTCCTCTAAAAAGGGTAAGACAGAATAATACATACTTTGGTTCTTCCTATTGCACTGTAAGTGTACCTTTTAATTAATCCACTCTTGACTCCAAGAGTTTCTGAATGTGATTCATACATTTCATGCCTTTTCTACCATTGCACCTTTGCTGCAAGAGTCCTCCCACATTCACCTAATTTTGATTCATTTACCCAACATCCTTATGGTGAGTAATTTCATGAGTTACTTTACTCACCTTTGAAACACTCAGTTCTAGATTCGCCTCCTATATGAGAAGACTTCCCTCACTTTCCTAATCTGATGCAGGTAACTCCCTCTCAGCTCTCCTCAGCATCTTGTGCTTGACTCTACTGGAGTTGTTATACAGTATTTAGGAACTGATTATTAAAACTACTATCCCCAAATTATCATGAGAGCAGTGATATATATTATTTTATTTCATATTAAGAGAGTCTAACAAAATGCAGAGTAAGTGCTCAGTGTTTACTAAATGAATGGAGAAATTAACAGTACACACTTAATATACACAACAGGAACAAAAAGACCACGTGGACTGAGAGTATGATTACGGAAATTGAGTGATCTGAATGACAAAACACTTATACAAGTATCCCATCTTACAGAAATATATAATTTATCATATATTTTCTCACAATCCACACGCAGCTGATATAGGATTTAATGATAATATGGTCTAAAATATTCTACTGGTAAGGTCAAATTTGGATGCTTCTGTTAAGCCTAAAAAAGAAGCAAGGTATAAGACTGAAAACTATCTAATGACTCTAATTCCACTCTTTCTAATAGCCAACTGCAAAATTCTCTAGAATTCTACTTCTTCTGAGGAATCCATCCTCATGCTTCTTTCCATAGGGTCTCCTTGTAGAAAATTAGTCTATTTGTCAGGATTTCTTCCTTTGAGCAAAGAGGTAAAAACCCATTTCCTGACTTTTTAAAGACTTTTCTTTTAAGAAAGAGGAATCTTTGATTGTCTCTAGAAAGAAATGAGTACTGGTAACACTGTTACTTGAGGAAAGTCCTATCTTTACTAGTTCCAGTATCCACCAAGCTGCTTTATTGGATCAGAAAGGTTTTTCATCTCAATCAAAAAAGCATGTCATCACAGAAACCTTGTACATCAAGGTCAGAAAATTACTTCGAAACCCTGGACTAATCCACTAGTGGTCTAGAGAGAACTCTTCTAAGTCTTAGAATCTTTACCCATAAAATTGAAATAACAGATATACCTGCCTTGCAGATTTGTGAAGATTAAGATATAATGTGCACAAAGTAACCTAAAAAAGGAATTCCATTCTAAGGTTTATACCTTATTCAAGAGGGGACAAGGTGTAGATAATAATTAAGGATATATACTGAAAGAAAATATACTTAAAAAGATACATTAAAAATATAAGGCTGGACATACTGCCTGATTTCAAAACATACTAAAAAGCAACAGTAATTAAGAGTAGTACTGACCTATAGAAATACAGACCAATGGGAAAGAACAGAGAGCCCGAAAAAAAAATCCCTTGCATATGGCTAAATGATTTCTCCTGTGCTACTGCAGAATGAACCCAAGTGTGCTCTACTATTAAGTTACATTCCCCAGCCCTTTATGTTTTTTAAGACAGCATCTTGCTAAGTTACCCAGGCTAGCCTTAAATTTGCACTAATTTTATTGCATCAGCCTCCTGAGCACCTGGGACCATAGGTGTTCACCAACATGCCTAGCTGATCAATGAGTTTTGACAGGGGTGCCGATACCACATGGGACAGACAGGAAATAAGCCATTAAAAAACTCTGGAGGATTTACTCATTATATACCTTCCCTTCAAGAAATGATAAAGGAGTTCTTAAGGCTGAAATGAAAGGACAGTAGAGAACAACTTGAAGCTAAAACAAATAACCCCAGTAAAGGTAACTATAAAAGAAATAAGGATAAAAGTCAGGAATATTGTATTTGTGGTTTCTAAATACTCTGTCTGGTTTGATTCCCAGTATTACAAAAATATAAATAAACCCTCTTTTGTTTCCTAAGTGATTTAGAAGACAAACACATAAAACAATTAGTTGTAAATCTGTATCATTAGGAATAGAATGCATGAAGATGTAATTTGGGACCAAACACAATGGGAAGTAAAGGTATACAGGAGCCAAGTTTTTGTAGGAACTAGATTGTTAAATGTAAAGATGTTAATTTTAATTTCTTGAATAATTACTATGAAAATAAAAAATAAACAAAAAGGAAATGAGTGAAACAAATCATTACACTACAAAAAAAAATTAAACATAAAAAGGCAATAAAAGAAGACTGAGGAACCAAAAAGTTATAAAACATATAGAAGACAAAGAGCAGCTGGGTGAGATGGCACAGACCTGTATAGTCAGGATGCCAAATCAGAAGGATTGCTTAAGCCCACGAATTTGAGGACAGCCTGGGCAACATAGTGAGACCTTGTCTCTAAAAAACACAGCAAAAACAAAAAATAGTAGAATAGCAAAAATCCTTCCTTCTTGGTAACCACTTTAAATGCAAATGAATTAAAGTCACCAATCAAAAGGGAGAGATTGAGAAAAGGAAGTGAAAATATGATCCAGTGGTATATCATCTGCAAGATCTGAAACAACTAAGATGAAAACAAAAAGCTGTAAAAATATACTCCATGCAAATAGTAACCAAAAAGAAAGCTGTGTGACTATACTAATATCAGGCAAAATACACTGCAAGTTGAAAACTGTTACAGGATGCAAAGAAGAACATTATATATTAATAATATGGTCAATCCAAGAACATATAACAATTATAAATATATACACATCTAACAACTTAAGACTCAAAATATATGAAACAATGGCACAATTGAAGGGAAAACAGCAATTCTACAATAATAACTGGAGATTTAAATATTCTATTTTTGATACTAGATAAAACATGCAGAGAGAAGATAAATAAGGGAATAAAATACTAGAAAACACTCTAAACCAATGAGACCTAACAGACATGTATAGAACACTCCACACAAAAAGAATAGTAAATACATTTTTCTCAAGTATACAGGGAATATTCTCCAGAACATACTACATGTTACATCACAAAATAAGTCTTATTGAGTTTTAAGAAACTAAAATCAGGGCTGGGGTTGTGGTTCAGTGGTAGAGCACTTGCCTTGCACATGTGAGGTGTAAGGTATTATGTCCATCTACAACTGAGAATATTTAAAAAAAGAAAAAGAAACTAAACAAAATATCTTTTCCAACTGCAATGAAATGAAACTACAAATCAATTACAGAAGAATAAATGGAAAATTTAAAAAGAGGTGGAAATTAAATAACACTCTCTAAAATAATCAAAGAAGAAATCACAAGTGGGAGTAGGAAAAATTATAACATGAATTAAAACAAAAACACAACATACCAAAATCTATAGGATGCAGCAAAAGCAGTAGTCAGATAAAAATGAATAGCTGAAAAAGCCTTCATGTAAAACATGAAAGATCTTAAATCAATAGCCTAACTTCAGTCATCTTCCTTTAAAAAAAAAAACTATGAAAAGGAAGAACAAACTAAATCCAAAGAAAGAAACAATAAAGATTAGAGACAAATGAAATAGACTTGAAAAACAATACAATCAAGAAAAACAAAAGTTAATCTTAAAAAGATCAATAAAATCAGTAAGTATTTGTAGATAAACTAATCAATAAAAAAGGGAGAGAAGACACAAATACTTAAAATCAGAAATGAAAGTAGGGACAGTACTGCAGACCATACAGAAATAACAAGGATTATAAGAGAATACTATGAATAATTATAAATCAACAAATTAAAGTGCATGAAATGGGTAAATTCCTGGAAACACACAAATCAGCTAAATTGACTTAAGGAGAAATGGAAACTCTCAACAGACCTACTACAACTACAGATACTGAATCAATAATCAAAAAGCTTCCAACAAAGAATGGTACAGGACCAGATGTATTCACTGGTAAATTCTAGCAAATATTTAAAAAAGAATGGACACAAATTCTTCTCACACTGTTCTGTAGCATAGAAATACATCATAACTCATTCTAAAAGGACAGCATTAACCTGATGCCAAAGCCCAAAAAAGGGTATTACAGAAAAAGAAAACTACAGAACCCATATTCCTTATGAGTATTGATACAAAGCTCCTCAAGAAAATACTAGCATATCAAATTTAGGAGCATATTAACAGGATAATATAACATGGGTAAATGGAATCTATTACTGCCTTTCTTGAAAGATACCCCAGGATAAGAGCAGTAATCCCATTCATGAGCACACCACTCCCTCCTGACCTAATCACCCGCAAGGCCCACACCCCCAACACCATCATACTAGGGAAAAGCTATCAACATACACATTTTGGAAGGATGCAAACATAGCAACAATCTTGAAAAAGTAAAAGATTCACATTCCCCAATTTAAAAATACTTCAAAGCTATAGTAATCAAAACATATGGCACTAAGGACAGGTTTATAGATTAATGAACAGAATTGAAAATCCAGAAAGAAATCTACATATCTACAGTTAATTGATTTTTAAAATATTTTTGTTTTAGGTGTAGGGGGACACAAGACCTTTATTTTATTTTTATGTGGTGCTGAGGATCGAACCCAAGGCCTGAAGCATGCTTGGCGAGTGTTCTACCACTGAGCCACAACCAAAACCCTAATTAATTGATTTTTGACTATTCCCAATGATAGTGCCAGGACTGTTCAATGGGAAAAAGAATGTCTCCTTTAGAAGATGTGTCATACAAAGAAAGGAGTAAAAAATGCAATTTGTAAATTAAAACTAAATACTAAAAATTATTCAAATAATTCAGTAGATGGCAGGAAATGGGAAAAAGGAACAAAAAGTAGATGCAACAAAAGGAAAACAATAAAATGGTAAGCCTTTACCTGAATATACCAACAATTACAATAAATCATCTAAAACTACCAACTAAAAGGTAGAGATTGGGCTGGGGTTGTGGCTCAGTGGTAGAGCACTCACCTAGCATGCATGAGGACCTGGGTTCAATCCTCAGCACCACATAAAAATAAAGGTTATAAAGATATTATCAATGCTGTCTACAAGAAACCCACTTTAATTGTAATCATATAGGTAGATTAAAAATAAAAGAATAGAAAAAGATATACCAATTCAGCTCAAAGAAAGGTGAATTGGTCATATTATCAAAGTAATCCCTAACTAAGGAAAACAACCAGGGATAAAAAAGGATATGACATGTCATAGGATGAATTCATCAAAAGATATGATAGTTTTTATTTCACACAGGAGCTCTGTTGTTAGGTGCATCCACATTTAATCTTGCACATGCATGATCACAGCAGCTCTATTCCTAATTGCCCCAAACTGGAAACAACCTAAATGTCCTTCAGTAGGTATATGCATACATGGAAAACTACTCAACAGTAAAAAGGCACAAGCTATTGATATGCAAAGCCATTAATGAATCTTAAAGGTATTATGCTGAGTAAAAATGCCAGTCTCAAAATATGCAGCACAATTTCATTTATAAGACATTCTTGCAAAGGCAAAGCCACAGTGATAAAAAGTAGATCAGGGATTGCCAAAGGATTGGAGGAGAGGGAGGACCTGATTTCAAAGTGGAAGTAACATAAGGGAGTATAGGGGGGTAATCAAAGTGTTCTATATCCTCACTGTGGTGGTCACAAGTACCTAAACGTGTATGCCAAAAAAAGTCAATTTTACTGCATTTTAATTGAAAACATAAAATTTTTAAAATCCCTCATCAAAAGCAAGATTGAAAACAAATGACCAATGTTTTCAACTCAAGATGTTAGAAAAAGAACATTGATAAAAGGAACAAAAAATCAGAAATAAGGAAAATAGTAAATAAATACCAAACATTAGAAAGAATCAATAAAACAAAAAACTAGTTTTTAAAGAGTATTAGTCAAGTAGAACTGGGGATATAGCTCAGTTGGTAGAGTGCTTGCCTTGCAAGCAAAAGGCCCTGGGTTCAATCCCCAGCACTGTAAAAAAAAAAAAAAGAATATTAGTCATATAGTTAAATATCATGACCAAGTATAGCTAATCTCAAGAAAATATAGATTCAAAATTAATATTCACTATATTAATAAATTAACAGAAAAATGTCTTACATCAAAACATGCCAAAAAACTATTGGGTGAAACCTAATACTACCCAATCTTAAACAAAATCTCTCAAACAAGAATGAGAGACTTCCCTAAACTTTATGAGTATAGTCTATCAGAGACCTACCTACTGAGTGGAAAAACATAAGCTATCCCCTTTCAAGTCAGAAATACCATGAGGATGCCCACTATCATCATGATGACTCAACATTAAACTAGGAAAAGCCAGAAGAGTGAATATTGGAAAGAAAGGGGATGCTACGGGCTGAACTGTGTCCCTCCAAAATTCATATGCTGAAGCCATAAACCCCAGTACCTCAGAATGTGATTGTATTTGGAGATTACTTAAAGAGGTATAAAAGTCAAAATGAGGTTGTTTAGGATAGCCCCTAATCCAATCTGACTGGAATCTTACAAGAAGAGCGTAGGATACACAGATATCACAGACCTGTGTACACAGAGGGATAACCGCATGACAAGACAAAAAGAAGGGGACCATCTATAAGCCAAGGAGAAACACCTCTGGACAAACCAACCATGCTGGCCCCTTGATCTTGAACTTTCAGCCTCTAGAACTGTGAGGAAAAAAATTTTGTTTAAGCTACAGAGTTTGTGGGAATTTTTGGAAAAACTACAAACTAATACAGGATGCATAGGTCACCTACCTCAAGAAGTCAAATCAATTAATTGATAACCAAATACAACTAATGAGTTTGATAAGGCAGTAGAATACAGGATCAATATGAAAATCATCTCTTTTCCTCCATGCTAGCAAAAGTCAATTAGAAAAAAACACACATGGGAAAGATGTTATTTTTAGTAGGAACCAAAATAAAATACTTAGGAATAAACTGAATAAACAAAAAAAGAGATATAAAGAACACTTAAATAAATGAAGAGATAGACTGCATTTGATGACAGGAAGGGAAGAGGGTCTAATTTGTTCACTGCTCACCTAAAAGGAAATAGAGGAATGATGTCAATGCTGTTGAGAAGTTGCACTGGTTCAAAAGCAATTTTCCCTGGCATGTTGTTTTTATCCAGTCAGTGGTATTTTTTCCCTCACTACTACAGGGGAGGACTTAGCCATATAAGAAGACATACAACAAACAAAAGCTAAAAATCCTGCAATAGTGCCTCCCATCCGAGCAAGAGCAAGTGGTAGCTGTTTTATCCCAAATTAGGTTCTGGTGGGACAGGAGGCTAGCTGAGAAAGCATATGAAGAATTTGCAAAAATATCATCCCTGTGTTGTAAGAGAGAGAGAGAGAGAGAGAGTGAGAGAGAGAAAGAGAGAGAGAGAGAGAGAGAGAGAGAGAGAGAGAGAGATAAGAAGGAGGAAGGGGAGGGAGGGAGGGAGGGAGACAGAAAGGGCAAGGGGTATAGGTCAGTGGTAGAGACTACCTAGCATGCACGAAGCCCTGGGGTTCAATTCCCAGCACAAAAAGAAAGAAAAAAGATATGGCCCTATGAATCCAATTTTAATTTGATGAAGTTGATACCTACTTTGAGCAAATGTGTTCAGGAATTCACATCTGGGCCAGCTACTTGGGAAGCTGAGGCAGGAGGATTGCAAGTTTGAGACCAGCACTGAGACCTTATCTCAAAATTTAAAAAAACAAATGGAGGAGTGTGGCTGGGAATGCAGCACAGTGGTAAAGTTCCAAGGGTTCAATCTCAAGTACCTTTTTCAAAAATCCACATCTGGAAGGGAAAAGTCAGAGTCCAGGGTTCAAGGCTACAGAGGAATCTGCTGGCTATGATGCTGGGTGTAAATGCCAATGGGCTCTAACTGGGCAAGGATTATTATTAGGAATGCCATTATCCAGGTCAGTGTTTTGGCTTTAAAGTCACATAACATAACATTTTGAGGGATTTACCCTTCTTTTCCTTTTTCCTTTTTTGGGGGGCAGGGTACTGGGGATTGAACCCAGGAGTGCTTTACCATTGGGCTACATCCCCAGCCCTTTCTGTTTTTCATTTGGACATTGGGCCTAAGTTGCTTAGGGCCCTGCTAAATTGCTGAGGCTGGCCTTGAATGTGCGATCCTCCTGTCTTAGCCTTCCATGTTGTTGGGATTACAGACATGTGCCACCACACCTGGCCCCTAGCTTCTTTTTCTTATAATCCCTATGATTTTTGTTTATAAATTTTTAGGACATGAGGTTTTTTCAAGAATATGTTGGGGCTGGGGAGATAGCTCAGTTGGTAGAGTGCAAGCACAAGGCCCTGGGTTCAATCCCCAGCATCCAAAAAAAAAGAATACGTACATGCCATGCTAACCTAATTTTTAAAAAAATCCTAATATGATCCTTCATGGAATTTGACAAGCTGATTCTAAAAATTCATTGGTAATAGAAAAAGCTCAATAACAGCCAAAAAAATTCTGGAAACATAAAAACAACTAAGGAGGTCTCTCTTTAACTGCTTTTGTGGTGTTGCTGGGCCAAGTATGGAGGGAAAGAGAGAAACAGAAGCTGAGTGAGCTATTTGTTCTCGTGAGGACTGGTTAAACCAGGTCCAGAAATCTTGGTTGCACACTGATGCAATTGGCTGCTGAAGGTAGGGTGGGCCAGGGGAACTTGGCATGTCCCTAAGACCAATTACACTTTAGCCTATAGATAATGGGTTTGCTGAGCATCTGTACTCTAAGGTCCAAAGCAAACTCGCAGAGGGGATTTGCTTCACCAGAAATCAGACCTACAGTAACTAAACTATATGTTATGGCCACTGGAATAGACAGACTGATTTTATGGAACAGAATAATAATAATAATATCTAACACACTGTGCTTAGCATGTGTTGGGCAATGCTTTAAATTATTGTATTTTTTTTTTTTTGGCGGTACTGGGGATTGAACTCAGGGCCTTAGTGCTTGTGAGGCGAGCACTCTACCAACTGAGCTATCTCCCCAGCCCTGTATTTTATATAATCCTCACAACAACCTACAAAGTAGGTACTATTAAAGTACTCTTACCACAAAAGGCCCAGAGAAGTTAACACTGCTTGCCTAAAGTCACACAGCTATTAAGGCACAGAACTGGAACTAGAATAGAAAATTAAACATACACATATATGGGAATTCAGTTTATGACAAAGATGAAACTAAATCATGGGAATAATGATGATGAGCTAGTTAATGGTGCTAGGGGGTAAATGAATATCCATGTGAAACAAAATTAAGTTAAAGTCTTACTTCCCCAATGTACAAAACTTAACTTTAGATAAAGAGCTAAAAGTTTAACTCCTACACAAGTTTTAGGTAAAAATATAAAAAGGGCTTCTTAATGAAAACACAAATATAAAAACTATAAAAACAGCACTGTGTGTTAGAATTAGAATCTTCTACATGCTAAAAATATTCTACACAAAATTAAGATATAACAGAATGAAATATTTTTCTATACTTTAAAAGAGCCAAGAAAGAGCATTCTGGAGGAAGAACCAGTCTGTGCAATGGTTCTGACACAGTGGTTGGTTGACAGTTTAATAAATCACAGGAAGTATAATGTGGATGGAGTAGGAAATGGGGAGAGATGAGAGAAAGAGGAAGATAGAAAGGAAGGTAGCAGCAGATGGTGCAGAACTCTGAGGGCCACAGTTAGAAGTTAGGTTTTCATTATAAAGTGGTAGGGGAAACAAGAGGTTTTAAGAAGAGTGATAGGTTAGCCCTCATGCAGTAAGAAGGTCACTTGACTATGATATGAGAACAGAAATGAGGCAATGAGATAGACAGGACTCTGGAACTGCTTCAGGAGTTCAGAAGACTGATGGCCCCAGAATCAGATTCACCCTGCTCCTTACTTCTATCTTTCTTCTCTCCACTGAAGCTTAATTATATGGAGGTCTGCATAAACATGAGAAAAAAAATACATGATGCTCCTCTCTAATAAAAAAATAATTCAACATATCCAGAACATATGTTGGAGTAAAAAATACTCCAACAAATCTAGAATACATAAAGAACTCCTACAAATCAATAAGAAAAAATTCCAATAGAAAAATGAGTGAAAGATTGAACAGATAATTCAAAGAGGAATAAAGAACCAATAAACATGTAAAACAAACTAAAATACCATCTTTTGCCATAGGATTAAAAAGGCTGATAATATCCACTGCTAGGGAAGGTTGTGGAGAAACAGGTTATTTTTCATACACTGCTCATATACTGGCCCTATTGGAGGACAACTTTGCACTATTAACATTTATCTTGTACATAACCTTCAACCCAGCAGGTCTGTCTACCCTGGACAAATATTAACTGGCACATGGGTACAAAGAATTATTAACAAAGATTTTCACTGCAGCATTTGTTAGTAACAGAAAAAT
Source organism: Sciurus carolinensis (assembly GCF_902686445.1). Lineage (NCBI taxonomy): Eukaryota > Metazoa > Chordata > Mammalia > Rodentia > Sciuridae > Sciurus > Sciurus carolinensis. Next base: position 44,116,712 of record NC_062232.1, read on the forward strand.
ACTTAAGAACAACCTAAATATCAACTGGTAATGAGTGGTTGAACGTATGATGTACATTTATGCTATAAAATACTAAACAGTAAGAAGAAATTTATGTGTTGATGAAGTAGATTTCTATGTACTAATGGGGAAAACAACCAAACAAATTGCAGAACCACACACAGTAAATAAACATACCTCTATTATATATGTCTACATGAGTGTGAACATGACAAAAGGAAAGGGGTACATCAAACTGGGCTTAGAGGGGGAAGAGTGTTAGTCATAAGGAATTTTTGCTTTCTCTACTTTGTTTTAATCTTGATCAACTAACACTAACCATATTATATAGTTTTCTAAAAATAATATTAAAACAAAACCTACATTATAGTTACCTGTATTATATAAACAAGCACATTGTAGTACTCAACAAATCTTAGCTTCAAAATACTCATTTTTAGGGCTGGGGAGATAGCTCAGCTGGTAGAGTGCTTACCTCGCAAGCACAAGGCCCTGAGTTCGATCCCCCCCCCCCCAAAATACTCATTTTTAAATATGAAAAGTCCACTAAAAAGCCCTAGTTATACATCCATAGCCACAAGGAACTGGTCTCAAGAACCACCTCCCCATGGGCTGGGGTTGTGACTCAGTGGTAGAGCGTTTGCCTGGCATGTATGAGGTCCTGGGTTTGATCCTTAACACCGCAAATAAATAAATAAATAAATAAATAAATAAATAAATGTCTATTGACAACTAAAAAAATATTTAACAAAAAAAGAACCACCCCCCTCCAACCAAAATCCCAGGATACCCAGTTCCTTTTATAAAATGGCACAGCATTTGTATATCTATGTACATTCTCCTGTATATTTTAAATCCTCTCTAGATTACCTGCAATATCTAATACAATATAAATGCTAAATAAATAGTTGTTATACTATCTGTACATGTTAAGTACAGATGTAATTTCTTTTTCCAAAGATTTTTGATACATGGCTAGTTGAATCTGCAGATGTAGGACTCACAGATATGGAAAACTGACTGTATATACCTTTGCAAGTGATGAACTGGCCAACACAAAACATAAACAATACAGGTGGTAGAAGAAAAATAAGAGGGAAACAAAGTTACCAGAGTGAAAACTGGACAGTACTAAAAATAGACAATGGCTAATTATAAGAACTACCATTTTTTGAGAATTTCCCATGAGCAAGACACTGGTGATTCAGGTGCTCTGTGTAAGCATAATCTCTAATTCTTACATCAACCTGTGAGATATTCTCCCATTTTACAGAACAAGAAAACATGACTCAGAGAAACTAAGTATCAGGCTTAATGTCAGGTGTTTGCTAAACAGGCTAGTCTTTCTTGGGGCTAGAATTGGGACTGGTGCTGGCTTGGACCCATGTGCTTAGCTGCCCTTACTATACTCTGCGTCCTTGAAGCATGCTCCCAAACTGTCCTGTTCATCCAGACTGGCATTCTCCTCCTCCTCTTCGCTTTCGGTTCTCCAATAAGCAGGGCGCTTGATGGTTCGCTTTCCTGGGGTGCGCTGAGAAGCAGGACTGCTAGACACTGTGCCCAGACCACTGCTGGAACTCCCACTGCTTCTGTCCTGCCCTCCCGTCCACCAGGCCTGCAGACTAGAGGTAGCCGGTGAAGAAGATGAGGACTGCAGGTTGGCCATGCACAGCATGCCCTGGATGGCCTCCTGAGTGCTGGGGGAGGCTGGAGCTTCACTGCAAGGGAAAGAGGAGAAATGCTAAGGAAATTTCTCTGGCTGTCAGAAGAAACCAGTCATCAGAATAGTCATGGAAAAGGGACATCAACTGTGGGGATCAGGATGGGATGAAGGAGAGAATCATCCAAGGTGAAAAACTAGGAATCAAGGTAATGGGTCAAGAAAGTAACAAAGACTGTTTTCCTGAAAAGCCAGTCGTCATAGCCTCAAATCTCTTCACAGACAACATGCAAGATGGCAAAAAAAAGGGGGCACTCCACCTTCCCTGTTCACCAATGCTGCATTCTTTCCTTTTTTTTAAAACAGTTCTCCTTCTGACTCTTCTGGCCTCTGTTCCAACTTCCAAGAAGCACAGAATTGATGCCCCCTTGAAGTCTATTCACCTTATCAGTGTCAGATCTGAAGTTCCTTGGGACAGGTTTCATGTCTACTTTATACTTTCAGCCTAAATGCCCTGGATAATTGTTTGTCCATTTAAATGGATCAATAAATATATGCTGATTAGTTGCCTAGCTCCTTGGCTGGAAGAGGGGTGATGCTGTCTCATTTCCTGGAAATGGGAGATCAAAGACAGTACTCACGTGAGGGCAGCATAGTCAGGTCCCCCCACCTGCCTGCTGGCCTTAAGTAGATCAAGAATTCCACCAGCTCCACTCCCATTCCCAAGCTTGCCTTCAACCCCTTCCACCATGTCTTCATCCGTTGTATAGTCTTCCTGTTGTGGGGAAAGAACATATCAACTCAGCTGCCCAGGGCTGGTCTGCTGAGACCCCAATACAAGGTGAACAGTTTGACTCCTAATATATCCTAAGTGCCAAGGGTAGACAAAGTACTAAGCAAAATATTTATTCTTTCATCTTAATCTCTATAACATCTTTGTGAAGCAGTATAATTCTATTTTACAAATAAGGAAAACAGGGTCCAGTGAAGCAAAATGATTTGCATAAGTTTCATCAGATACTTTTCTGCTGTATCACATTGCAATTTATTCTCTTTTGTACTACAGGTTTTTAAATTTTTCAACTAAATTGTAATATTCCTTTATATGCTGAGCAGCATACAATCTTTTACTTAATAAATATTTCAAGAATTGAATGGATAGAATATCTTTGCCCCTTTTTCAATTAAAATGATCATCTGTCTTCTATCTCCATGACCAGAATGAACACAAGACCAGATACTGGACAGGTACCTACCTCAATGTCAAACTCAACTTCTCCTGGTTCACGAACTCTGTTGGGGTCAGAGCACGGCTTTGCGCGGGGCAACTTCCGGGGAAATTCTAAAAAGCAATGGAATATACTTATTATGAAACTAAGATTGGTATCCAAGACAAACAATCAAAGGAAAGAAAATAAGACCATAATTTTTCTTGGAAGCAATAAGCACAGACAACTAATTTAGATATGTGAGGAATTAACTGAAAAATAAACCTCTAAAGGAAAGAAAATGATGGAGATCTACATAGCCTGGTAAATCAGAATGCCAACAAGCTCAGGCCTAAGGTTTTAAGTCTATCAAGAGAGCTAAAAACAAATGTAAGATGGGTAGGGCAGGAAAGAAAAAGAACAGATACACACTTGATCTTATTATCAGGGTAGCCTTCTCCTTTCCCAATCTCTCGTCAATCTGCAATTCATCATCTGAATCCAAGTCAAATTCATCCTCCATCACCTGTTCAGCCACCAGCCTTGCCTTGTCTGCCTTCTTGGCAATTTTGGCTCTCCGAGATTTGGCTAAACTCTTCACCCTCTTAGTACTGGAGAGAAAGGGAAAGAGAACATAAAAAGAGTCATGTAACAGGAGAGGGCTAGAGGTGTAGCTCAATGGTAGAAGGTATTCTCGGCATGCGCAATCCCCAAATTAAGGTAGTAATTCTCTCCAAATTGATCTATAAATTCAATGCAATCCCTATCAAAATTCAACCAGCTTTTTTTGTAAATGACAAAATGATAGTAAAATATACATGGACATGCAAAGGATTTAAAGTAGCCAACACTATTTTGAAAAGAACAAAGGTCAGAGAACTTATACTACCCAATCTCAATATTTACTTATAGCCTAAAAAGTTACAGCAATCAAGGCAGTGTGATGCTGGCATAAGGACAGACTATTAAATAGATTAGTGGAAAAGAATAGAAAGTCCAGAAAAAAACTTAAATTTATGGTCAATTGATTTTTGACAAAGGTACTAAAGCAATTCAGTATGGGGGGATTCTTGCGACAAAGAGTGCTATGTCAACTGGATATTTACATGCAAAGAAATGAATGATGACCCTTACCTCACATGATACAGAAAGGTTAACTCAAAATGTATCACATATCTAAATATAAAAGCTAAAACTATAAAACTTATAGAAGGAAACACAGGAACATACTTTGTGACCTGGGATTAGGTAAAACTAAAAAATTTTGTGCTTCAAATGAAACCATTAAGAAAATGAAAAGTAGGCTGGGCATGGTGGCACATGCCTCTAGCCCTAACTATTTGGGAGGCTGAGGGCAGGAGAATCTTTTGAGGCCTGGAATTTGAGACCAGACTGGGCAACATAACAAGACCCTGTCTCAAGAACAAACAAACAAACAAAAAGTCACAAACTGGAAAGAAATATTAGCAAATCATTTATCAGGTAAAGGAACTGTACACAAAATATTTAAAGAACTCTTAGAATTCGGTAGTAAGACAAGTCAATTTACAAGCAAGCAAAAGTTGGGCACGATGTTGTAGCCTGCAATCCCAGCAGCTCAGGTGACTGAGGCAGGAGGATCGCAAGTTTAAAGCCAGCTTCAGCAATTTAGGGAGACCCTGTTTCTAAAGAAAATATTTTAAAAAGAGCTCAGGATGTGGCTCAGTGGTTAAGTGCCCCTGGGTTTAATCACCAGCACCAAAAAAAAGAAAGAAAAAAAAGGCAAGCAAAAGATCCAAATAGACATTTCTCCAAAGTTAATATGTACAAATGGACATAAATCACACAAAAGACACTTGACATCAGTAGTAATTAGGAAAATGCAAATCAAAACCATCCTGACACTGGTGACAACATGGGTAAACCTGGAAGACATTCACCTAAGTGAAGCAAACCAAACACAGAAAGAATCTGTGCATGATCTCACTTAAAAGTGAAATCTAAAATGTCAAATTCATAGAAGCAATGGGTAAAATAGTAGTTACTAGGGGTAAAGTGTGTTAGAAGACATATTGGTCAAAGGATACAAAGTTTCAGTTACGTAGGATGAATGAGATCTAGAGACTTAATATATAGCAAAGTATTATCAATCCTACTATACTATGTACTTGAAATTTCCTAAAAGAATAGATCTAAGTATTCTTTTTTTTTTTTTTTTTTTTTTTTTTTTGGCGGTGCTAGGGATTGAACCCAGGGCCTTATGCTTGCAATAGATCTAAGTATTCTTCATACAAATACACATGCAAACACACAGATGGTAACTATTGTGAGGTGATTGATATGTTAATTAGTTTGACTAGTAATCATTTCAGAATGTAGATGTATATCAAAAACATCACATTGTAAACCTTAAATATATACAATTTTGGAGGCTGTGTATGTATAACAGTGGTAGAGTGCACAGCTAGCTATCACAAACTAGGCCCTAGGTCTGATAACCAGGATGACAGGAAAAAATATATAAGCACACACACAATTTATATTTTTTAAATACACACAATGAGGGCTGGGGAGATAGCTCAGTTGGTAGTGTGTTCGCCTTGCAAGTACAAGGCCCTGGGTTCAATCTCCAGCACACACAAACAAAAAAACAAAAAACAAAAAACCACAATGAGGTAGCCCTTTATTCCCACCAAAATAGCTATCCTCAAAAAGGCAAACAATATCAAGTGCTGTCCAGTATGTGGAGAAACTTAAGATTTCCGGTGGAAATTTAAATGGTACAGACACTTTAGAATAATGTTGGATAGTTTTTTAAAAAGCTAACCATGGAGTTATCATATGACCTAATATTTTAATCCTAAGCAAGAATCAAAAATATATGTCCAGGCTGGGGATATAGTTCAGTTGGTAGCGAGCTTGCCTTGTAAGCACAAGACCCTGGGTTCAAACCCCAGTACCACAAAAAAAAAAAAAACTTTAACATGAATACTTAGAACATCATTATTCAGAAGAGCTCCAAAGTAGAAGCAATCCAAAGGCTTTTAACTAGTGACTGGATAAACAAAAGTGGTATATCTATACAAAAGAATACTATTCAATGATAAAAAGGAACCAACTAATGAAACATGCTAAATTGTGTATGAATATGAAATACATCATGCCCTGAAAGAAGCCAGATGCAAAAGATCATGTTGATTTCATTATGTGAAATGTCCACAAAAACAAATCTATAGACAGAAAGGAAGATCAGCAGTTGCTGGAGACCCGTATGAGAATGAGTGCATATGGCCATAAGGAATCTTTTTGGTATGAAAGAAATGATCTAAAACTAGATTCAGGGGCTTGGGGTTTAGCTCAGTGGTAGAGTGCATGCCTAGCATGTGTGAATCCCTGGGTGCAGTCCCCAGCACCAAACAAACAAAAACTGGATTGTGGTGATGGTTGTATGATTCTATAAATTTACTAAAATTCATTTAATTGTACACTTGGAACAGGTTAGTTTTATGGCATATAAATTATACCTCAAAAGATCCCACTCATACAAAGAACCTAAAAACTTTACTTCTTAAAAGTTGAAAATGGAGTAATGGTTACCAGAAGCTAGGGAGAAAAGGAGAAAGGGGGAAATTAAATAGTCAATCAATGGGTACACAGTTATTGTTAGGTAGGAGGAATAAGTGCTGGCATTCTACGGCATAGCAGGGTGACTATAATTTATAATAACATGTTTCAAGATAGTTAAAGGAGAGAAATATGTATGCAAAATAAAGAAAGAATCACTCAGATTGGGGAAGTTGCTCAGTGGAAACCTCCCCCGCCCCAGGTTCAAGACCTTGTATCAAAAAAGTTTTTTCTTAAAAGTAAATAATTGGTTGGGGTTATAGTTCAGAGGTAGGGTGCTTGCCTAGCATGTGTGAGGCACTGGGTTCAATTCTCAGCACCACATAAAAATAAATAAATAAAATAAAGGTCCATCAACAACTAAAAAATATTTTTTAAAACATAATTAATTACTCTGAGTTCATCATTACCTAATGTATTATGAATCAAAGCATCACAGCATACCTCATAAATATGTAGAAATAATATGTATCTATCAAAAATACATATCTAAGAAGGAAATGGAAAAAATTCAAAAGTGGCTTTAGCAATCCTGTTACATATAGTAAACAACAGTTTTTTTAAAGGAATAACTTTCTGGTAAATCAGTGTATTCATACATTCATCTCACAGTCATTTTGTTGAAGTATCTTTCAAAGAACTATTATTAAATTGACCCATTTTCTACTTCATATGCTTGTTGGAGGATTAAATGAGTTAATGCAGAGCCTGACACATGTCAAGTGGCCAATGGTAGCTAATAGTATAATTAAGTTGTCTGGGTCTCGGTTTTCATTTGAGTAAAATGGGCATAACGATACTTACTTTGATGGTTGTTTTAAGAACTAAATAAAATAGCATATGTAAATAGCTAAAACAGTTTGACACAATGCAGATCCTCAATCAATGTTATCTGCCCTGATCTTTTAATTTCTAATTTTGAAAATCTGAAACATTTATAAAAATAAAAATGTACAATGAACTCCCATCTATCACCTAAATTTCAGCAAATGTGAACACACAGAGAATCTTGTTTCATCTACACCTCACTCCTTGCAAAATGCTGAATTTGAAAAAAAGCCCAAACATATTATCATATGATCTGTAAACATTTCTACACCTTGACTCTCTCTATTTACTTAATCACAGCTTCTGAAAACTGCAGCAGCTAAGAGAAAGACTGGTAGGAGAGGGGTAATATCTCCCAATATCCTCAATGGCCATTATAAACTGGAGTCTTAGGGCTCTCAATTTTTTCCTCTCCAGGAAACCTACCAGGAATTCTGAACAAAGGCAATGCTCAATGTGTTCTCTAATCTTACTCTTCAGTAACTCACTTCTCAAACTCCAAGAATAGTTGTGCTTTCAGAATCTGCCCTACCCTTATTCCATTCTCTTATCTTCCAGTCACACAGAACTACTACACACTACACTCTCCCTTGAGATTTAAAGTCAACCCTTTTCTACAAACAGGCTATTAAAGTATTGTTATTGTTTGTTTCTACATCATTATTCATACTCTTTACTTGACTCTTTTTTTTTTTTTTTTTGCGGTGCTGGGGATTTGAACCCAGGGCCTTGTGCTTGCGAGGCAAGCACTCTACCAACTGAGCTATAGCCCCAGCCCTTTACTTGACTCTTGACTCTGCTGTCTAGTGTTCTAAGTATCCAGGTGATAGCACTTACTGCCCTCCCCTGCCTTTGCTTCCCTACATATTTCAGGGTTTACTGATGAACTACTGGTCATACCCATAACATCATCATTACCTTTGATCTCCATTTTTATCAGCAGATTTATAAGAACTACCATTTATGAAGCATCTACTATGTGCCAGTCACTGTGATAAGAACTTTACATATATTATATCATTTAATCCTCCCAATAATCCTAAAGCAAGCTTCATATGTAGAAAGATAAAATGAAAACACTGAGAATCAGAAAGATGAATTGAATTGCCAAGGTGTCACAGTAAATACAGTGTCAGAGTTGGGATTCAAACTCAGGACTACATATGCACACACATAAATGTGTGCACACATGATTTAAAAAAAAACATGGAACTATACTCTTATACATTATTTTGTAGCCCAATTTTTTCACTTAAGAATATATCTTGAAATGGGGCATGATGGTGCATGCCTGTATTCCCAACTACTTGGGAGGCTAACACAAGAGAATCCCTTGAGCATGAAAGTTCAGAAATAGTCCCAACAATAGAGCAAGACCCCATCTTAAAAAATATAGATATACAACTAGATAGATAGATATCTATGTCTGTCTATCAAGCTTATCTGTTTATCTATCTATCTATCTATCTATCTAGGCCATCTTTCTGTGTCAATGGATATTAAAATGTCCCATTCTTTCAAACAACTATATGGTATTTCATTCTAGAAGACATATCATAAGTTATATATCTAACCTTTACTGATAAATATTTGACTGCTTCTAATTACTTACTACTACAAGTAGTGCTGCAGTTGAGCAATGAACATTTCTCTTTACACACTTGTGCAGCTTTCTATCAATAAAATTCCAAAAATCAAAAATCAAATCACAATTTGAAAGGCCTATAAAAAACTAATGCTTTTGATCAGTACAATACTTTTATCAACCAGTGGTTCCATCCCACTGACTAATAATAATTCTAGATTTATATACACATTTTCTTAGGACTGCCAATTAGATTCCACAACTCTGCTCCTACCCACCATGATTCTCTGATGTAAGCAATGATACATGATAATATCTGGGTATTGCCCTAAGTACGGTCCTCCCCCTCCCATGTCCAATCCCTGGGTCCCAATTCCACTCCTTGTATTAGTGGCATATTGCCACCAACAATCCCCAAAACTGTTTTTCTTTTTCCCATCTCACCTGCCATTAGCCATCAATAGGGTCAACGGGCTCTCATTCCCATCAAGGTCCATGTCTGGTGAGTCATCATCTGAGTCATTCAAGCAGGTACCAGTGATGTTGAACTGCAGGAGGAGGAGGCTCAGTTGTCACCAGTCTGAGACTCCCAGTTGAATCAAGATGGACAGTTCCCTCTGGTTTCACTGGTTGAGTTCACTGTCAAACCCCCTGAACCAAGGCCTTCTATTGTATCACCCCACCACCACCCAATAATCACAGGAGTAGGAGGTTGAGAATGGATGGCTCAGGGAAAATCTACCAATCTTATAAAACATGTTCCCTAAAAAAAGGAGAGGGCCATCTTCATACGCCCATGGAGGGCACCATAATCTTGATGTAAGGTGGAGGGCTTTTCTCAAGGACCTGTTAAAGACTCCAATCTGACACACAATGTTCTAAAATCTCATTTCCATCCCAGCATTTCAAGATTCAGCTCAAACGTCGTATTTTTTAGAACAGAGCTCCTGATCATCTCTTCTACTCAGAAACAGACTCAACCCGCCTCTGTCTCTCAGGGTCCCACAAATACCCTTCATTGTGGCATCCACAACACTTCATTGCATTCATTTATTTTAATGCCTATCTTTCTCACTAATCTATCAGCCTCTTGAGACTTACATTCACAGCACCTATCACAGTGCCCAGCATAGAAAAGGTCTCAATAAATGCTTGTTAAATAAGTGGAACTGGTAGCCAAACGCTAAGGGTCCTAAGGGAAGTTGGAGCAGGACAGGACTGTCTGTCCTTTTGAAACTCTGCTCTTCCAAGGGACCCAAAAGTGTTGGGCTGAACCCATGGGCCAGCACCCACCTTTGCTTTCTGGGAAGAGCCTGTCTTCAGTGTCTGATGATTGTATGGGTCCATGAGATTATAGCTCAACTGGCCAGCAAGCCCCAAGGCTGAACTCTCCTTGCCCTTTTGCTCTGCCTTCTTGAAGAGTTCCTTGGGCTTCAGGACTTTCTTCTTTGGAACACTTTTGGAGGGCAGTGACAGCCTGGACATGGACATTGAAGTGGAATGGGCTGGCCTGGTTAAGGGAATGGAGCCAGCTGGGAAGATCCTCTGCAGCCCAAAGATATTGCTCGTCTTCCCAACGTTCTGTTGGAAGATGTCCTATAAGAGTGTTAGTACATGAGGGGGTTAGAGCTTACTCAAGGGTTCTCTATGCTAAGAGCAGAGGTCTGTTCCCGGCACTCGCAGTACTGCCATGGAAGTGGCTTACAAATGCTCCACATATGCACACCCTAGTTTCTGCACAAGTCATTCAAGAATTTATTGGGTGGCATTTCTTTGCCCAGCCATTGACAAGTAAGAAGACGAGCAAAAGAAAGGTCCAGTACTATTGTCAAAATTGGAGAGAAGACTCCAGGAGTAGCTGACATACAACAGAAAATAATCAAGTATTAAACTGTATGATTCAAATTTTAAGGACTATAGGATTTGAGAGGAGGAGAGAGGTTTTAATACTAATTTTGCTACTAGCTAGCTATGTGACCTCAGGAAAGTTATCTGACTACCCTGAAGTTCTGTTTGTTCAGCTCTAAAATTAAGGGACTAGATTGGACATGAGGTTTTCAAAGATTCCCGTGGTTCTTTAGAGCTTCTTGGGAAAAGCCCTAGGGACTGAAAGTAGGTGGAAAGCAGATGAGAAGAACAAATAGAGCCCTAAGCCTCCTACCTTCATCCTAATCAAGGCAGCTGTACTTTGACTCATTGTATACACTAGATTTCCACATAAGGTTTCATTTGAAAAGAGGATTCTGCTGCTTTAAAACATTTGAAAGCCAAAGGACCAGATATGCTCCAAGTTCTCTTTCAATCAACCCAAGTACACTGTGTGCCCAAGACTGACTTGAGTAGGAAGAGTCAGAGAAAAGGTAGGCCTTTAATTAAATCCTGAAGGATTTTAACACTTGGAGTGGAGGAAAATGAGGTAGGAGGTGGACACTGTAAAGTGTTGTGTAGGCAGTGAAACACTGCAAGCAGTGAGGCTAGAAGTCCAACTTCTATTAACTCACTTGACCACCCTTCTAGCATGTATGTATGCCCTGGGGTGCTAAAATGGAACTTTACTGCTCCTGAGCTAAAAAGACAATTTAAATATCCTCAAGTCCAATTCTCCTCTGGTGCCTCTACTACTTCACCAGCCCACACTGGGTTCTCTCTGCTACAAAGTTTATTAATAACAATAGCTCACATTTATTGAGTACTTACTCTGCCAGGCACTGTGTGAAGGAGCTCTACATATATTAGCTATTAATCGTACCAAAGTTCTGAAAGGTTGGTTCCCACTTTAAAGATGAAGAAACTAGGCTCTGAAAGGCTTTCAAGTGACAGAGCAGGAACCAGAAACCCAGGTTTCTCTGAGTCTCTTACCACTATACCTTACTGCCTTGTGGTATATGCCACCTGTTGAAACATGGCTTTGTAATAATCTTCAACCTGAGAGAACTGTCATTTTGTAGAGTGCAGAGACTGAGTCAAAATATTAATGACAACAACAACTATAACTACCACCACCACCACCCACCACCAGAATTTGAATACCTACTATGTGCCAAGCACTATACCAAATGCTCAAACCACATTACTTTATTTATTCCTATTAACAATACTTGAGTAGGTATAATTATCCTAATTTTAGAGATGTTCAGGAAACTGAGGCTTAGAGAGGTTAATTTTGTTCAGGAGCCTCTACTAAACTAGGAGTTCTCTTTTGGACAGGCACTGTATTTTATATATATATACATACAAATACACTAAGAGCCTTGCCCAATGTGTTACATGCATTTGAAGCACAAAATAATTACCTTAATGACTGACTGACCCCTTGGTGGGGTCTTTCCAACCCTTTTGCTTAGGGTCTATGCCAACTACAAAGTCCTGACCTGCCACTTGAGTCTTGAGCCCTTCCCAAATGCCTTCCCTTCCCCCATGTTTCTTACTTCAACAAGGCGGATCTCCCTAGCCAGATCTTTAATGAGCTGTACAGTCCGCACTGTATCCGGGATCTCATCTTCATGGTCTGGGAGAGCCTGTCAAACAAGAGGCATGAGAAATAGACCCCACACAAATAGCTCATTTGTTATAATTTTCAACAAACAAGCCAAAGCAATTCAATTGAGAAAGGGTACTCCTTTTTTCCAAAAATTGGTACTGGACCAATTAGATATCCATATATTACAAAAACATCAATTCACTTCTTACACTCCCCCTTCCCGCCCCACACACAAAGGATCACAGACCTAAATGCAAAACCTAAACTATACACCCTCTAGAAGAGAGGAGAATACCTTTGTGACCTTTGGGGCAAAGATTTCTTAAGACACAACTACATGAACCAGAAAAGAAAATTATGATCAATTGGATTTATAGAAAATAAAACCCTGGGGATGATGATGTCACTTAGTGTTAGAGCACTTACCTAGCAAACACAAGAACCTGGGTTGGGTTCAATCCCTAACATCCCCCCTCGAAAAAAACCAAAATTGCAACTGAAAAAGTTAAAGTGTCTGGGGATATAGCTCAGGTGGTAGAGTGCCTCCCTAGCATGTAGAAGGCACCCCAGCACCACCAAAAAAAAAAAAAAAAAAAGGCTGGGCTGGGGATATAGCTCAGTTGGTATACTGCTTGCCTCATATGCACAAGGCCCTGGCTTCAATTCCCAGCACCACGCAAAAAAAATATATAAAACATGAATCTGATAAAGGACAGTATCAGGAGACATGAGGGATTCAGTTGTGGGCTTGGGCCATAATCCTTACAAAGCCAAGGACCTTAATCTTAAAAAGATCAATAGGAACGAGCCATCTTCTCCATTGTGAGGACAGAACTCACTGTTGACTGATCACCTACAGGCCCACAGCTAGCTCAGTACGTACCCAGGGAGATACCTGATAGTTGTTTATTTTAGTACTGGGAATTGAACCCAGGGATGATCTAATGCTGAACTATATCCCCAGCCCTTTTTTAAATTTTTGAGACAGGGTCTCATTAAGTTGCCCAGGATGACCTCAAAATTGCAATCCTCTTTCTTCAGTCTCATGAGTACGTGGGATTAGAGAAGAGTGCCAATGGACACCATCTTTTTAATGTTTACAAAATTTTCCTTTGTGATATCTTCCACCACTTTTCACTTCATTTCTGTATCCAGAGGGCTGACTCTGACAAACTTCTTAGCATTTCCTTCTTGTTTCCTCTTGGTTTGATTCTTCCCCGATCCCACACTCTTTAAAATATACTTGGAATTTATTTTGGTGGTTGGGAACCCATGTGACCCAGCTGGATACTCTTTAATGGCTCCCTCTCTCCCAGACCAGGGACTCAGGGAGATGCCTCCTATGAAAGTCATCTGAACATCACAAAAGACTTCTTCCTTGAGAGTGGGTTCCGTAGAACTGCATCCTATCACCCTCTGGTCATGATGCTTGGGATCACTACTTGGTTCCCAGGTCTGTCCTGGCTCAGGGCATGAGTGCTTAGGATTCACCCACCCACTTCCCTTTTCGTATTCCTAGGACAGAGTCACTCTGAAGTTTACTTCATGGTAGGGATCAGAGATGAAGTTAAAAGTTAAAGGTGTACTCCTCTGTACACCTGAGGAGTACAGAGAAGCAGAATCAGTTTAAGGTCCATGTGTAGGTAAATTCAGGGAGAAAGAGAAGGCCCAAAACACGAAGTCTAAAAATGTCAATGAGGAAGTTTGGCAATAGAAAATGGAGAGAATGTGCAGGTTAAGCTCACAATGGCTTAGTGACACTAAGGTCACTGTAGACAGGGGAAGAAATTTGTAGACTATTTGAAGCCTAAATATGTATTACTATTTCTTCTAATTTTTGTATTTCTTAGAGTTGATTGTTTGTTTAAAAATTTTGAAAATATAATCCATTCTATTTTTACATTTTCAAAATATACATAAAAAGAGCCTGGTGTTAGGGGCTGGAGTTGTGGTTCAGTGGTATAGCGCTTGCCTGGCATGTATGAGGCCCTGGGTTTGATACTCAACATGTAAATAAATGAAATAAAAGATGCACTGACAACTAAAAAAATTTTTTTAAAAAAGAGCGTGGTGTGGTGGTAATATGTCTGTAATTCCAGCTACTTGAGAGGCTGAGACAGAAGGACTGCAAATTCAAGGCCAGCCTCGGCAACATAGTGAGACTCTGTCTCAAAATAAAATAAAAAGGGCTAGGGATATAGTTCAGTAATACAGTACCCTTGGGTTCAACTCAAAGTACCATAAATAAATAAAGTAATCCAAGGAATCCTAGCCCACAATTCTACTCTATATCCAGGAGCCCACAAGCCTCTTGTCTCTTCTGTCTCACCAAAGTATCTATCTATACAAAGCCAGTCCCTAGAGAGGGCAGAATGTCTGAGGAGGTAAAGAAATAGAAATATTTACTTCTTTCCTTGTCCAGGCTCTAAAAGCCAAGTTCAGGGCTTTGCCACCATGGACCAGGTAGGAGGCAGGGTGTCTCCTGTTCTCTCGCAAACCTAAAGGGATAAAGAAGAATGTAATATCGACAAAGTCATGCAGGGAAGTGAAGAATTGTTACCTTTGTCGAGCAATCAGGAAAATGCACAGGGTTCTGAGCACAACTCAAGATCTCAGTTATTCTAACAGTATTCACTTGCTGAGAACCCACTTACATGCTAGGCACTTAAGATCTATTATCTTATTTAATCCTTAGACCCACCCTGCAAGCCATGAATGATTATCTTCTTTTTATAGTTCAGGAAACTGAAACTTAAAGAAGGACACACATGTGTGATAAACACTAGAGTCAGACTTAAACTAGGGCTGGGGAGATAGCTCAGCTGGTAGAGTGCTTGCCTCGCAAGCACAAGGCCCTGAGTTCGATCCCCGGTACAAAAAGAGTTAAACCATGTCTATTTGAATCTGGGGACTGTGATCCTACCATTACATTACTCTGCCTCTTAGGTCTCAAAATGAGAAATGTTCTCAGGAGAACAACGATTACTACCTACACAAGTTTGAAGGGTCATTAATGTAGAAGAGTCTATCTAGGTGGTAGAATAAGGGATTAAGGTACTGAGTATGAAACTGTACTCATTGGGCTCTTAGGTCCTTTGTAACTCAGAAATACTGATTCCTTCTGGCCAAGTCACCTTAAAAAAATCAATCTCAGGCCTGAACAAGGAACTCATTCCATTTCAGAACAGACTAAGAAAGAAGAAACCAGTTAAGTTGGCTTCCATCTGGACTGATACCTAGGAATCAACATGATGATGCCAGGATGGTCAGTACTCATCTTTATTGCCATGGGAAGCACATCCAGGAAACTCTTAGACTAATCCAAACTGTGCTTCTGACCTTAACTAGCAGGAAATAGGAGTAATTTCACTGTGATCCAATCTTCTCAGCTACACTTGGTAAACAAAAAGATTTAAATCCATGCTGTGCCATACATTAGGCTGAATAAAAAAACATATCTCAAAAGATCATATACTGTATGGTTCCATTTATATAGTATTCTTGAAATGATAAATTACAGAGATGGAAAATAGATTAGTGATTTCCAAAAATCATGGATAGTGCAGGGGAAGAAAGTGGGTAAAAGTCTAAAGGGATATCATTAGGGATAGTTTTAAAATAGCAATTTATTACTTTTTACATTTTTCTATTTTATACATGTAAGGTATACAACATGATGTTTTGATATACATAATATCATCTTTGGGATGATGGAATACCACTGTTTCTGAGGTGATAGTTATTCATATTTCTTTCTCTCTCTCTCTCTCTATCAGGAGCAGGGAAAAGGGAAGAGTTGGCAAAGGGCTCCATACCTCGAAATATATCCAAGATGTGCTTTCCCACATACCAACAGATGGTCTCAAAGTTGGGGAACTTGAAAAGGTCTGCTGTGCTTAGCCTCTTCTCAATCTCATAGGCTCTAGAAGAAGGAGACATAACAACAATAACAAGGATCCATTTATGGAGCACATGCTACGTACCAGGTATTAGTCTGGATGCAATGTATCTATCTCTGATCCTTACAATGAACCCATAAAATCTTGAATTACACAGAAGACTTTAGCCTCAGACGTTATATGACTTGCCCAAAGTCACATAACTACTAAGTGAGGAAAAGATATTAATTCTCAAGCTGAACATCATCAGAAACCAGAATCCATTCTTTCTGATTGTCTTGCCTCTTATTATGCTGTGCTCCTCACCATACAGAAGAGCTCAAGAATTCTGGTGGAAATGAATGACCAACTTCAGTACTTACTTGAGCTGCATTTCAATGTTAAGGCTGTGTAAAAAATTCCCGCCAAAGGCAAGGCAGTCCACAGGGGTCAGAACAGCATGGATCCAACCTGCAGAATTAACAAGGCAAAATCATAGCTGGCAGAAGGCCTTTCTTCCTCCAGAAATCTCTACTGCTTGTCCAGCTTAATCTCAACTCCTTAAGAACAGTTAACCTAACAGTGACACAGAACACTCTTAGTTCTTTTACCATTTCAACACCCAACCTGGCATAGTCTTCCATCATTATAATCCTGAACTGAATCAACCTATGGGGTTAATAAACAGTTTCCACTTCCCTCCTCTCCACTACAAAAATCTTTCTCTTGTCTTATCACCCTCTCTCATCTCTCAGAATATCACATCCTTGTCATAATGGTTTCTTTTAACTCTAACCAGAGGAGGAAAAAAAAATAACTTTTGTACTATACAGACCTGGGTTCAAATTCATCAATTTCCTGGCTAAACATCTACTTCATAGGTTGGTTGTAAAGCATGCACCCATTTAGAACACAATTTCCTCCTGGCCCTTCTCTTCCTGAAACCTTGAGATTTTTCTTAAATCTTTCCTATGTTCATCTCCCCTTCTCCATCTATTCTTCCATCATACTAATGCCTTGGTTCAGATCTCTCATTATCTCTTATCTTGGCTACTGCAACAGCCTCCAAACTGGCTCCTCTACATCCACTATTCTTTAGGTGTGATCCAAGTAACTCTTGGGTTCCCTCAGACTCTTTCAGAGAATATGAGAGACCAAAACCCTTTGCTCAAACTACCAAAATGCAAATACCAGTAGACTGTGATAAGCTACGAATGTATAATGTTAATAACTACAGCAACCACTAAAAATAACTATAGCAAGTAAAATTTAAGAGGTCCAGAACATTCAAAATAATCATGAAAAGAAACAGTTGAAGAATTGAAAATTCCCAATTTCAAAACTTATTACAAGTATATAATTGAAACAGTGTTACTGTCACAAGGATACAAATCAATGTAACAGAATTCAAGGTCACAAATAAATCCATACATCTATAGTCAACTGATTTTTGACAGAGATGTCAAGATACTTCATTGGGAGAAAGAATACTCTTTTCAAATGGTCTGGGACAACAGGGTATCTACATGCAAAATATTGAAACTGGACCCTTTCCTCACACCATATAGAAAAATTAACTCAAATGGATAAAATATCTAAATGTAAGAACAAAAGAAGTATAAAACACACAGAAGAAAACACAGACAAAAATCAGTGGTAGAACACTTGCCTAGCACGTGTGATGCACTGGGTTTGATTCTCAGCACCACATATAAATAAATAAATGTCTGTTGACAACTAAAAAAATAAATTAAAAAAAAAGATAAACAGCTATTGTATCATCCTGCAATTCCCTTCCCATGTACATAATCAGGAGAACTAAAACTACAGATTAAGTATCCCTTATGTGAAATGCTTGTGACCAGAAGTTACAGATTTCAGATTTTTTTCAGACTCCAGAATATTTACATATATACAACATCTTGGGGATGGGATGCAAGTCTAAACATGAAATTCATTTCATTCATATTTACTTTATATGTATACACTAAAGGAATTTTAATATATTTTTAGGTTACCTGTGTTTTGACTATGACCTATTACCAGGCCAGATGTGAAATTTTCATGTATTATGTTGGTGATTCAAAAAGTTCCAGATTTTAGGGTTGGGGATGTGGCTCAGTGGTCAAGTGCTTGCCTTCCATACATGAAGCCCCAGGTTCAATCCCCAGCACCACACACGTGAAAAAATTTCAGATTTTAGGTCATTTTGGATTTCATATTTTCAGAACAGAAATTCTCAAACCTGTTATGCTGTCACAATAACTTATACATGAATGTTCACAGCAACATTATTCATAAATCAAAAAAATGGGGGTGCTGGGAATATAGCTCAGCCGTAGAGCACTTGCTTAGCACGTATGGGGCTCTGATTTCGATCCTCAGCACCACAAAATTCAATTGTCTATCAACTGATGAATGGACAAACAAAATGTGGGAAAACCACACTGTAGAGTATTATTTATTCAAAAGAACAAAGAACTTATAAATGCTATAACATGGATGAACTCTGAAAACATGCTGAGTGAAAGAGGCCAGAGACAAAAGATAACATATTACATGATTCCATTTATATGAAATAGTCAAAGGAGAAAATTCATATGCAAAGGAACAACAAAAGTAGTTGCCAAAGGCTGGGAGGAGGGAAGAATATTACGTGACAGCTGCCAGGCAAGGTGGCACACTCGGGAGAATGAGGCAGGAGGATCGCAAGTTCAAAGCCAGCCACAGTAATTTAGTGAGGCCCTGTCTCAAAATAAAAACAAATAAGAAAAACAGGCTGGGGATGTGGCTCAGTGATTAAGCACCCCTGACTCACTCAATTCCTGATTTAAAAAAAAAAAAAAAAGAGGGGCTGGGGAGATAGCTCAGTCAGTAGAGTGCTTACCTTGCAAGCACAAGGCCCTGGGTTCGATCCCCAGCACCCAAAAAAAAAAAAAAAGAATGAGTGCTAATGGGACAGGGTTTCCTGCTGAGGTGGTGAACATTTTCTAGTAGGAGATAACAAGTAATGGTTGCCCAACCTTGCAAATATACTAAAAACAACTGAATTGTACCCTTTAAAGTAGTAAATTCTATGGTATATGAATTATATCTCAAACTTTTTTCAAAAGTGAATTTAAATGGAAATGAAAATACAACTAAATTTGTGTGACACAGCTAAATCAGTTGTGAAAGGTAAATTTATAACACTAAATGCTTACATCAGAAAAGAAGGAAAGTATTCAATAATCTAAGCTCTCATCTCAAGTCTAGAAAAAGGAAAGGAAAGTAAATCCAAAGCAAGCAGAAGAAAGGAAAAATAAAGATAAAAGCAGAAATCAATAAAAATTGAAAACAGAAAGATAACAGAGAAAAATCAATGAAACAAATGGTGGTCCTTACAAAAGATCAATGAAATAGACCAACTCTAGTGAGACTGATAACAAATAAAAGAGAAGGCACAAATAGCATCAGGAAGGAAACAGAGGATATCACTAGAGATCTGGAAGACATCGAAAAGGTAATAAGGAAATACTATGAAGAACTATACACACATAAATTCTAAGGAAAAGTTTTTGAGGTGTGGTCTCACTATGTTACCCATGCTGGTATCAAACTCATGAGCTTGGAGCTAGAGTTGTAGCTCAGAGGTAGAGCACTTGCCTAGCACGTGTGAGGCACTGGGTTTGATTATCAGCACCACATAAAACAAATAAATTAAATAAAGGTATTGTGTCCATCTACAACTAAAAAATATATTTTAGAAAAAACTCATGAGCTCAAGCAATTCTCCAGATTTAGCCTTCCAAGTAGCTGGCACATGCCACCATACCTGGCCTATGCACATAAATGTGACAATTTAGATAAAATAGGGCTGGAGGCATAGTTCAGTAGTAGATTGTGTGCCTGAGATGTTCTATCCCAAATGTCGCAAAAAAAAAAAAAAAGAAAAAAGAAAAAATACAGAACAGATCAATTCCTTGAAAAGCACAGATTACTACAACTCATCTAACATGAAATGGATAATTTCAATAGTCTTATAAATATTAAAGAAATTGAATGTTAAAGAGTTCCTGAAAAAAAAAAATCTTCAGGTTCATGCGATTTTTCACTAGAGAATTTTACCAAAGATTTCAAGAAAATTTAACAATGTCTTAATTAACTGTGATTAAATAAGACAAGCTAAATCTAAGTAAATGGAGAGATATACTGTGTTCATGGGAGACTTAATCAAGTAAAGATGTCAACTCTCAATTGAGACAAGTGGGGAACTATTTCCCACTTTCCCACACAAACTTAAACCCCACTCAAGATCTAAGAATTCTAACAGTAAAGCCCAGATACATATTGTTTAAGGGAAAAGGTTCCACCCTCACCACAGGTTATTCTAATTTATTGACTAGAGTATCAGCCTTCAAGTCACTATCACTATAGTTATACTGGGAGCAGGGAGAGCCCTGTTCTCTGTCTACCAAGTTGACATTAACCCAGTGGAAAGAACTCCACCAGACTCTTCCTGGACACCCAACCCAATCCCTATCTGTAGCCTCCCAAAGCAACCATGCTGCTCACTGGCCACCACGTGAATCTTCCTGAGGGTCTAGCTCTTAGTACTCAGCTGGTATGAGAGAGACATCCCACATAATCAGAATAATATATTATGGGAAGAAATTGGCTATGGTGCATAGCTCTGCTCTTTACAACTTCCCCAAACCTCCCCCACAGGAGCCCAGGAAAGACCTGTAGGAATGAAAAGTGTCTGTCCTTGCTTCACGGAACACTTGTAGCACTTGTCCACCTGGTCCCCAAAGAACATCTCGTTCTGATTAGAGGAGCTGCTCCAGCACTCAAAGAGAGTCAGATTAGCATTTGTTGGGCGGATCAGGTAAAAAATCTTCTCACCCTGAAACAAAAATAAGTTGAAGGGTCAAATACCATGAATTGCCAGAAAAGTCCTTTGGGGATGTTCCAAAGGCCTAGTCTCTGTCCCATATTCCATGACTATGGCAAGATGTCAGTGTTCTTTCCCAGACACATCAGGCATCATTTTTATGTGAATTTAGAAAACTTCAAAAGTCTTTTTTGCACTTTTAAGTTTCTAAACATATGACAAAAACAATTTTGAAAGAGCATTTTGAACAAAATTGTTCAAGTTAGGACAAAAGTACACCAAATGTTTCTATTTTAGATACAACACCAAATGAAAACAGCCTCTATAGATGAGGAGATCAATACTACTAACCCTAGGAGAATTTAAGGCCACATTACTGATGAGAAGAAAATTGAATTTGCCTTTAAATGCCATTTACAGAGTGTTCCTTCTCACACCTGCAATCAAAGCTAATAAAAGTTTAAAAGTTCAGTAATCGCCCAAGGACTTCTGGAAGATTATATGTTAGGTGATTATCTGTTGGAAGAACATTTTATTTCCTAATTGTGTTTCACCTGGATAATCACCAGATAGATAATTTAGCAAAAATGGAACAAAAACCCACTAGCAAAAGATAATCCTATAGTTTTATTGTTTAACAAGTATTTCATAATAATAAATTTCAACACAGGAAAGCAACACCAGGAATATCTACTGAACAACTGGAGAAATTTGACAGCTCTGTAGATTAGTTAATGGTATTATATCAATGTCAATTCCCTCAGTTGATAACTATACTATGATTATATAAGAGAATACTTTTGCTTTTAAGAACTACGCACTGAATTATTAGAGATAAAGGACACTGTGTCTCCACAACTACTCTCAAATGTCTCTGAAAAAATGTATGCGCATACATACATACACACATATATTTTATTATGCTTGATTTAAAGAGAAAATATAAAATGGTAACATTCAGGGAATTTGGGTGAAGGGCACACAGGAAATCTTCCTTTTTTTTTTTTTTTTTTTTTTTGCGGTGCTGGGGATTGAACCCAGGGCCTTGTACTTTTGAGGCAAGCACTCTACCAACTGAGCTATATCCCCAGCCCTCCCATTATTTTTGTATCTTTTCTATGAAAACTAAATTATTTAAAAATAAGAGTTAAGCTGGGTGTGGTATGCATGCCTGTAATCCCAGCAATGTGGGAGACTAAGGCAGGAGGCTCATAAGTCAAAGCTAGCCTAAACAACTTAGTGAGACCCTGTCTCAAAATAAAAAGTAAAAAGGACTAAGAATGTTAAGTGGTGAAGTGATGCTGGGTTCAATCCCAGGTGCCAAAATAATAATAAAAACAAAATAAGAGTTAAATCTAGCATTTGTATGAACAGCACTTTCATTTACTTGCTCCAGCTCCAATTTTTTCTTCCTGTTTTTTTTTTTTGTTTTTTTTTGGTGGTACTAGGAACTGAATCCGGTAACTTGCACATGTGCACATGCTGGTAACTTTACCACTGTGTTAAATCCCCAATACATTTTTTTTAAAAATTATTTTGAGGGCTGGGGATATGGCTCAGTTGGTAGAGTGCCTGCCTTGCAAGAACAAGGCCCTGGGTTCAATCACCAGCACTGCAAAAAAAAAATTACTTTGAGACAGGGTATTGCTAAACTGCTCAGGTTGGCCTCAAACTTGCCATACTTCTTGTTTTGGTTTAGATGTAAGCTGTCCCCCCTAAAGGTCATGTGTGAGACAATGCAAGAAAGTTAAGAGGAAATGATTGGGTTATAAAAGTTTTAACCTAATCAGTACATTAATACCCAAGAGGGATTAACTTGGTGATAACTATAGGCAGGTAAGGTGTGGCTGAAGGAGGTGAGCTCCTGGCAGCATGCCTTAGGGGTTTATAATTTGTCCTCTCTCTCTCTCTACTTCCTGGTACCATGTTCCCAGTTGATTTCTTTCACCACTCTTCCACCATGATGTCCTGCTTCACCTCTGGCCTTGAGGAATGGAGTAGGCCACCTATGAACTGAGACCTTTGACACTGTATGTCCCAAAATAAACTATTCCCCTTCTAAAGGTTTTTGGTCACAGTAGCAAAAAAAAGCTGACTAAAACAACCTGCCTCAGCCTTCTCAGTAGCTTGGATTACAAGTGCGTACCACAGCACCTGGCTCCAATTTCTTCATGATAAACCAATGGAAACAACTAGTTGAAAAGGTATGATCATTTGGACATCAACCATAATCCAAACAGCCTGCACTCTTTCCTTGGCATTTCTATTAAGAAAATGAAATAGTATGAACAATGGTGAAAAACAATCAAACTTATTTAAGAAATTCATTTTCCAGACAGCAAAAATCCTTTATAGTCACTGACAATATGCTAATTACTAATCATAATAACCACTGAAAAGAAAACTATAGGAATTGTGACTTTAAGAGACTATTGTGATTGTGGTGGCAGATAAATGACTATATACAAGTGTCAATACTCATCTAACTCTATACTTAAAATAGATGAATTTCAATGTATATGAATTATACCTTAATAAACGTGAGGGGAGAAGTTTCTCATGTTACCAGGAATTTCTAAGGTAAATATGGACATTGTCATACATGGTGGTAGGAGTATAAATCAGTTCATTTAAGGAGGTAACAGTGTGGAAAATCTTAGGTATCTGCTGTTATTCAAAAAAGTTTTGGTAAAGCATTGAAACTATAGAGACAGACCATCATCATTCTATATGGCACATCCACCAAGGAGAAAATTCTGACAAAACAGTTATACAGAAATATCACCCCAACAGATTCTAGGAGGTAGGTGGACCTGTTTTGTGCTGTCACTTGACACAAGCAGGGATGCTCAAGGCCTGGCTGCCTCCAGAAGTCATATCCATTCCTACCTTAAGCACATGATACCAGACAGAGGTGCCACCAAAGTCAATGTGAAAGTCTGTATAGCTGTCCCGCACACTCATGAGGCAGTACTTCTGCACATTGGGTCTCTCAAAGACACACTCCTCAGGCCACAAGTTCTCAACCCATGATAGCTTGCGAACAATCTTAGGTGTCTCCACAAGGTTGGAAAGCCTAGCAAGGAAGGGGTAGAAAGCAAATGTTAGCTGACAAGGAACTGAAGGTTGAAGCCTGAATAAAATCCCTTTTCTCAGTGACAGTCAGATAAGACAGAACAAGTTCTCTCCATGTATAAGTCAGGTCAGCATCTTTATTCCACACAGTTCCCAAAGTACAAACTCCAGCACCACAGTCTTTCCCAGTAGGAGGTAGTTGTTTTTTCCACTAAATGCTCATACTATCCCTACCTGGCAATTAAGTTTATAGCAGTTATTGTATCGTCTACATCTCACAGTATCTTCTTTATGAGAAGTCATTAGTGAAACCACTCAGGGCTCAATTCTGGGTGAAGTGTTACTCTGAAACATCTGCTTGACTTTATCCCTTGTAAAACCACAGATCACATAATGTTGCACTCTCCTCTTTGTTCCAACCTTCAGAAAATTCAGTGAAAACTCTACAGTCCACCCTGACCAACTATGCAGACATTCATACACTGCACAGTATGTGCAGAGAACTTACCAGATGCACCTTATTTCCCCAAGTTTATTTTCCTTTTGTTCTAATATTCTCTTTTCCCCCTCTCTGCATCTCTGTAAGCTATCACAAATAGTCTTTCAGGATAAAGTGGGGTATAAATAAGCAAGTTTTTAAATACCTTCAGGTTGTTTAATCTTGCATCTTAAAAACAACAGCAAGGGTTTTAATATTGTACTATAATTATGTAAGATGTTACCATTGTGGGAAATTGGCTGAGGAGTAAACAGGACCTTCCTGCACAGGTTTTTTGCAACTTCCTGTGAATCTATAAGTATTTCAAAATTAAAGGTGAAAAATGTAAATAATCAGACAGTAAGCTTCCCTAAGGGCAAAAAGATATGTTATAATTTGTTTGTATTTCCCAGTCTGTACACAGAGAAGACTATATGTATCTATTGAGTAGATGAGTCCAAATAGTATCATCTAAAGTCTATAATACAGGTTTTTGAATTCCTTTTAAATAATAAAAAAAAAACTTTATCCTTAGAGAAACTACATGGGGGTACAGGTTTTTGAATTCCTTTTAAATAATAAAAAAAAAACTTTATCCTTAGAGAAACTACATGGGGGTAATTTTAGTGAATCTATTTTCAGGGACAGGAGACTTATCCCAGCAGTTAGTTAGACAGTGACCAGGACATAATCTAAATATCAGAAAAAAGTTTAGAATGCTGTCCTAGGCCTTGAAGGAGACAAAAATTAAAGGAGATCCTATGCTGGCTGGAGTTGTGGCTCAGTGATAAAACACTTGCCTAGCACACATGAGGCACTGGGTTCAATTCTCAGCACGACATATAAATATATTAAAAAAATTAAAGGTCCATTGACAACTAAAAAAAATTAAAAAAAAGAGATACTAGGTAATCTATCCAATGTTAGAAGTTCTGAAGGAGAAATATGACTTGGTTATTATAATGTGAGCAGCTACCCCAGAAAGTATAACACAAATCCCCATCCCAAAGAAAGAAACTACCTGGAAGTAGGGAAAGCAACACAAATATATACTCAGCATACCAGAAGTAGCAGACACTTTGTCAGACTTTTTTTGTTACCCTTGCCCTCCTACCTGGTATCAGAGAATTCCAAACTAATGACATTGAGGACTTTCTCCCTCTTCCCGCTGTAATAATATTTCACAAAATCACCAAGCTTCATCTTGCAATCAGCCTGACGAGCCACATCAATCACATCAATCTCTTTGTCAGAACCTAGAGTAAAGAGATGGATTCTGTACCAAGTGAACCTAAGGAAAGGGGAAGCCTCCCTGGTTTCCTCACTGGTCCATATGGCCTTATACTCAAAACTTCTATCCTTGAATGATATATATATGTGTGTGTGCGTGCACACACACACACACACACACACACACACACACACACACACATGCATCTAGGAAGTAAGGAAGGAATACATCGCTTATATTTACCTTAGACCTATGCAGTGGGTCCATGTCTATTAGGACTATGAAACTACCTGACACAGAGTTTCCCACATAGTACAGCCTACCTTCCTGAGCCTTGCTTCCTTAGTTTTTCTCTTCCTCTATCCCAAAAAATCATGTCCAGACTAACAACTGGCATATGAGGGTAAGAGTCAAAGACTTTCACCTCAACAGAGGACAGAGAAACCATGATCCCTAAAATTCCACAGGCAAAAATATAGTGTTCAACCTAATTTTTTGTGGTCTATTAAGAGGAAAAAGAAAACTTAAGATTTTGGCTCTAGCTTTACCCAAGAATGACTCTAGGCAAGGTATTCAGATTTCAAGATGGCTAGAAAATAAATGGCTAGAAAATAAGGTGGATTGGAGGGAAAGGGACACAGATCTTGATGGGAGTGGACAATGTCAGTTAAAAGGGTCTGTTGTGGCTTACCAACATAGTGTTCCACATCCCTCACAGTGAATGATGGAGAGGGCAGCGTCATTCCCAACCCATCCTTCTTCAAGACCAGGATGGGTACACTGAAGCTATTCTCTTCCAGGAATTCCACAGTCAACTGATTTCCAGTGGGTTTCAAAATCACTTCATCTGAGCTGTGGGCCACACAAAAGATCTTGAGCCTGAGGTTCTGCTCACTAAAGGCCTTACTGAATGCTATCACTCACTCAAAGAGTGGGGTCTGGGCTGGGGTGTGGATCAGTGGTAGAGCACTTGCTTGGCATGTGTGAGGCACTGGGTCCAATTCTCATCACCACATAAAAATAAAGAAAATAAAGGTCCATCAACAACTAAAAAATGTATTTAAATAAAAAAAGTGTGGTCTTCCCCAGTGAGCCTTATATGTACTGGCAACTAATGGCATAAACCTCATGTGCCAAGGAAGAAATGACCTGTCCAAGGCAAAAGGCAAAATCACTAGCAAAGTTCAGGAATATCCAGTCAATAGGGTGCTTTTCTCTGGGAAAGCAAAGGAAGAAATCAGTCAATAGCCTGCCTAGGAAGAAAAGATTTATCTACCAAGATTAACTGATTTGTTTTAACCCACAACAACAGCATTCGATTTAAAACATTAGCCAAAAAAAGTATTTTCTCAACATACATTCTTAGTTAACTAGAAAACAAATTTTATTTATTTTTTAAAAATAATTTGGGCTAGGGAGATATCTCAGTTGGTAGAGTGCTTGCCTCATAAGCACAAGGCCCTGGGTTCAATCCCCAGCACCGCAAAAAAAAAAAAAAAAAAAAAAAAAATTTATATTTATATATATATTTATACCTTTATTTATTTATTTTTATGTGGTGCTGAGGATCAAACCCAGTGTCTCACAGTGCTAAGCAAGCGCTCTATGACTAAGCCACACCACCAGCCCAACAGGAGTTTTTTTTTTTTTGTGGTGCTGGGGATCGAACCCAGGGCCTTGTGCTTGCTAGGCAAGCACTCTACCAATTAAGCTATATCCCCAGCCCCCCAACAGGAGTTTTAAAAAGAACATTCTGGTAATAAGATAAAAGACTAGCTGGGGTGTACCTCAGTGGCAGAGCATGTACTTAGTGTGTACAAAATACTGGGTTCAATCCCTGGTACCACAAAAAAAAGGAAAAAGAAAGATAATAGACTATTTGACAAGTTGTGTTGGGACAAATATATTAAGAGCTCAATATCTATCTAACTCTTTACATAATTCTACATGGTCCAAAGATTAAATTGTAAAAACTAAAGCCATAAGAGTAGTGGAAAAACCATGAGAGCGCCAAGGCCCAGTAGTCACTAAAAGTAGCAATATACAAATATAACTAAATAAAAAAGTTAAAATTTTCTGCAAGGAAAACTGTTATAAGTCAGTAAGAAATAGTAAAACAATTGAAAAATTATCAATATAAGCAGACAGCTACCAGAGAAAAAAATAAAGATAACATAAATGCACAAAAATCTATTTAGCTCCTTCATTATTAAAGTAATACAAGTGGAAACAAAAATATTTCATTTTATCAGAATGGCAAAAAAAGTTTGATAACAAACAATGTTGGCCAGGATATAGGGAAATCAGCACTCTCAACACATTGTCTGTGGGAGTATGAAATGGTGTAGCCACAATGAAAATAATGGGCATATTTATAATTTTTAAAGCACATTCTCTTTGACCTAACAATTTCCCTTAAAGATAGTAAATCTACATATATGCTTACCACATATGCAAAAATGTAAGTATTTAAAATATTCAAAGAAGCATTTTTCTAATACCAAAATATCTGTACAACTTAAATGTTCATCAATAGAGGACCAGTTAAATAAACTGTACATCCAGATAATGTAATACTAAATAGCCTTAAAAAAGAATGAAGAACATCAGTATGTGCTGTTATGGATTAACCTCCAAGATAAATAATTTAAGTTAAAAAAAGGAAGATGAAGAATATATTATTTCCATCTGTGTCCAAAACTGAAAGAGCTGGGCACAGTAGCACATGCCTGCAATCCCAGCAGCTTGGGAGGCTGAGTCAGGAGGACTGCAAGTTCAAAGCCAGCCTCAGCAACTCAGTGAGACCTTGTCTCAAAATAAAAAAATAAAAAGAACTAGGGATGTGGCTCAGTGATTAAGTGCCCCTGGGTTCAATCCCTGATTAAAAAAAAGAAGAAAAGAAAAAAAGAAAAAGAAGCATGTACGCAAGGTTAATTTTGAAAGAATTCACAAGAAATTGAATGACTGAGAAGGGACCTGAGGGGTGAGGGGTGTGGGGTGGAGAGGAGACATGATCACAGGCCTTTAAATAAAACAGAAGATATTAAGTTGAAAAAAATAATCCCAAATATAACACTTTACTCACAGAAAACCAGAAAATGATCCAATGAATTAAAAACCAAGTAAAAGAGCTCTTCATTAACTCATTATCTTTGCTCAATTCATAAATTATTTAATATATTTTTAATAAGGCCAGTTTAATAAAAAAGGAAAAAAACTTTTTGATTGGAAAAGAAATAGATGACCACTCAAAAAATTTTTATTTTTACAATGTTTCCTCTTCTCTGCCCAGTGTGGTGGTGCACAAGTATAATCCCAGCAGCAACTCAGGAGGCTGAGGCAGTAGGTTTTCAAGTTCATGATCAACTTCAACAATTTAGCAAGACCCTAAGCAACTCAGCAAAACCCTGTCTCATAATTAAAAAAAAAAAGGGCTGAGGATGTAGCTCAGTGGTAAAGCCACTGGGTTCAATCTTCATTATATTAACAACAACAACAATAATAATAATAAAGGTCTATGGATGACAGAAGACTTAGAATAGCCATGGTTGGAATCTGATGAGAGTTCATTATAACCAGTAATTAATCCTTAGTACCAAAAAAAGTTTTCCCGGACTGGGGAGATAACTCAGCTGGTAGAGTGCTTGCCTCACAAGCACAAGGCCCTAAGTTCGATCCCCAGTGCCGCAAAAAAAAAAAAAAAAAAAAAAAAAGTTTTCCCTTCTCTACAATGAGAGAATTAACTTTACTGAGTTTTAAGATTCCTTCCAGCCGTTCTAACACTTCATGGGGGCATGTAATTATATCATCTTCTGACTTTGGGGAATACTACCTCTCAATTACTGCATGTTCTCATTTGTTTATTTGCAGTGCTAGGGTATTGCACATGTGAGGACAACTATTTACAAGTGGAATATAATGTACTGTGTATATCAAATTAAACTTTAACTACAGTTCTCAGAAACTGACCAAAACAGAAATTTCCTCCCCAGAGGGAACCTGAGCCCAGAAAATGTCCATGAATTGGGGAGACACTTAATAGTACAGGCACTGGGAAAGCTGAGAAGAGATGAGTTCCAACATCCCAGAGCTCTAGGGTCCTCACCTGTCAAAAGTTCTACTGCGGAGCTCTCGAATGAACATAGGGCTCCCAGTCTTCACTGGCTTCCCCTTGTGTGTATCATGCCCTTTTGAAGATCCACGGCGTTTTTTCACTAAGTCAGGAAAAGACACGAGATCATGAGTCAGAGTAGCCATGATCTACAATTCTAAGAACAAAGGCCTCAACAGATTCTTCCTCTCTTCCAGCCCACCAATTCCAAAAAGTATCTGGAGTCAATGAAGCCCTCATACTCAGGAAAGTTTCTAATGAAGATGGATGCTTTCTATGGGCAATCCCTGGGAAGAGAGGCAGATAAAGCTATGTATTTCTGCCCTCTTCGTAGGGCAGCTGCTGGCCTGCATAGATTTCCACTATTTCCTAAAGATGATGAATATGAAGCACTCAGACAAAAGCAATCACACTCCCAAGGTTCCTTTGTTCTTTCCCTCTTCTAGACCAACTTCTGATGCAAACTCTAAGATCTACTTACTAATGGAGGGACCATGTAAGACTTCACAATTGGGGCAGTGGTAGAGGTCAATGTCAGCAGCCTTTTCCTCTTCAACACCAACACAACTGGAAAAGAGAAAACCATTCAAGGTTTACAAAAATATTATTTGTATAAGGTATAGAACAGTACTGTTCAGTACAGTAACTTGTCAGCACAGTAGCTATTAGTATATAGGACTGTTTACATTTTAATTAAAATTAAGTAAATTTAAAATTCAGTTCCTCAGGCTAGGGCTATAACTCAGCGTCAGAGCACCTGATTAACATGTGAGGCACTGGGTTCAATCATTAGCACCACATAAAAATAAAACAAATAAAATAAAGGCATACTGGGGGCTGGGAAGATAGCTCAGTCAGTAGAGTGCTTGCCTTGCAAGCACAAGGCCCTGGATTCGATCCCCAGCACCCAAAAAAATAAAATAAAATAAAATAAAAAATAAAGGCATACTGTCCATCTGCAACAAAAAAAAAATTTTTTTAAATAAAATGCAGGTCCCCCATCACACCAGCTACATTTCAAGCGTTCAGTGGTCACATGTAGTTAGTGGTTACCATATTGGCAGATTATGAAACATTTTCATCAATGCAAAATTTCTTCCAGTCTAAAATAATTATGACAAAGTACATAGTAAAGTTTCATTAAAATGGTCAAAGCTAGAAGAAATGCTATAGTAGCACTAGCAACAGAAATATAAAGTGAAACAAATATGTAATTTTAAATGTTATAAATAGTCACATGTAAAAGGTAAAAAGAAACAGATGAAATTAATTTTAATAGTATTTTATTTAACACAATATATCCAAAATACTATTTCAACATATAACCCAGGATTGAGGATATAAAACAGTGGTAAAGTACTTACCTAGCAAGTGAGGCCCTCTTTCTTTCCTTCTAAATTCAGTGCTTAAATACAGGTTACATCTTTTCCTACATTCTCAATCAATTATCCCTTCTTTCTGCAGTATCTTCAACCTCTCCCTCTTTACCTCCTTCACAATAGCATTTAAATAAGTCCACTGATCTTTGCAAACAAAAAGGGTAAGGCCCATCTATGCACTTTCCTTTCCTCACTGTTATCTGCTCCTCTCTGACTCTTCATAACCAAACATGTAGTTTCATATGAGAGTTCATCAGTACTTACTCCTTACCTCCAATTCCTTCAACAAAATATTTGATTCCCCTCCTCTCCCCCCGCAAAAAAAACCTAGTAAACAGCAGAACAGGACAAAATTTCAGGTCTCCATGATTCCATACACCACTAAACATGTAACTAGAATATAATGTGGATCACTAATATAGCCAAATGCTTCAAGAACAGAAAAGTGGGCACTCAATTCTTCCAGCATTATGGAACTGAGTAGAGGCTGAGGGTTAGAGAAGTCTGAGAGGTTACATGATCTGCTCAATCTCTGCTCTCTGAATGTACCCAAGGAGTCAGGTCCTGTCACCACCTGTGCCCTAGAAAGTATATCTTCATTCATGAATAAAAGGGGAAAACAACATATTTTACCTTCCTTCATTTAAAACATAACAGAAAAACCCAAGTCAATTTCTGGTTTCCTGAAACCACATTGACCATACAGAACACAATCTGTAAAACCAGAAGCAGAGGCATCCACCATTCTCATCAGTGGTTCTCCTGGCTTCCAGGCACAGAGGACCTGGAGGGGTGCAAAAAGTACTGAGCAAGTTCTAAGGCACCTGGAAAGTAACTCCTCTGTCTACCCAGTCCAAGCATATCAGCATGGCATATACCAGGCTTCACTAAATTCTGAGTACACCAAAATAACTTCGCATGAACTGACATGAACACAAAATAGGCTGTTATTTCTACCTCTCAAAAAAACTCTCTTGCTGGGTATAGCGGCGCATGCCTGTAATCCCAACGGCTCGGGAGGCTGAGGCAGGAGGGTAGTGAGTTCAAAGCCAGCCTTGGCAAAAGTGAGGTGTTAAGCAACTCAGTGATATCCTGTCTCTAAATAAAATACAAAATAGGGTTGGGGGGCTGGGGTTGTGGCTCACAGTGGTACAGCACTTGCCTAGCATGTGTGAGGCACTGGGTTTGATCCTCAGCACCACATAAAAATAAATAAAGTTATTTTAAAACACCCAATTATTTAAAAAAAAATAGGGCTGGGGATGTGGCTCAGTGGTCAAGCTCCCCTCAGTTCTTAAACCAGAACTCAAAAAAAAAAAAAAAAAAAAAAACCTCTTGTCCAGGTATGACACAGGATCCCTCACCAGAACTGTGTAGATGTTGGCATCATGACCTTGGACCGCTAGACCTAAATATACCTCTTTTCAGTAAAAAGAAAAAAAAAACCCTCTTGTGACCCCCTCAGTCACTGCCCCATTGTTCTGTTCCCATTTATACCAAAACTCCTCAAAATATAGACATCCTTGACTTCTTTCTTTCACATTCTCAATCTAATCTGCCAGCAAATCCTGTATCAGTATGTATTCAAAAATCTAACTACTTCTCATCATCATGGACTATGATCTAAGACAGCATTATCTAACTAGAGTAGTGTTTCCTCAAATTTTAGGCAACAACAGAAACACATGGAGGGCTTGTTCCTGGGTCCTATCCCTAGAGATTCTGATTCAGCAGATCTGGGGTGGGTCTTAGAAATGTACATTTCTAATAAGTTCCCAAGTGATGCTGATGCTGCTGGTCCATGGGCCACACTTTGGGGAATAATGACTGACAATAGTTCCCAAATTTTCCCTGCTTCCACCCTTGCTCCTCACCTTGAGTCTGTTCTCACAAAAGCCAAAACATAAATCAGATCACAGGTCTCCTTTACTCAAATCGCATCCCATCCAGAGTAAAATCCAAAAGCTTCCAACAGTCCATAGGGCTTATACCTGTGGTTCTTAAACCTAAGCACGCATCAGAATCATCTGAAGAGGTCTCAAACCACAGGTTCCTGGGTCCCACCCCCAAAGTTTCTGATTCAGTAAATTTCTGATTCAGTAGGCAAGAATTGGCCTAACCAGTTCCCAGGTAAAGCTGATCCTGCTCATCTGGGGCCCACACTTGGAGAATCACTGCCCTTCATATCTGCACCCCACCCCCACCCTTAAACTCAACTTCTACTACTCTCCCCTCACTCATTCTGTTCCAAGTAGCATTGGCCTCCTTGCTGTGATTGAAATGCTAACATGCCAGACCTGCTCTCCCACTCAAGTCCTTTATTTCCTGTACCTGGAACATTCTTCCTGCACTTACCAGCATGGTTTCCTCTCTCATTTTTCTGCAGGCCTCTGCTCATATGTAACTATACATAATCACCCTGTGTAAAATAACCAGGCCTCCAGTTCTGGGGCTGGCCATCCCTCTCCTGCTCACCTGCTTTTCTTTTATCTATACCATTTATCATCACTTGACACAAGATATAGTCAGCTGTTAGTTCACTGTTCCACATTCATTGCTATATCTATTCACCCAGTGTCTAGAACAATGCCTCATACATAGTGCATTGTGTTGAATGAGTGCATAAATTAGTGAATAAATGAATGAATCTATCTAATTTTCTAGTCTGAAATTATCTAGAAGTCACAGGCTATGTCTTATTCATCTCTGTCTTCCATAGTTCTTAGCTTACTCCTTAGCAAATATACTGTAACTATTCAATAAATATTTATTGCATGAATGATCCAGGTGACAGCCAAAACTGAGTATCTACTGTACCAGAGACTGTGCTAGATGTTTTCCAGACTTTTGTTAAGCCTCACAGCAGGTGTATAAAATTAAGATTACCCATGTTTTAAAGCTAAGAAAATGGAAGCATAGAGTTGTGAAAACAATGTGCCCAAAGTCACAGAACTAGAAAATGGATAAGCTGGGATTCTAGGACAGGTTTCACTGACTCCCAAGCCATGCTGTCACCACTATGCACACTTCTCTGTTTCAAAATGGACTCTCACTTAGCTGCTATAACTTTGTCCTGGGCCATCCATCATGCCTATTGGACTTAACCACTGTACCCTGATTTTCTATGGCATCCTTCTCAGGAATACTGACCACCCATGCTTTGGTGGTCACATTCACCACTGAAAAAATTCCAGGTGGATTGGACCAAAAATTATGCCACCTCAGTGATTAAGGAACAGTATGTAACTGTATATTGATTGTGGTGGTTATATTCTGAATCTACAAATGTGATAAAATTGTATAGAACTAAATATGCATACATACAGATGAATGCATGCAAAACCAGTGAGATTGGAATAGGATTAGTAGATTGTATCACTCTCAGTTTCCTGGTTTTGATACTGTATTATAGTTACACAAGATGTTACCATGGGGGAAACTAGGGGAAGGGTACACTGTAACACCCCCACACATTTTTTAGCTTCTGGTGAATCTAGAATTACTTTAAAATTTTCTGTTAAAAATTATACCACTCCAAGACACATCTCTATGAATCCCACAGGAAAAAAACTAACCTTTTGACATTTCTAACTCCACACCCTACAAGACATTCTCCAAGGTAGGAAAATTCTGCAGCCTATACACTAAATCTACAAAGTCTTAAATATGAATGCTAGGACTTCTCTTTCCTTTGTCACACATTCCTAAAGTTACAGGTTACCCTTCTGCTGCTTCAAAATAATAGTATACACTTTCACCTGATTGTACTTAGAACAAAAATGTGGAATGTGTATAAATTAATGAACCCTGATTTTCCCTATCTTCTACAACTTCTAACAAATGAACACTATGATACTATATTCTATAGCAAGAGTTTATGAAATCCAGGTTTGATTTGTGGTGCAACAGCTACTGGGCTACGTAGCTTTGGACAAGTTATTTAACCTTATGGGGGAAATAGTAGCTCCAAAGAGCTAATGTAAAAATTAAGAGGTCCCTGGGCTGGGGATATAGCTCAGTTGGTAGAGTGCTTGCCTCACAAGCACAAGGCCCTGGGTTCAATCCCCAGCACCACAAAAAAAAAATTAAGAGGTCCCTTCTGGTTTTAGAATGATATAGAGTAGATGCACGTCTCCCTACTTCTCCCACTAAGTACATCTAAAAACTGTGGATATTACATACAAAACAAACTTAATAAAACTTTGAAAGTTAAGGAGAAGGCAGAACAACTAGATATAGCAGGATCCAACCACCTACCAAGTGGTGCATGTCAACAAAGACCAAGTGGGAAATTTGGATTTTCACCTCCAAATGGTAGTAATGAACTGGTACCTCCTTCCTGGCACTAAAGTACAATGTCTGAAGAGGCTTGCAAAAGAGAAGTTTTATTAGATCCAGGATCTCATAATATAATGCCCAAAGTGTCCAGGATATAATTATAATAATCACTCACCATATCAAGAACAAGGAAAATCACAAGTTGAATGAGAAATCAACAGATGTCAACACTGAGATGACACAGATATTAGAATCATCTGACAAGAATTTTAAAGGCACTACAAAAAATGGACAATTACAAACATGCCAGAAACAAATGAGTAAGTAGAAAGTGCCAATAAAAGAAAATCTCTACAAAGAAATAAAGATTTTTAAAAAATAACCAAATGGAACTTTTAGATATGAAAAATACAATAATTTAAAAGAAAACTCATTGGATGCTCTCAACAGCAGAATGGAGACAACAGAAGAAATAATCTGTAAACTTTAAGACAGAATCTGAATGGAAAGAAATATAGAGTAGAAAAAAATATACAGGACTGGGAACATGTAGCTCAGTGGTAGAGCACTTGCCTAGCACATGTGAGGCCCTGGATTTGATACCCAGCACTGAAAAAAATGCACAGAGATTCAGCAACCTATAGGACTATAACAAAAGACAAAACCAAAGAAACCCATAGTGATACAGTGGCTTAATCAACTCCTTAAATTAAAAAAAAAAGGAAAAATCTTGAAAGTAGTAAGAAGGATTGACATATTACCTAAAAGCACACCACCCATTTGAATGACGGGATCTCTTATCAGAAACCATGGAGGCACAACAGTTTTCAAGTGCTGAAAGAACTGGAAATACAGAATTCAAGGTCAACTGAAAAGATCCTATAGGAATTCAAGGGAAATCAAGACATTTGCAGATGAAAGAAAAAAAGTATTTGTTGCTAACAGACCTATTCTAAAAAAGGGGGGGAAGCTATCTAAAGAGAAAAGAAATGATAAATGAAGAAATCTTGGAAGGAAGGAATCAGGAAGTAAAAGAACAAAGGAAAGAGAAAAATATAGGTAAATGCAATATACTTCATTTTTCTTTTGAGTTTTCTAAATCATGTATGATGGTAGAAGCAAAAATTATGGCACTTGCCAGATGTGGTGGCACACACCTAAAATCCCAGCTACTCAGGAGGCAGAGGCATGACTATTACAAGTTCCAGGCCAGCCTGGGCAACTTAGTGTGACCTTGTCTCAAAATAAAAAATAAAAAGAGCTGGAGATATAGCTCAGAGATAGAGCACACTTGGGATCAATCCCCAGTACTGAGAAAAAAATGGCATTGTCTGACGTGATTCTCAATGTATGCAGAACAAACATTTAAAACTATGTTATAAACAAGAAAATGTAAAGGGATTGAACCCAGGGCACTTTACCACCAAGCTAAATCCCCACCCCTTTCTGGGGTCTTTCAGGGTCTTACTAAATTGCTGAGGTTGACCTGGAACTTTTCATAGTCCTGACTCAGTCTCCCAAATCGCTGGAATTATAGGAGTGCACCAACCACTGCTGCCAAGGCAAGAGAAATAAGCTTCTACTCTTCACTCCAACTGGAAAAATATAAACACCAACTGATTGTGGCAAATTATATATATATAAAGTAACATCTAGAGATTTAGAACAAGTACTGGAAAATATATATGAAGAGATACACTGTAGACAAAGCAAGATGGAATTGTGAAAAACGTATCAATAACCCACAAAAATGCCTGAGAAAGAAAACAGAGGTATAAACTGGGCACAGTGGCATATCCCTGTAATCCCAGCTACTCAGGAGGCTGGAGGCATGAAGATTGCAAATTTCAGGCTAGCCTGGGAAATTTAGTGAGACTGTCTTAAAATCCTCAGTACTGATAAAAAATATGGCACTGTCTGTTGTGGTTCTTAATGTATGTAGAACAAATATTTAAGACTAATTATATTATAAACAAGGGAATATAAAGGAATTTAAAGAGAAAATAAGTTTCTGCTCTTCACTCAAACAGGGAAAATATAAACAGCAGCTGATTGTGGAAAATTATATATACACATGTATAAAGTAACATCCAGACCAAGAACTGAAAAAGTTATTCAAAGAGATACATTTTAAAAGAATACAGATAAAGCAAAATGGAATTGTAAACAAGATATAACAACCAACAAGACAGAAGAAAGAAAACAGGCATAAATTGGGTGCAGTATCTTACACCTGTAATCCCTGGGACTCAGGAGGCCAATGCAGGAGGATTTCAAGTTGCAAGCCAGCCTGGGCAACTTATGCATACCCTGTTTCCAAGATAAAAAGTAAAAAAAAAAAATTCTGGGGATATAACTCAGTGGTAGAGTGCCCCTAGTTCAATCCCCAGTATTGCAAAAAAAGAGAGGCAGGGGGAGGGAGAGAGAATAGAAGCACAAAGAACAGAGAAGAAAAAAATTTAAATGACATATTTAAGCCTTAATACATCAACAACAGCATTAAGTATAAATTTTCTAAGTAAGAGACTAGTAGAGTGGATAATACCAAACTACATGTTGTCTGTAAGAAACGCATTTCAGGGCTGGGGAGATAGCTCAGTTGGTAGAGTGCTTGCCTTGCAAGCACAACGCCTTGGGTTTGATCCCCAGCACCGCAAAAAAAAAAAAAAAAAAGAAATGCATTTCATATATGGTATATAAGTAGACTGAAAGTAAAGAGATCAGGGCTGGGAATGTAAATCAGTGGTAGAATGCTTCTCTAGCATGCACAAGACCCTAAGTTCAAACACTACCACCTCAAAAAAATAAAGTAAAGAACGAAAAATATATATATCATGAACCTTTAATCAAAAGAAGACAGAAGTGGGCTGGGGTTGTGGCTCAGTGGTAGAGTGCTTGCCTGGCATACATGAAGCACTGGGTTCGAGTCTCAGCACCACATATAAATAAATTAAAAATAAAGGTCCATCAACAACACAAATTTGAAAGAAAGAAGGCAGGATTGTCTATAGTATCAGATAAAGTAGACTTCCATGCAAAGAAAGTTATGAGAAACATAGAAAGAATTACATAATGATAAAAGGTTTAATTCACCAAGAAGACCAAAATTCTAAGTATACAGACATCAAACGACAATGCTACGAAATATGTAAAGCAACAAATGCTAGAACTGAAAGGAGAAACAGACAAGCCCACAGTTACAGTTGGACATTTCAACACCTCTCTTTCAAAAATTTACTGAATGGGGGGCTAGGAATGTAACTCAGTGGTAGAGCACTGGTCTGGCAAGTGTGAGGCCCTGGATTCAATCCCCAGTACCACCTTCCCCAAAAAATCTTCAATGACTTACTGAACAACTAGATAGAAAATTAGCATGAATAAAGAATCCAGCAATACCATCAACCAACAGTAAGTTAATTAACATTTACCAAACATTACACCTAACAAGCCAGGTGTGGTGGCACGCACACACCTGTAATCCCTGTGGCCTCAGGAGGTTGATGCAGGAGGATTACAAATTCAAAGCCAGTCTTAGCAATTTACAAGACCCTAAGGTACTTAGAGAGACCCTGTCCCAAAATAAAAACTAAAAACAACTGGAGAGGTTAGTTCAGTGGTTAAGCAGCCCTGGCTTCAATCTCTGGTACCCTCTACCAAAAAATTCAAGAACATTACACCCAAAAATGGCAGAATATACAAGCTTTTCAAGTGACCATGGAACATGTACCAAGATAGATTACATGTATCCTGGGCTATCAAACAAATCTCAATCCATTTAAAGGAACTGAAATCATACAGAATATATTCCCTGATCACTATGGAATCAAACTATACAGAATGATAAAAGGAAATTCTACAAACACTTGGAAAATAAACAACACAATTCTAAATAATTCATGGGTCAAATAAGAAGTCTCGAGGGAATTTTTTAAATGGATTGAACTACATGAAAAGGAAAATATATCTAAATTTGTGGGACACAGCTAAATCAATGATGAGGGAAATTTATAGCACTAAATACTTACATTAGGACAAAAAGTAAAGTATCAAATCAATAATCTACCACCTCAAGGACCTAGATAAAGAGGAGCAAAATATATCCAAAGCAATCAGAAGAGAAGAAATAATGAAGTGTAAAAATCAATGAAATTGAAAACAGAGACAAAAGAGAGAGTCAACAAAAAAACTTGTACTTTGAGAAAAGACTGTCAATCAACAATAAAAATAAGACAGGAAAAATAAAACCGACAAATCAGTAACAATTCTAAAAAAAGATGCCCTGGTTTTTTTGGTACCAAGAATTGAATCCAGAGGCTAGGGATATGGCTCAGTTGGTAGATTGCTTGCCTCACATGCACAAGGCCCTGGGTTCAATCCCCAGCACCACAAAAAAAAAAAAAGTGAATCCAGAGGTGCTAAGCATTGAGACACATCCCTAGCCCTTTTTATATTTTTATTTTGAGACAGGATTTCACTAGGTTGCTTAAGGCCTCACTAAGTTACTGAAGCTATCCTAGAACTTGCAATCCTCCTGCCTCAGCCTCTCAAACACTGGGATTACAATCGTGCACCACAGCACCCACCAAGACACAAATTTTTAATACCAGGAACAAGATTATCACAATGGAGCCTACAAATACTAAAAAGATAAGGGAACACTATAAATAACTATAAATTTAACAACTTAGATGAAATGCATCAGTTCCTTGGAAAGTACAAACTATTACAACTAAATAGAATTCATAATTTTAAAACTGGATTAAATAAAGATAATTAGGCAAAATGTTTAGTACAACAACTGGCATATTAGCTGGTGCTCAACAAAAAATAGCTACAACCATTTTATTTATATCTTCATAACCATTCTCAGTAAAACTAAGGACTAACAGATGAAATTCTTTTCTAATAAGTAAGAGTCAGGTTGGGCACTGAGGAGCTCCTGAGGAGGACCAAGAGGTTCGAAGTCAGTCTCAGCAACTTAGCAAGGCCCTAGGGAACTCAGCAAAACCCTATCTCTAAATAAAATATAAAAAAAGGGCTAGGGATATGGTTCAGTGGATAAGTACCCCTGGGTTCAATTCCCAGTACCAAAAAAAAAATATATATAAGTAACAGAGTCAGAATTTGAACCCAGATCTGAAATCGGTATCCTTTTCTCTAGAGTACAGAATGCATACCACAGTCATCTCCTTGAGGAAGTGTCAACCAATGTTTATTTGATTCTTTCTTTCTGTCTTTCTTTCTTTTGGGGGCAGTACTTGGGATTAAAAACTCAGGGGTACTCAACCACATTCCCAGCACTATTTTGTATTTTATTTAAAGACAAGGTCTCACTTAGTTGCTTAGTGCCTTGCCTTTGCCGAGGCTGGCTTTGAACTCTTGATCCTCTTGCCTCAGCCCTGCAAGCTGCTGGGATTAGAGGCATGCACCACCGCAGCCCACCAATATTTCTCTTAAAAACAGAAAAGCTGTAAGAGGTGGGGCTTTTGTCAAAACTTGAGACATCAATTAATGGTTGCCAACTAGTTTTCTCCATCAGTGTACAGCAATGATTCTCAAGGTTAGGGTGTCTCAGAATCAATAATCTGTTTGCTAAAATGTAGACTGCTGGGTTACAGTTCCAGCCCTAGAATTTGCAAAAATTCCCAGTTGATGAACCACACAAGGGTGACTGGTATACAGCAATGATATATTAGCCCATTCATTCCCCAATATTACAAGCTATCAACACCCAACAGAAGAAGAAATCAAGGAAGGATAATGCTTGAAATCTGTGGCTCTCAAAGGTGGGCTCTGCTCACCTACTGAATCAGAAATACTAAAGCTGGGGTCTACCTGTCTTGTGTTTTAACAGATTTTCCAAATGATTCTTACGCATGCTAAAGTTTGAGAAGCGCTGTTCTACAAAATCAGTGTTTTTGTGAAACTCAGTCTCTTATATGAGGAATGAATATTTTTTCTACTCTTGAGAACCTGGGCTCTGGAATTAAGTAATTCAAAGTTCAAATCCACACTTACAAAATCACTTAACTTCTACAAATTCCAGATTCTCATCAGTGAAATGGAAGAGTTGCCTCCCTTGTTATAACCTCTCCAGGTAGTAACTTCGCACTACACACCATTATCCCTAACTAGATTTCAAGAAATCCATTAGAAATGAGAACTGATTTCTATCATCACCTCTAGGCATTTGTGGATTTAAAAACTGTAAGTTTAATTATTAAAAGTCACCATGAAAAGTTCACAATATTTAATAACTTTCAATTGTGCTGAAATATAAACTTAAATGGAGCAATGTGAGCCGTGTGTGTGTGTGTGTGTGTGTGTGTGTGTGTGTGTGTTTCACGCGCATGCGCACACGTGAGGGAGAGCAAGAGAGAAAGTGAGCGAGCAATGCACTGAGTAAGCAAGAGCAGCCACCCACCAAAGACCTGATTCTCAGCTAGACTCCTTGTTCTGTCACAGCCCATAGAAAGAAATAGAAGACATGAAAAAAATTGGTTTCTTTCATGGAGAAAGATTAAAGCAGTTAACTTGTATCAATCAGGTTGTCCACAGAAATACAGAACTCACCACCGAAACATGACTAAAGAGGGGCCAAGCCCATAAACCCATCTCCATATTTGTAAATTTGGAATTCTTAAAGGCTTCAGTGGGTGCTCCTTGTAAATGTCAAGTGTCTACTGTTCAAAGATGTTCATCACAATGTTTTTCCTTTCGTTTTAATCAGCATTCATATCAAGAAGCAAAATCTTTCCAGAATACCCCAAGTTTCCTTGCATCTCAACATTTATAATATAAAAAATACAAATAATATCAAAATATAAAGGCAATAATGAAATAAATGCTAACAAATACATATGAAGAAGTATCAGAAACTAAGTTTAGACAAATATTTAATAACATGGCAAATACCCACATTATGTTAGGGAAGAATAAAAGGCAGGTAACAAAATTAATGGTATTTATAATACAATCCCATTTTATAAAAATACATGTTTGTTTGAAGTCAAAAGAGAAGAGGGCTGGGATCATGGCTCAGTGGTAGAGCTCGTGCCTAGCATGCATGAGGCACTGGGTTCAATCCCCAGCACCACATAAAAATAAATAAAGGTATTGTGTCCATCTGCAACTAAAAAATTAAAAAGAGAAATTAATGCAACAAAAATTTCAATGGTAGATTATGCCAGATTTTAGAATGACAGTTCACTTTTATTTCCTTCTATATTTTTTTCCTGTATTTTCTATAATGAGCATGTCTTACCTATATAACCAGGAAAAAATTTTAAACATTATATTTTAGAAATCTAACTTTGAGACCTGGGAATAGATTAAATAATTTATGAAAAGGCCCTTGTATCGAGTCTGGCACACAGTAAGCACTCGGGAAGCATTCATTCCGGTTCCCTGTTCCCAGCATGTAGAGATAAGGTCTCTATATTGTGGGCAGAAGCCCATTTTCCAGGATTGAACCTACGTACTTCCTGTATAATACAAACCAAGGGCCAAAGGCAATAGTTTTTTCATGAAGACTCATTCTTTCACTCAAAAAAAAACTCAGCATCTATTACATGTTATTTAGCCTCTATTACAATGAACCAGATACTGGGGATACCAAAAATGAAAAGATGGGATCTCTGCTCTCAGGGAGTGCTGGCTAATGAGTAGGAACCAACATGTTTATAATATGAAATAATTATTTTTTTAATAATGATGCACACAAGGTGCAATGGGAACCCAGAGGAAGCAGGTCTTTTTACAGAGGAGGTATTCTGTGAGTTGTAAAGGGGAGAAAATTATTGGAAATAGCATATGCAAAGACAAAGAAGTACAAGGAGTATAAAATTGTCCCAGAACTGTACGAAGTTCACTTTTGCTAGGATACAAAGCAAAGGGAGGAGCCAGGCATGGTGGTGCATAGCCACTAACCCCAGCAACTCCACAAACTAAGGAAACTGAGGCAGGAGGATCACAAGCTTGAGGCCAGCCTCAGCAACTCAGACAGACCCTGCCTCAAAATAAAAAATAAAAATGACTGGGAATGTAACTCCATTGGTAAGGCTTCCCAGAGTTCAATCCCCAGTACAGGTGGAGCGGGTGGGGATGAATAAGAAATGAGATTAAACAAGTAGATCACAAAAGGTCTTGTCTGTCACATAAAGAAGACTGAATTTTATCCTGCAGGAAAACCAATGAAAGAATTTTAAGCTGAGGAGTGACCTGATCAGCACGAGCAAACATAACCAGGAATCCTGAAAGACTTTTTTTTTCTTTTTGGTACCAGGGATTGAACCCAGGGGTGCTTAACCACTGAGACACATTCCGAGCCTTTTTTATTTTGAGAAAGGATCTCATTAAATTGCTTAGGGCCTTGCTAAGTTGCTGAGGCTGGTCTCAAACTTGCAATCCTCCTGTCTCACACTCCCAAGCCACTGGGGTTACATGTGCACACTACCATGCCCGGCTATGAAAGACATTTTAATCTCTACTTATTTCCAGAGCAAAAGAAAAGACTCCACCTTCTAGGTTTGTCCCTCTTAAATAAACATGAGGCAGTAAATGGAACTCTGCATCTGGCACATAACACAGTAAATATTCAATAAAGATCAGTTAAATATGAATTGGATATGCTGCAAGGGGGGAGCCCCTACTTAGGGCAGGATTTTGGCAGTATCAATACTATTACTTTGATTATGAGCATGATAAGCAAACAGCT
The DNA here is from genome assembly GCF_902686445.1 of Sciurus carolinensis. NCBI lineage: Eukaryota > Metazoa > Chordata > Mammalia > Rodentia > Sciuridae > Sciurus > Sciurus carolinensis. Next base: position 44,161,096 of record NC_062232.1, read on the forward strand.
CCTCTGGAAGAAAATACTGACAACTGAGAGTTCTAGAATCTAACATATGACAGAAGGAGAGTAACATATACTGCTTTATTGTACTCCAGTGAACAAATCCCCCTCATGGTTGTTTTTCCATAGCTGGGATTTAAATCCCAATAATGGGATAATATTACAGTTTTATTCCACACACTAACCTCTCTGGAATTCTGGGTGACAGGTGCTTATGTGCACACATGGTTAACTGGAGGGAATTCATTAGTGGTTTTACTCCTGCTGTTTTACATATCCTTTCTGCCTAATTCAATTTAGTTTTAAGGATGGTTCTGCAGACAGTGTAGAAATAAAATACTATTGCATTTGTCTCCATTTATTGAATGCAAGAAAATTACTTTAAAATCAGGAAGGATGTATTTGATACATTTTATTGGTGAAGACAATAAGGCTCACAGAGGAAAAGTAACTTGCCCAAGGCCACTCTGATAGTAAGTTGCAAAGAAACCCACATTTGTCTTGGACTCAGATATCCCAAAAATGCAGTACTGCCTCCCCCAAAGTCAGCGTGTGAGGTAAAACACAATTGTCAGAATACAAAAAAGATACTTTCTTTGTAGCTAAAAAGGAGCATGTGTGTGTGTTATATACACATATATACACACATACATATCTTTTTTTTTTTTTCAAAAGAAAGGTACAAAAAAGAAATGTAGGGGAAAACACAGAAAGAAGGGAAACCAAAGGCCAATGTCAGGAGGTCCTGGTCTGCAAGGAGGATGGAAAAACCTGGGTCTGAGACAAGGGTCCCAGAATTAATCTGAGGGTGCTAGTTTCTAAGCAGGAATCTAAAACAGAGCTGAGAAAAGGTGACAGTGAATGAATACACCTGGCCACTGCACCCCGTCCAACCTGGCCTGCCCTCCTTACCTGCCATGAAACCAGTCTTGGCACATGTCACACTCGATCATGAAGCGGGTCACATCGTAAGGCAGCCGACAGAGGCAATACACAGGCACTGAGGCCATCTTCGCCGGGCCTTGGAGCGTTCTGCGGCGGGCCAGGTTCGTGGTGTCAGGAGGGACAGGAGGCAACAGGGCACGTCCTCTCTGGACGATAGCTGGGCACAAACAACACTTTTTACACAGTGAATCAGGTCCCCCCACGCCGACCCCACCCCCACCCACCCTGGGGCACCAACCCTCAGCTCTGAAATAGGGAGTTACCGCCGCCAGCGGGGATGCAACACAGCTGGTGTGGCTGTAGGGGGCAACCGGAGAAGTCCACCCGGCCTTTAGAATTTCTTTCACTCAGAAAGAACGTTCCGCGCTCTGCCTTTGAGTCTCCCCCCTCCCCTGTCTCCCGTCCCCTACCTTCTAAGCCCTGGAGTGAGTGATAACTTCTTTCCGGGTTTCATGGAAATATCTGAAGCCTTTCAGGAAGCTCTCCTAATCCCTCATTGAACCCTGTCCTTGCTAGCCTCTCGCTTCCCAGGGCTCCCGGCTCCCTTTATTATGACGCAAACCACAGCGGAAAGAATGGGGCTAGGGTACCTCAGGAAACGACCCAAAGACCCTCCTCTCACTCCCCTAGTAGGATCGACCAGAGATGAGGGACCCTTGAAAGTCTGCTCAGGTTACTCAGAAATCACCCCAAAGCCTTGGGGGGAAAGGCAGACAAGACTAGGAGCCCAAACTCAAATCACAGTTCTGGGGTCTCGTTCTCGGAGTTTAAATGATCCTTCCCGTCACTCGATATCATCTCTTCCCGGACCCATCAGGAGTCTCATCGCCCCCAACTGAAATAAACCTCCTTCAAAACTCATCAGCTCATCCCCTACTTCAAAGATGACAGGGTTCTCATCGCACCTTTGAAACTAACAAGGATCTGTTCAAAACCCCCTGACTGTCTAGAATTTCCTCACACTGCTGAAAACTAAGCAGCAATTTTCTTTCTCCACCGCTCAAAAACTGGCATGAATTCCTTGCAGCCCCCTCAAAATGACGAAGGTTCCCCTGTACCCCCAGATTGCCAGAGCGCTCATCCGAGATCCTGAAACTGACAGGAATATCCTCCTCGCAGCCCCCGAAACTTACGAGAATCTCTTTATGCTTCCCCAACTGACAGGAACCTCTTCACGCCCCAAACCTGACAAGAATGTCCTAGGTGCCGAATCCTACATGCACCGCCTCATGCCCAAAGCTGTGGGCAATTCTGACGCCTGCGGAGCTCAGTCCCGGCGACACGCCGGCGGCCGAGTTAGCTCCGAGGCGTCGCGGAGCCTCTTTCAGCGGAGGTTCGCCCGGCAGTTCCGGCCCCAGCAGCGACGCGCACCGAATTCTGGGATAGTCACCGTAAAGCTGCGAACCTTGCTCGCCTTCCCTTCGAACCACCCGCTGGGTCGCGCGGCGCTTGCTGCCCAGCGGTGCTTCAGGGCAGCCTTCTCCACAGCACTCCCCACGGCCCGGCCGTTTGGGCCTACTAGAGACCGCAGCTCAGGCCTAGTCCAGTGGCCGCCTGGCGAACGGGCAAGTGGCGTCGTCGCTGGGCCGGCAGAAGCCGTGAGCAAACCAAGGAGGAACGAAATGAACCGCCCGCCTGGTCCAAGAAAGACAGGCCAAAAAGTCGCCGGGAGAAGCCCGGCAGCGGTGCTAGGAAATTCGTAGTAGTCAATAAAGTTTATTCAAAACAACGAGGAAGTTGAGGCGGAGAGGGGAGGAGAAATATGGGGTAAACAGCTACCATATTGAGAGTGGCGGCGCTACCTCGGGGAGACAAACCGACCACCATCTTATGAGGGATGGGCTCGTGAGGTGACCGCGTAGGAGGCGGGGAATAGCAAGCCGCAGACTCCCGCGTGATGTCATCAGGGGCGGGACGCCACCTTGAGAAAGGGGGGCGGTGCCCAGCTACCTTTGGACCCGCTCCTCTCTTAGAGGTGCCCAATCGCCGCTAGAGACCTTGAGCCAAGAGGCGGGGAAGCCGCCATCTTAGGCGAGGCAGGGGCTTGGCTCCATTTTGAGTGGGGCCCCAAATTTCCAAACCTTTCCCCTCTTCTGGGCAAACAGGGAGTTAAGCAACACCCCCCACATACACACTCCTCCTCTCCATCTTTCTCCTCCTATGAGAGGAGGTGAACTCTGTGACTCCAAACTGCAAAATTAATAGGTGGCGGCGGGGGCGGGCTTCAGCCGGGATGGAGGCGGAGTACTCACAGCGGCTGCAGTTCATTGAGCACCTTCACCAGGCTAGGCTTTCCCACGGTCTTCGTGTCGTTTATTCTTCACCCTGTGAGGAAAGCTCTGTGGTTATTTTCAAGAAGCCAAGTGACCTGAGTTTCAGAACTGGGAAGTTGACCCTCTACCCACCCCCACATTCCTTCCTCAGCCCAGTCCTCACTCCCCCAACGTAGTTCCTCCATAAGGCTTCTACCAGTTTCCCAGCTCCCTCTGAACTCTCTTCGCTGACCCTATCATTTCAGCTCAGTGCAGTGCAGATATGGGTCAGTGATTTCCATGCACCTATACCAAAATTTCCTCACTACAGTCTTAGTGTGGGGTGAGAAAAGCAGTTAAGTGGGAGCTTGACACGTACTTTGAAGTGGTGGTTTTCCTCAGACATTCTAGAAAATTCTCTAGCTCCTACCATATCACTTCAAAAAAAAGAAAATGTGCACACACCAATTTCCTAACCAGTGAGGGTAGGTTAGACCCCAGTGATATAATAATGAAAATGGCCTCTGCAGTGAGAAATCACCAGCCAGTGCCGGAGACAAGTTTGCAAGTAAACAATTAAGACTAGAAAGTCCAGTAAACACACAAATTCCTCATACAAAATGTAGAACAAGCCAGATGGAATGACCAGTAGCGGTGCTTTTCTGAAGTCCCAGCTATTCAAGAAGCTGAGAAGAATCACTTGATCCCAGGAGTTTGAGGACAGCCTGGACAACATAGTGAGACCCCATGTTTTAAAAGGAAAAAAAAAAAAACCCACATAAAATAAACTTGAAGAAGAGCCTCAGAATCTGCTTGCTGTTGTAAAGAAGACTTCAGGGAGACTTGGAGAGTATATAAATGTTTACTAAATAAACAAGCAAGAACTTGGTACACAAAAGGATCAATATGTACAAATTTATGGAGGCATATAGGGAAACATTTACCAAAAGAAATTGAATATTAGTGAAACAGGAAGGACAAAAGAGGCGGGTAGAAGGTTCAGATCAAGAAAGAGTGCAAAATGCAAAAGAATTTAGATTTTATCTAATAAGCAATAACAATCCACTGAAGATTTGGGGGCAAGAGTAACTGAGTCACATTCTTACCAGAGAAAGGACCAGGCTTACTGGGACCTGAAGCTTAAGCAGTTGGGGCAGTGAGGTCAGAAAACTTCTATAAGAAAGCAATATAGGGGCTGGGGAGATAGCTCAGTTGGTAGAGTGCTTGCCTTGCAAAGCACAAGGCCCTGGGTTTAATCCCCAGCACTGCAAAAAAAGAAAGTAACAAAATTAGCTTCATAGCTGGGCAGTGAGGAGCCTAGCTTACACCTGTAACCCCAGCTACTCATAAGGCTGAGATAGGAGAATAACAGCCTTTGAACAGGAGTCTCCTGTGCCTCCCCTTTGCTAGCAAAGCAATAAAACTTCTTTTTCCTTTTCTCTCAAAAAAAAAATAAATAAATGAGGCAGCTGAGGCAGGCAGGAGAATCATCAGCTCAACACCAGCATGGGCAACTTAGTGACAGTCTGTCACAAAATAAAAGCAAATTAGGGACTGGAGATGTAGCTCAGTGTGAGGCCCCAGGTTTGATCCTCAGTGCTGCCAAAAAGAAAAAAGGAAAAATATGTTGGACCTCAGAATAGTTATTACCCAGTGTTCAAACTGCTTCTAAAAATACCCTTACTTCCCATCATTATGTTTGTTTGTTTTGGGCATTTTATGGTGGCACTGGGGATTTTATCCAGGGGCATTCTAAAGAACTACACCCTGGCCCTTTTTTATTTTGAGGCAGAATCTCACAAGTTGCCCAGGTTAACCTGGAACTTGCTTGCCATCTTCCTGCCTCAGCCTCCTGAGTCACTTGGATTACAGGCCTGCACCATTACCCAGCAATTCTTTATTAAACATCTATTATGCACCAGACCATGTGACTAGTGCTGAAGATATAAGCATGTCCCAGATAAAGGTGCTGGCCTTCATGCAGCTGACACTCTAGTGGGGGAATCAAGTCAATAATCAAATAAAATTATATTCATATATTTATTGAGCACCTACTATTATACTAGGCACTGAGGTTTCAGGGGTGAATAAAACACACAAGGACTCCTGTGACTCCCAATCCAGCAAGGGAGATAGAAAATGAAGTGATTCAAGACAATTTCAGTTGTAGTGAGTGCTATCAGGAAAAATAATACAAGTTATGAGGTCAAGAATAATCTGGAGGGAAAGCAATCTACTTTAGATGGGCTAGCCAAGGAAGGTCTCTCAAAGAAGGTGACATGTGAATTGAGACCTGAATAGCAAGAAGAGCTAGCTAGGGAGAAGGACATAAAGAATCAAACTCACAAAAACCCTAAAATGGTGGTGGGAGGACTGGATGTGTACAGGTGAAGACTGGGGTGAAGTCTGCAGACATAAGTAAGAGACTCTGTATGTATGCTTCAAGGGTTATACAATCTAGTAAGAATGAGGTAAAATTAGTAATAACAAGACTGAAAAAAGTCAAACTCTTCAGTGCTATCTAGAGGTTTGAACAAATTGTGTGGAAGGAAAGAGGGGTTTTAAAATTAATGGTGTTCAGTGGGTGTGTCAAGAAAGACTTTGCCAGAGGTAGCATTTGAACTGGGCACAGTGCTATTCATTCCTTCCCCTAAAAGTTCCTCCCCAGTGTTCCTGAGGATGGGGAGGGAGAACTAAAGGATACCGGGAAAGGCAGCACTGCCAGGGGTTTGAAACTGAGACAGAGCTGAGCTGAACTGGCTGCCATAACCAAAGGTTGCCCTGGAAGCCTTCCTCTTCTATCCACTTCCACTTAACATAAATGTTTATTTTTGACCACACAGATAATAGCAAATGCATTCCTATTGTAAGCATTCTATTTTGTAGGCTGAAGAATGCCCCTGGCCACCAGCCACCTGCTTACCTCCCTAGAGGGAACTCCAACAGGGCTCTTTAGCAATTCATTTATTTGCATAGAGGTACATCTAGCTGTTTGGATAACCTGATGAGGGCTAAAGTAGACTACAAAATACAGGAGGAGAAAGGGGGTGGGGGAGACTGGGGAAAAAGAAAAAGATTATAAGAGGAAGAACAGGCTTGCTCCAAAACAGACTTGAAAGTACAAAAATAGTGAATACAAAAGAGAAAACAATGACATCTGAGAATTTATGGTGTGCTGAGCACCATTATAAACCCTCATATGCATTAACCCAATCCTTACAGCAACCTTATGAGGTAGGTACTAATACTATATTCATTTTATGAATGAGGAAGCTGAGTATAGGGACTACGCTTAAGGTCACATAGCTAGTAACCCCAAACTGGGGTTCCTGGAGATACAGGTTGGGAATCCAGGCCTTTACCCACTCCACTATGCCATTATATCAATGGTATGGATTCAATAGCAACTGGTGTATAGGACATAATGGAGGAAGATGATCAATCAAGGGTTCTTGGAATAATTTGAATCACAGAAGCAAAGTATGGTTTGCACACACATGGAATAGAAACTAGTAGGATGGTGCCCTAGGCACCAAACTAGGCAGCTGACGACACCAACCTACTCCTCCAGTGCCAGCGTCCCCTAGATATGCTACCTGCATAGAGCTCTGCATTCAGAAGGGGTTTTGAGCTTGGTTTGATGCACTGCTGTCATTGCCTTGAAATTCTCAATAATTTTAGCTTTGAACTTGTGTTTTGTACCTAGTCCAATGTGACAATGGAGCAGAAGAGATACACTCAGTGGCAGTGTACACAATTTGTGGGCACTATAGGCAGTGTGCATGCTGAGCAGATGTCTAGGCCACCTGGTGTGCACAAGCACATCTGAGGCAGTTCAGGGCACTACAGGGCCCAGAAGGTGACATCAGACCAGCAACAACAACTGCTGTGGCAGCAGTAGCAGAACAACAGCAGAGATAGTAGTGGCAATAACCTTGGGAGAGAGGAAGGTCTGCAAAGGCAGTGAGGGGACCCATGGTGAGAGATAAGTTTGTGTTTCTGTCACCAGAGACTGTGCCTATAGTATCTGCACAAAGATTAACTCTGCACACTGGGATGGGAATTGTTGGCACTCAGACAATAAACTTTGCCAAGAAATTATTACAAAATAAAAACATAGCCACGGACATTGTAGTAAAATATATGATGGGGTTGTTAGAATTCCTCAGAGTTTAGAATATCTGATTTTGGAGCTAGGAATGTTCCTCAGTGGTAGGGCACTTGTCTAGCACACACTGTGTTTGATCTCCAGCATGGCAAAAAATTAAACATATATTTACATATATATATATTTATATATATTTATGTGTGTGTGATTTTGAAAAACTAGTACAACATCGCAAAGCAAATTATCCAGGGGATTAGAAGTAGAAATTAAAACCAAAGGCTGTGAGTTAGGATGCAGATCAATGCTTGTCCAGCATGCACATAGACTCTGCACAGAAAAATAAAATATAGTCACAATAGACACATTAGATGAAAAGCTGAGGATGAACCAATTACTAGTGAGGAAGACAATTTAAAAGTTTTTTCCTTGTAATTGAAGATATGCCAATAGAACACATAAACGGTTCTGAATTATATACAAATCATTTTTTGTATGACCTTCCCAAGTTATTGGAAATGTCAGAGAAAACATTGAAATGCTATTGTATCAATTTATATTTAAAAATTAATTTAGATCAGGCTGGGGATATAACTCAGTTGGTAGCACAAGGCCCTGGGTTCAATTCCCAGCACCAAAAAAAACATTGATTCAGATTGAATGAAATTAAAACTGGTTTTATGGAGAGTTAAATCTTTTTAGAAAAATTGGGCAAGAATCATCAGCTCTAGAGTTACTAAGGTGTACATTTTAATATTTTACTAGGAGTTTATCCCAATTTTGTCACAGCCTACGAACTACTCTTTTTAAATTTTTTTTGTCATTGGACCCTTATTTTATTTATATGTGGTGCTGAGAATCAAACCCAGCACCTCACACATGCTAGGCAAGCCCTCTACCTCTGAGCTACAACCCCAATCATATAAACTGCTCTTAACAGGGTCAATAACAATTGTATCCAGGAAAGTCCCTCTTCTTCTTTCTTTCTTTTTTTTTTTTTCTTTGGTACTAGGGATTGAACCCAGGGGTGCTTCACCTTGGAGTTACATGCCCAGCCCTTTTAATTATTTTTTAAATTTTCAGACTGGGTTTTGCTAAATTAAAAATAATGGAATAATTGAAATTGCAGAAAAGTGAGCCAGAGAGGCTAGGATGCAGTTCAGTGGTAGAGTGCTTGCCTAGCAAGTGTGAGGCCCTGTGTTCAATCCCCAGTAACACACACAAAGAAAATTATATAGCAGATTCCCCCTCTTGCTTGACAGTAATTGTGAGATGAACTAGTCATTTAAAAAATTTAGTTTATGGACACAATGCCTTTATTTTATTTATTTGTTTTTTAATGTGGTGCTGACAATTGAACCCAATGCCTCCACACATGCTAGGTAAGTGCTCTCCCACTGTCCCCAAATTGTAGCCATTCTAATGGCATCACTAAAATCATCTCCACTGGGAGTGGGGGTGGGAGTCACTAGAGGCAGGAAAATACAAAAAATGGAGGACAATATGGATATTTGTCATTTTCACATGAGAAGGATCTACCATTCATTCAAATTATACAGCCAATTGCTTTCTTCATTTGACATTATGTCTTGGAGACCTTTTAAAAAAAAATCAACCTTCTTTTAACTACTGCATTCCTTCTTTGGGTAGGTCTGAATTTATTTCTCCACTCCCCTGAGAGAGCAAGTGGCTATAATTTTTCACTATTGTAAAATAGTGCAGTTAACATCGTGGTAGGGGCTGCCTTGTGCCCAGGTGTATTTCTCTAGGTGGACACTCAGAAGTGGGTTACTGGGTCATGGAGTCTGGATACTTTCAATTTTAATACATACTGCTAGGGCTGGGGGTGGAACTCAGTGGTAGAACTCTTACTTAGAATGTACATGACCCTGGGTTCTTTTTTGTAAATAAATATATACTGCCGAATTTCTTTTCAAAAGCACTATACCAATTTTCACTCTATCAGTAGGGTATCTTCACATTTCCTGAAACCCTGGCCTCTAAATTGTTTGCAAGTCTGATAAATGAAAAATGGTAACTCAAGTGTGTTTGATTTTCAGTTTGCACTTCCTCCTCACTAGCAAAATTGAGTATCTTTTTCATACAATGTTTATTGGCCCATCCTCTGTGAACTGTTTGTAATCTTTGCCTATTTTTTCTTTTCCTTTTTTGGTACTGGGGATTGAACTCAGGTTCACTTAACCACTGAGCTACATTCCCAGTCCTGAACCCAGGGCCTTGTGCTTGTGAGGCAAGCACTCTACCAACTGAGCTAGCCCAGCCTTTTTTGTTTTTAATTTTGAGATAGGGCCTCACTAACTTGCTCTCAATGCCCTGGAATTTGTGATCCTTCTGCTTCAGTTGTGCCAAACCTGGCTGCCTATTTTTCCTTATAATATTATTTTTCTTTTTTTTCATTTGGAGTTGTAGGAGTCATTTCTATTTCTGTGTTATTAATCCTTTGTTATGTATGTTGCTAATATTTCTCACCATAATTTGTTTATGGTGTGTGTTATTATGCAGTTTTAAATGTTTATGTAGTAGTTTGATACATTTATATCAATCTTTTCTTCTATGGCTTTTCTGTTTTGTTTGTTGTAGAAGATCTTCCTTATCCAAGGTAACAATCATATTATCATTTTTCTCATTCTGTGGTAGTGTTTTCCATTTAGGTCTCTAATCTACCTTCAACTCATTTCTTCCTTATTTCTCCTATCTGGAAATCTCATCCCTTAGATCTCCCTTTAGCTGACATCTTCAAAGCTCAACTCAAATATTACATGTTTAGAGTCCTTCCTTGATTATCCTAACTAAACCAAACACCTCACTCTTGCCACATTTCATTACCTTGATTTATTTTCTTCATAGATCATCTCCCTCGGAAGTTATATAATTTATTTATTTGTCCATGACTTTTTTCTCCTTAGCTTGTACGTTTCATGATGTTAGAGATTTTTTTTTTTTTTTTTTTTGGTACCAGGGCGTGAATCCAGGGGCGCTCAACCACTGAGCACATCCCCAGCCCTCTTTTCTATTTTATTTAGAGACAGGGTCATACTGAGTTACTTAGGGCCTCGCTAAGTTGCTGAGGCTGGTTTTGAACTTGCAATCCCCTTGCCTCAGCCTCCTGAGCAGCTGGGAGTATAGGTATGCACCAGTACCCCAGGCTCAAAGCCCTTTTTAAAAATATTTTATTTTGAGGCAGGGTCTCACTGAGTTGCTTGGGACTTGGCTTTGAACTTACAATCCTCCTGCTTCAGCATCCCAAGCTGCTGCAATTGCAAGCCTTATGACATAGAGATTTTGTCTTTTTCCCAGCTTCCAGAATACATTTTGAATTTATTTTAGTGCCTTCGATATGATGTAGGGATATAGTTATTTTTTCCAAAAGAATAACTATGATTTTTTTTTCTCAAAATAAAAAATAAAAAGGGCTGGGGATGTGGCTCTCTGGTTAGGTGACCCTGGGTTCAATCCCTGGTACTAAAAAACAAAAAAAAATTAATAAAAAATTTCAATAATAAACTATCATCTTTACCTATCAGATTGGGAAAAAAACTTAAAGTCTGATTATATGTGGGCCAATGAGGCAAGAGGAAACATACTCTGACACACTAACAATGGGACTGTATGTTAGTGCATCCTTTTGAGGGTACAATTTGGTGATATATATTAAAATAGACCATGCCCATATTCCTTGAATGAATATCATAGTCTTTGGTAATACTTTCTTAGTAAACATTCCCCCAATTTTCCTTGCTAACAATTCCTAGATTTTTGAATCGCATATGTATTCTTGCCACTCATAGCCCATGTGTTTAGGGTAAACTGACACTACTCCCAGGTCTGGTCATAGACATTATTAGTTCAGGTGAGGACTTGTGATCTAGTGCAAGTCAATTACAGTGAGCTTTGGGAGTCCTGCTTGGAACACTAGGTTAGAAGTTCTCTCTTTCCTGTTGGACTTGAAGAGACTCACTTCCACTGTTCCTGGCAGCTATCTTGTAGTCACCTTGTTTAAAGCAATGAATAGTTCTCAACTCTTAGCATATATCAGAATCGCCTAGTTTGTTAAAACAGATTGCAGAGATTGGGGTATAGCTTCAGTGGTAGATTTCTTGCTTAGCATATGTATAGGCCCTGGGTTCAATTCCCAGCATCATAAAAAGACAAATTTTTAAAAAGACTATATTTGGATACAGGAAGTAGTGATGAATATTTTTCAGTTTTCACTTTGTACATTCCTATTCTGTTTGAACTGTCTAACTTTTGGCAAATTTCCCTTTTTTAAAAAAGAAAATGTCAATCATGAAAAGATGAATGGAAAATTAGAGACTTCTCAGGTAAGTATTGGTACATAGATTATAAACTAGTGAGGACTATATAATTGGGAGTGGTGTTGTATGCCTATAGTTCCAGCTACTCAGGAGGTTGAGGCAGAAGATCACTTGAGTTCAGGAGTTCAAAGTCAACCGGGGCAACATAGCAAGAATCTCTCAAAAAATTTTTTAATGAGTTCGAGAGGAACTACACCTGTCCAGATTAAGACTCAACCACAGTACTATTATACTTTAATGTGCATATGAATTATCCAGGGATAATGTTAATATGCAGATTCTGATAGACTGGGTCCAAATAGTCTACATTTATAATAGGCTCCCAAGTGATGCTAATGTTGCTGAACCACTGATCACTCTTCAAAATGCAAGAAAAAAAAAGAAGAGAAAGGAGGAAGACAAGGAGGGACCCATTAAGATGTAGAAGAGGTGAGAGATATGATACACTACAGAAGTAAAGTAATTGGGCATGTGTGATGAGGAAAGAGTCTGTGATGACTGAAATTTCTGGCTTGTGTGACCATGAAGATGGTAGTAACAGTAGCCAAAGACAGGAGAATCAAGCTGGAGGAGGAGAAAGTATAGGAAACAATGGAGGAGTGTGAGCAAGCCTTTATACTTAAACATATTGAGTTGTGATTTTTTTTCCAGGGCGAACCTTATGTGAACTTGTTCAGCAATACATTGCTCTTCTCCATCTGGAGCTCAGTAGAGTTCCATTAAAGGTAGACTTATTTGTTAGTCATCTGTATAAAGGTGAAGAGTTGAGGCCATAGAAAATAGGATGAAACTGACCAGGAACAAAGGATTGTGAGAAAATGGCAGAGAATAGAAACTTTGGGAAATATTAATCTTTTTTCTTTTTTTGGTGCTAGAGATTGAACCAAGGGTCTTGTGCTTGATAGGCAAGTCCTCTGCCACTGAGCTACAGGCCCAGCTCAGAAATGTAAGAGGCATACTATGGAAGGAAATGAAGTAGTAGTAGTCAGGGAAATAGTACAGAAGACTAGATATTCTGAAGAGCCTAGCAACCGTAAAGCAACTAGATCCTACATAAAAATATAACTTTTATTGCCTTGCCTGATGTAGAGTTAGCAATTGCAACATAAGAAACCATTCCAGAACTCATTGACTTGAAATCACAACCACTCAGCCAATCAGGAGTCCATAGATTGGCTGTATAACTTTACAGATCTGGACTAGGTTTGGTTGGTCTTTTTTTTTTTGTACTGGGGATTGAAGCTAGGGGCACTTTACCACTGAACTACATCCCCTGTCCTTTTTATTTATTTTTATTTTTAACTTTATTTTATTTATTCATGTTTATGTGGTGTTGAGGATCAAACCCAGTGCCTCGCATGTGATAGGCAAGTGCTCTACCACTGAGCCACAACCCTAGCCCTCCTTTTTATTTTTTGTTTTCAGACAGGATCTCACTAAATTGTTTAGGGCCTCACTAAGTTGCTGAGGCTGGCCTCAAATTTGCTGGACTCAAATTTGTGATCTTCCTGCTTCCACCTCTCCTGTCACTGGGATTACAGGCTAGTGCCACCACAACTAGCAGTTTGGCTGATCTTGGCTGGGATAACTAATGCATGTATAGCTGTTGGTGAGTTGACTGGTATAAAGTGGTTTTGGCTGTGATAGCTAGAAGGTTGATCCTCCAGAAAGCGCATTCACACAGTAGTTCCAAGTATCCAGAAAGTGAGTGGATGCATGCAATGCATCTTGAGGCATAGATTATAATGTACTTCTGTCAAAGTCTATTGATTAATACAAAATAAAAGGCTAATCTAGATTCAAAGGATGGAGAAATAGATCCCAGGACCACTTGACACTGAGCAACACCTCCAATCCTTTTTCTAAATCTTGAGATAGGGTCTCACTAAGTTGCTGAGGCTGACCTTGAATTTGCAATCCTCCTGCCTCAGCCTCCCAAGCAGCTGGGATTACAGTGAGCACCACCCAGCTTTCACTATCTTATAAAGGTTAATATTTGCATGCCATGGATTCCAGCAGAGGACATGTTCAAAAAATTCATTGCAATGTTAATGGAAACAACCCATACTACCATTGGATAGGAGACTGGATAGATAAATTGTGGCATATTCACACAGTGGAATACCATACAGAGATGAAAAAGAACTAACCACCGCTATATGCAACAACACAGCTAAGCCTTAAAGAAATGACATTGAGTGAAAAAAGGAAGTTATAAAAAACCACACAAAAATGACATTTTGGTCAGACACAGTAGTTCACATCAATCCCAGCAACATGAGGCAGGAAGATTGAAAGTTTAAGGACAACCTCAGCAATTTAGTGAGGCCATAAGTAACTAAGTGAGACTTTGTCCCAAAACAATAAATAAAAAAAGGACTGGGAATGTTTCTCCTTGGTAAAGTGCCCCAGGGTTCAAACCTCAGTACCCAAATATTATTTTTATTTAATATTGTTTGTATTAATAATAATAATGATTTTTATAAAAATTAGAGATCAGTGGTAGAGTGCTTATTTGGTATGTGTAAAGCCCTGGATTTGATCCACTGCACTGTAAAATAAATAAACTTTTAAAAAATTAAAAAGTAAAAACAGGGGCTGGAGTCATGGCTTAGTGGTAGAGTGCTTGCCTAGCATTTGTGAAGCACTGGGTTCAATTCTCAGCACCGCATATAAATAAATAAATAAATAAATGTCCACTGACAACTAAAAGATATTTTTTTTAAAAAGTAAAAACAATATATTGTTCAGTTTTAATGACATGTCATAACACTTTTTAAAAAGAAACAAAGGAATAAAATAATTCAAGATATGGAGATGGGATTATTCTTAGGTTGGACAGTGGGATTAAGTTGGACGTGAGGGTTCAATTTATTATTCAATTTCTTAAAGTATGTGATATATGTAATTTTGTTTATGATATATTATTTTTAGGTGATAAAAAAGAAACCAAAATGTTGAGGAAGCCAGTATTTAAGGAAATGAGTTGTTTCAACATCAAATCCTATGGAAATTCTCAGCAAGATCAGGCTTGTCTGGAAACCCTGGACTTGGTTACTGGGAGCACACTGGATATCTTTGGAAGCAGCTACATTCAAATGGAGAGGACTGATGCTAGATTAGAAGATGGGAAGGAATATGTTATGGAGGAAGTCAGGTTTGGGAACATTGACAAGTCTTTCATATACTACCATCTCCTTCCAAACCCACAATACTAGCTATATGTTTACTGAGGGCATTATGTCAGGTACTTTGCACATACTACTGTCATTTAGTCCTTATAACCACCTCCATGGGGTGGGCTAAAGGAACTAAAATCAATGCTTTTTTTTTACCACCAGATACAGTCATCTCTGATCACATATATAGAATCCCTATGATACTGGAATAAGAATATTTCCTTATTCCATTCCAAAATCTTGTTACAAAGATCCCAAATGACTAGGTAATGGCAACCAACCAAAAGGTAATGAATCAAGCCTACCCAGAAATGGGTTATTTCTCCCTGGGATGCTATTGCTGTGACTTAACAAGTTTACTGGGTTCTAACCCTTTCAGGCACATAGTAGAATTGTACTTCTCTGTCTCACGACCATGTGATTTACTTTGGGCAATGAAAGAAGTGATGTATAATACTCTTAAGCTTTAGGAGCCAAAGTACATTAGGCATGGTAGTGCATGCCTGTAATCTGAGCTGCTTGGAAGCTGAGGCAAAAGGACTGCAAGTTCAAGGCCAGTCTGAGCAATTTAGCAAGACCTTGATTCAAAATAAAAATTTAAAGGGCTGGGGGCATAGTTCAGTGGTAGAGCACTTGCCTAGTAAGTGTGAGGCTCTGAGATTAATCTCTAGTGCTATAAAAAAAGTGTCAACGTGCATTTTGATTATATGCCTTCCCCTGACTCGGTGATAGAGTTTCTATTAGTCTACCTTCCCAAGTGACTAGGGGTGGAGAAAGCTCCCTTGCTCATCAGTGTTGGACATATAATATGAGCAGGTATACTTTTGTTAATTTACTGAGATTTGGAAGCTATGACAGCAAAACCTAGCCTCTCCTGCCTGACACATTTCCCTTTTCAAGACATAGAGATTATGAATGTTTCAGAATTGAATAATGAAGTGAAAATATATACAAAGTGCTTATAACTCTCTGGCACAAGTAAGCCCTTATTAGATGCCTTCACGTATATACTATTTAACAACCAGACTTCATTTTTTTTAAAACACAAATAAACACTAGTTGTAGAAAATGTAAATAGAAGGCAATATTCCTGGATCACATTTTTTCTAGTGTTTGTGATCTTAGAAGACATTATTTTCATCCTTCGTCACTTTCATTCTCAAAGCACTATATTTGGCTTTGCTTGGGTCATATACCCCTCCATCTTTTTTTAATGCATAAATTTTTTAGTTGTAGATGAACACAATACCTTTATATTTTTTATGTGGTGCTGAGGATCAAACATAGGGCCTCACTTATGCTAGGTGTGCGTGCTACCACTGAGCCACGACCCCAGCCCCCTCTATCTTCATGGTGGAGAAAAACTGGGCAAGAAACATGAGCTCTAGAGGTACTAAGAGTGCAATTTTCGGCAATTTACCAAAAATTTAACCCAATGTTGTCACAGCCTACAAACTACTCTTAATGATGTCACTGTCAGCAATGAAAGTCCTTCTTCTTCTTTTTTTGGTACTGAGGATTGAACCCAGGGGTGCTTTACCATGAAGTTATATCCCCAGCCCTTTTTATTTTATTTTGAGAGAGAATCTCACTACGTTGCTGAGACTGGCCTTGAATTTGTGATCCTTCTGCCTTAGCCTTCCAAGTCACTGGGATATGGGCATGGGCTACTATATCTGGCATGAAGTTTTCAATTTTAATAAAGTCTAATTTATGATTTTTTTTCCTTTTGTGGATTATGTTGTTGTATTTAGAAACTCATTGCCAAGCTCAAGATCACATGGATTTTGTTACCTTTTAGAGGTTTTACAGTTTTTCCTGTACAGCATAACAAACTGTATCAGCAGAAAAGTCCTTCATTGTCTTCTTTTTTGGTACTGGGGATTGAACCCATGGGTGCTTTACGGTGAAGTTACATCCCCATTCCTTTTTTTAATTTTTGTTTTCAGAGTTTTGATAAGTTGTAAATTATGGGCCCAAGATAATTTCTAATACTGTAGTCTCCCTTGTGGCTTGTCCTTAAGAGAAAGAAACTTCTGGTAGTGGTTAAAAATATGCACCCCAAGATTACCAATTGCTGAAAAGAAGAATATTGAGCAGGCATAAATGAGTTATTTACTAAGACAAAACAAACTTAGAATTCTGGATTGGGCACCACTAAATTGCTTTTTTCATATGTAAAGTGCAGACAATACTTAAACTTTTCAGTGTGGTTTGAGGATTAGAAGTAACATTCCAGAGCCTAGTATTGCCGGGCACAGTGGTGCATGCCTGTAATTGCAGTGGCTCAGGAGGCTGAGACAGGATTGTAAGTTCAAAACCAGCCTCAGCAACTTAGTGAGACCCTATCTCAAAATTAAAAAATACAAAGGGCCTAGGATATATCTTAGTGGTTAAGTGCCCCTGGATTCAATCCTTGGTACCAAAAAACAAACAAAAAACCAAAACAAAAAACAAAACAAAAAAATAGGTCCTTAATAAACTAACTTTCAAAAGTCAAATGCTAAGGATTTCCTACTGTTAAATTCTGCGTACCAATACCCACCATAGATCAAAGGTTAGGAAGACATGTGTGAACCTAACTATAACAAAGCATGTTATAAATAATAGAGTTTTTATTTAAGGATGAAGTGTTTACAAGCTTCAGCAGGCCTTGAATGGTCCCCTTCAGGCTCAGCTGTTTCCTTTTATAATTTTTATGTATAAGGCACAGAGTGGTTAGTGAGGCCAAGCTCAGCTAGCATTATTAGGCAGAAGCTGTAAGGTAAGAAGAATGCCCTGGAGTCCTGGCTTCAGACCCTGCTCCAAGCATCCATCTATTGCTCAAAGGTGACTCAGAACTCCTTTTTTCCAGAGCCAATTTTAAACTATATCTAAATGAATACTATTCAGGGACGAACCTTCATACTCAATCTTCTGTGTTCTTGCCACCAACATATCCTTTGCTTCAAGTCTACAATTCACTTTGTACCAATGCAACTTTCAAAGGTGTTTTGGCTGTCCTTGATTTAGTCATTGAATGCTTACTAAGTGCATGCTGTGCAGTAGGTGCCAAGCTCACAGAAACAGTCAAGCATGGACACTGTCTCACATTCCATCTAGGGACAGAGATGCAGCAAAGTGCATAGAGCCTGGCTGTGATGAGTCTATATAGCGATCCCAAGTGGAGGATCAGGAAGAGTCAAAGATGTGAGTTGAATCTTGGGGAATAAGTAGAAACTGGACCAGAAACAAAAGGAGATAGGCATTCTACACAATGGTACAAGCAAATGAGAAGAAGCAGATATTAACAGCTTAATGTGTATGAGATGCACTTTATTATCACTGGGTGCAGTAGGGGAGGAAGGAAATGAGGCTAGAGAAGTGGTCAGAGGCCAGATAATGAAGGGACCATGGAAGTTGTTGAGCATGGTGTTAGAAGGACAGATTGCTCTGGAAGCTGATACGCATGGTGGATTAAAGCAATAGTGCTTAACTTTCTTGTGTCATAGATTCCTTTAAAAAAAAAACTCAAAAAAAGGTACAGTCCCTTTCAGCAGAAAAAGGTACATTCACTCAGACACAAAATGTTGGTCACAACTGCCTGGTTAGGAGCAAGACAGGGGAGCAACTGCCGATAGTCCAGGTGAGACATGATGAGGCCTGAATCAGGCCACAGGAGCAGGGACAGGAAAGAGGAGAGAGACATGAGAAACAGAAAGATAGCTGAGTGTTATCAACAGATCATGTCACCAATTGGATTTGAGAAATGAGGGATGACTAACCCCTAGGTCAGTTTGTGGCTTAGGCAATTGAGTAGATCAGAGTGTCACTCATGGAGAGGAGCATACTTCAGAAGAAAGAATATTTGGGAAATGTCGAGTCAAAGGTGGTTGTAGAACATCCAAATAAAGAAGTTAATCATGAAGCTAAATATTCTTTTCCTTTTGATTATTCTTACATGGGATCTCTTAGTTTGATATTCTACAGACTCCTCAATTTCTGTGCAACATTTCTGAATTGAGACAAGTATTTCCCCCTTTGTAGAAAGGGATTCAGAGATGGGAGAAGAAATCAAACTTCACACACCCAAAATTATTCCACAATGTTTTTTACTAAAAGAATAGATTTTTATTAAGCGCTGTAAGTTTCTTTCCATCAGCATTAACAAAACAACAGACCAAATTCCATCACAGAACAACTCCTGAGACAGTCTCGTTCCTTTCTGAAACATTTCCATTAACTCCTGCAGTTTCCCCAAAGAAGCATCCATTCAAACTTACATTAATAAACTATGGAGCTTTTGTGGTGAGGTGGGCCAAAAAGGCAGGGAATTTGGAATCTGGGAGTGGGAAAGAGAAATACGTATTATCCATCCACTAAACACACTGTCAAGAGCACAGGAGAAGAGATAGTAACACAGGAAAAAACAATGAAAGAATTTCTTACTTTTGTCAATAACATCATTTATCAGGGAACACTAAAAAATCACTGACTCCTTGCAGTTAAAGTTTCTTTACCTAGTGTGTTAGTCTAAAGATAGAATAGAATAAAATAAAAGGTAGGAGGGGAAGTGCCTTTTGGGAAGTAATTAAAATGAAGTCATCAGATTTGGCAGGGTTATGAGATTAATAAAATCTGAAATATTTAATTTGCTTCATTTACATGAAAATTCACTAGTCATTAGTTACTACCAACACGGACAAAAGAGCATCTATAAAAAGTACAGGGGGCAATATCAAAAGCTGAAATGGGCACCCTAGCACAGGGGATGTTTTATTTTGCTTTTAACTCGGAGAAGATAATTTTGTAAAAAATGACATTATTTTCTTAGAACATCAAAATAACCTTGGACAATATTGAAGATAATTAACAGTAATAGGGGAAATAGGTGCACTGAGCTCTCTACCTGCACCAGCAGACTACTGCAATAAGCCGAGGGAAATGAAAAGAGAAAGTCAAATAAGAAGATGCCAAAGTCACCAGAGGGAGAAAAATATAGGTGACACACAATGGAACAGTGACAATTTACCCCCCCACACCCCAAACCCCAAGCATATTTAGGAAATATGCATCAGGAAATGAACAAGTATAATGATTAAACCTTAGTAGAATTATACTAACTACTTTAAACTGTGGTCTACTTGTATTGTCATTTCAAAGGAGTGGGGGGCTTAGAGGCTGACATGGTGGCACTGACATGCCCACAGGAGCCTTCTAAGGTTCCAAAGGACTGAATCACCATAACCAAACAGCTACTCCCATATTCTTTCTACCCTACAAAAGCATTCCTGCCCCCCACCCACACCTTAACCACCCTCCCTAATGTCTTGTCTGACTTTCTCAGTGATCAAAAAAGGTTAATGTGACTTGGCCAACAATGTCAGAAAATCAAGATGGAGACAAAAATCAAATGTCCCTAGCCAAAGCAAGTACCACTTCTTGGGTTTTAGTCTACCCAAAGTCCTACTGGCTCAGAATGAAAACGATGCAAATGAGCAGAAGTTTGTCAGGCCTGGTCCAGACCAGACTGGCCACTAAAAAGGGGTAGGAGTTATAGACTGATCCCAAGACACACCAGCAGAAATCAAGAACTGCAAGTGCTTGGGGATCAGTGGCTATACACCACAAGGGTGTTTTAGCTCATGGTTCTACAAGGTAAATGGGTCATTTCTGAGGGTTCCAACATGACTTTGTTCAAGAGAGACCATATCACAGTTAGAAATGGAACCTCAAGTGAAGGATGATAGTCTCTCCAAGTGGTACAGCAAAGATGGAACCCTACCTTCCCCAATTTATCCTCCAATTAAAAAGAAGTTAAACTCCAGTAATGCACTTTAGTTTTTCTTGCTTTTAAGTTGTGCATTTTGGCAGATAAATGAAAATCTAGGCATATGGCCCTTTATGGTTCTTTCTTTTAATCTTCTAAGCTCGAAATGCTGAATTCAAATAAAAATCAAGGTTGGAGGTAAACCACTTGTTTCACCTTGGGCCAGGCTGGGGGAAAGTAGAGGTGTGTGGAAGGGAGAAAAGCAAGCCTTTTGGCAAACTGGAATCATCTTTTGTCAAAGCAGCAATTTTCTCTCTCACAGTGAATGCTTATAGAATAAGAAGTCTTCTTAATGCTGTGAGAGTTAACAATACTGTCATCTGATTGTGTCAGATAAGATTCAAGATGCACAGAACAGCAACTGAAAGGATACCTTACATTCAACTCCAAGTACTTCCTATTAGAAAATGAATATATTATATGTATGTATATATATATATTCATTTACTCACAGCTCAGTGATTCTGATTACTTTTAGAGTTCCAAAGAATTCATCCCTCTGTGGCCCAGAAAGAAAACTCTAAGCCACCTAAATTTACTACAAAATTCTCTCCCTTGCTTGATACAGAAGTCCTAACCTTCAAGATGTTATAAAAGGTTGGTATGGTCCAAGAGAAGAAGGGGTACTAAATCAGGGGAGCTGTTCCAAAGAGGTTTTGGTACACTTTGTTACTGCTTATATCTGGCAAGGTGTACACTCTTGTCATTCTTCTTTGGTTTACGTAAGAAGTATCTGGGCAGGGGGCAAGGCACTCCAGGACTCCTTCCCCCTACAAATTGTGGCTTCTCTTAAACTGGGCCAGACTAGGATTAAACAGTCTGAGACTGTTTTTGATTTCTCATATGGTCATTGTAAGTGGGCAATTAGCAGCCTTCTGGTCTGAAAAAATAAAATCACCAAGGACCTGCTGTGGGTTAAGGTGCATGGGTTTTTTTTTTTTCCAAAAAGAGAGAACTCTGCCAGAAGTCTAGTCAGTTATAGTCTTGTAGAAATGGTACTTCTTGGGCAAGAATATCATAAAGCCCAAAAGGAGGTGTGTGAGGCTGGAAGCCTCAATTCCTGAATGAAGATACGATGCTAATTTGTTATAAGCCATGTTTCCATCCCTCATATTTTGGCTGCCCAAGGAGGGAAACTGGAAATGCAAGGTTGTCTCAAGATTATCTCCAGCAAGGAGGAACAGCCTCTTTATCCTGGGCAGATCCTAGCCACATGGGGGGGGCTAAGAATTTTTTACAGAATGCTTCCCATGGCCCAGGCCAGAGTCCTCTGAATTCTTCCTTGCAAAGCAAATGAAAAGATCCGGTAGTCAAAATGTCAATGAACAAATGAAACAATCTAGGCATGTAAAATCAAATTGTCAAATTTCCTCACACTTCCCTACCCCATCTTTCCAATGTTAGTCTTCCCTCCTTCAGGATTTCATGTCTATCAATTCTCACCTGAAGCCAATTTGATGTTGGAGCTCCAGAAGAGAGTTGCTTCAAATTGGCTGAAAGCCCTTTCAAATGGTAATTACTTCCCTTCCCCTTTTTCTCTCTAAATCTTAAAGAAATACCCAACTCTTCCCAATCCCATTCCAACCTCCTGTTTTCACCATATGGGATGTGAGGGCTCTGGTTCAAGATTAAGCTTGTAACAACTGAAGTGTTGTTCTGAACAGGCAATCTCTGGAGAGTACTTTGTGTCTGATTTAGAGTAGCCCATCTTCTCATAATTGTGATGAGCTGTGACTTAGTAAGGATTTCAGATTTAAAGTGTGATCTTTTGAAACCCACCACTCCATAGCAGTGGAAGCATTTCTGGGAAATTCAGTAAATCCTCTGGGACATCACCATGTATGTATGTATGTGTATACATACACATATACACACACACTTATATATATATAAAATATGTATAGATAAATAGATCTGTCTCTTTATATAAAGGGTATGTGTATGCATATAGATACACGCATCCATATATACACCCACCCACACACCCATACACACACATACACACACACATACACACAGAGTCTTTTGAGTCCCTTTCGTACTCAGTTTCATAACATTGATTCCCACCCTTTCAGGGTGTGGGCCGCAGAGAATGGGTGAACTGCACCGCATCTTCTATTTTACAAACAATGCACTGGTTGAGAGGCAGGAAAAATCTGCCCAGTACTTTTCCGACTCACTTGAATCTCCCAGTACAAAGGCCATTGGTAGTTTTTTTTAAGTGTATAAAATAAAAAATAAAAAATAAAATAAAATAAAATAACCAATACTACTCACTTCCCTGAAAACATCTACCTATCTGATTGTCAGGCCAGAGCTAGAGGTGGTGTACAAAATCGTGGGGTATATGAGTTGGGAGAAAGAGTGAGGAAGAAGTGGATACTAATTATATATCAAGGTTAGCCCCTTTACTTCATGGAGGAAAAATGGTGAGGAAGCCATAGACAGCTGTTCCCTTAACTCCATAGGTTTATCACGTAAGTCTGCAAATGAATGCCATGATAAATACTCAGAAAACCAAAGCTGGAAATTTTCTATGGAACTTAACGTGATAACACCTGCTTTCTGACAGTTACTGCCTTACTTGCCTCCCAGGGGAGATAAAGAGAATATTGGTGCTATTATATTAAATTTGAGAATTGGAACTAGTTTTGTTGCTATTCACCTTTAACCAGAACGTCCCTGGGTCCTAGGTCTTGAGGCCCAGAATAAGATAGTGAAGGGGAAAAGATGAATTCAACAGGATATCCTATCAAAATCCTGGATAACTCTAGGGCAAGCATTTATAGCCTCCTCTAACTTGGGCCTAGAATCAGAAAAGTATAGTTTTCCCCTCTTCCTGACTGGTGAAGCCATCTTCAGCTTGTCATTCCTCTTTCCGTTGTGCCACAGTTTCTAGTTTTTGCTCTTGTAAGCGGTTCTTCTCCCCATTCTTCACAGGGAGGCAGCGGTTACCATTATTACACACGTTGCTGTCTCTGGATAAGGCACATTGTGATGGAGCTGGAAGACGATGATCACTCTTCTCTTCCTTGATCAATGTGCCATTGTTTCCGTTTACCTGTGAGCGGGACCGCCCTTGACGAAGCTCCAGGGATTTAGAAATTCCATCTGAAGAGCCCTGTCAAAAACAGAGATAGATGTTCAGTGGAAATGTTAATCTCAAACTGGCTAGCCCTTCCCAAACATGTTCATAAACAAACCTGAGGAAGTTGGTTCAGTTCTTCAAAAATACCAGACAGCTTAAAGCTTGATATCAATACTCTCAGGATAGTATCAGAATACTACCCTGAGAATTTAGGGTAAAATAGATGGATCTGACTGAAATCCAATGGCAATGATAATACAATAAAGACACAGGTACTGCTTACCAAGCTTTATGATATATTTTTTTTTTTTTGGGGGGTGCTGGGGATTGAACCCAGGGCCTTGTGCTTGCAAGGCAGGCACTCTACCAACTGAGCCATATCCCCAGCCCCTATGATATATTTTTCTTCTTTTTTTTTTGGTACTAGGAATTGAACTCAGGGGCACTTAACCAGTGAGCCATATCCTCAGCCTTTTATTTTATATTCTATTTAGAAACAGGGTCTCACTGAATTGTTGAAGCTGGCTTTGAACTTGCGGTCCTCATATCTCAGCCTCCTGAGCAGCTGGGATTACAGGTGTGAGTCAACATGCCTGGCATGTCTTTTTTAATACTTACAGTGAAATAAATGATAGATATTATGATGTCCTATTTATGGACAAAGAAGCCTAGGCTCAGGAAGATGAAAGTAACTTGCTCAAGATAGAAAATGGGTGGGCCAGAATTTCACTCCATGTATTTCAGCCTCTAATCTCTCAACTGCCATGCAGTACAGTCTAATGCTGATGATTGGTTATGTAAATAAAAGGAAAAGAAAAAACATATTTATGTGCAATATTCCACAGAATCTTTTATTTTTCTTATTTTTTTATATTTATTTTTTGGTACTGGGGAATGAACTCAGGGGCACTCAACCATTGAGCCACATCCCCAGCCTTATTTTGTATTTTATTTAGAGACAGGGTCTCACTGAGTTACTTAGTGCCTAGGTTTGCCGAGCTGGCTTTGAACTCATGATCCTTCTGCCTCAGTCTCCCAAGCCACTGAGATTACAGGTGTGCACCACTGTGCCTGGCTTATTTTAATTTTTGTTGTGGTAAAAATATATAACATAAATTTACCATTTTAACTACCAGAGGATCTTTATAAAATTTTTATTTATTTTATTGACTTACAAGTTACACATATTAATGAGACTGTGTAATATTTCAACAAATGCCTATAGTGTGCACTGATCAAATCAGGGTAATTAGTATTTCCCTCTCTTTTAAAATTTTTTATTGGTTCTTCTTATAACTAAAAACAATCATCTGATTTTCTTTTAATCCCAAGAACGTAACCGCTATTGCAAATGACATTAACTGCATTACCCTGCAGCCTAGTGCTGGTTTTGGATGAATGTTAGTAGGAATAACAGTAGTTTCTAATTACCATGTGGTTGGACATGCCATACACTCTGTTGTTTATTTTACAGATAAGATAATAGAGTTCTTCTCCCACGAAGAACAACAAAATGACTTGCTCAAGGTCACTGGTATGCCTAGATTTGTATCCAAGCCTGTTTGACTCCAAAGGCCTTGTTCTTTCCAATAAGATACAATATATAATGGAAAGCTAATACCTGTTGAATTTGTGGTTGATTATAAATAACAACTACTAATTTTCATTGAGCACTTCCCATGTTCCAGGCTCTGTGCTATACTCCTTACATATGCCTCTCATTGAATCCTTACAACCCTGCAAGGTAGATACCAAGTTCTCTATTATATAGATGAGGAAACTAGGGCATGAGGTTAAATAACTTGCCCAAGGCCACAGAACTGGTAAATGTCAAAGTCTGATGCAAAGCTAAATCCTTTGGTTTCAAGGTCTGCACAACATGGAGGCTACTAAGAAGTGCTGCTCAAGAACATGGAAATAGGGGCTGGGGAGATAGCTCAGTCGGTAGAATGCTTGCCTTGTAAGCATAAGGCCCTGGATTCGATCCCTGGCACCCAAAAAAAAAAAAAAACATGGAAATAATATGAAACTAGTAAAATCCACACAGAAGATGGAGTGAGCCACCTGAGGTAGTCAACAAAGAAATAAAAATATTATAAATAAGTAAGTTAATAATTTGAGAACATATAAAATAATGATCTCAGAAGAAAGCACTATAGAATAAGATTTAGTAGGCTAGAATAATTAATTATCAGGAGTGGGCAAATAGCTCAGCTCGCAGAGCGCTTGCCTTACGTGCGCATGTGGACCCAGGTTTGAGTAATTAATTATCTCATGCTCTGGTCAAAGTGTGACTGAATAGAAAAAGGGAAAGCCAGCAAGGTAGCAGCAGCTCCCTCTAGGGAAGATGCTTTAGCTAAAAACAAAGTCAACTCAAGGATTCCCCTCTAGAATAGAAGGAATCATAGCTAAGAGAAACTTAAGATCTCTGTCATCCCTTGTTTTCTCCCATTTTCTTCATCTGTAAAATAGAGAATAATAGCATGTACGTCATGGGTTCCCATAAGGATTCAATGAAACACTCAATGTAATGCACTTAGAACATGTTGTGTCTTGCATAACTCAAAAAATGGTAACTAACATCATTAGCCTGATACTATGACCCTAAGAAAATTTCTAATACTGTAGCCTCTCTTGTGGTTTGACCTTAGATAAAGAAACATCTGGCAGTAATGGTTAAGAACATGCACACTGTAGTCAGCCAGACCTGGGTCTGACTTTTGTCTTTAACAATGACTCACTATGCTGTGTTGGAATCAATATAGGACAGGGCTTTGGAATCAGTTAGCTCAGGCAGGAATGTTACGTCTGATAACTGACTTGATGGATAATTTGTGGCAAGGTGTTTCATTCTTCCTGGCCTCTGTTTCATCTTATTTAAAATGGAGAGTAATAAGTACCTTACAGGGTATTCATGTGGCTTTGATGAGCTCATACATTTTTAGGAGTGACTAGAAAAAAGTGTGTGTATAAATACATTTCACTAATAATTTCTTATCATAAATTAGTACTTACCAGTACTTATCTCTGATTTCTTCCTTCTCCCCAACTCCCCAGTCTTACCCTATGTGGTATTGACATTTCTGTGATCTTGGTTGGTATGAGACAACCACAGAGAAATGGATCTACTCTTTTTGTACTAAAAATAGAAAGGTTTTCAGATTTTACAACTGAGGATCAGACCCTGAATCATGGTGAATTCACCAAGGCCGTATCACCTTGTGGAAACCTATCTGGCTAATTAGTTTTCCATCTAGCTGCAATCCTTTTTATCTTACTAAGCAGTTTATGGAAAAGGGTAAGCAGCTTTAAAAAAATACTCCCAAAATAGTGGAGCTGAGGGTATAGATCACTAGTATAGCACTCTTCTAGAAACTCCCAAAGTTGATGCTTTCTAGCTTTGGGTAAATTACAAAATGCTTTGTGTGATATGCTAGCTTCAATTTTTGCTCAAAATAACTAAAGAAAATTTGTATTATTTGAGAAAACATTAGATGTTGGTGATTAACATGGATGCAGTGAGGGTGGATGGTATATAGGAAAGCAGATTTATGATGTAGAAGTGATGACAAAATTGCCTAGGATTAGAAACTGCATGTAAAATGTTCGGGGCTTGGTAGAGAGCAGGTCCTCAAGAATGTTAGCTTGTAATACTATGAGAAGCCTAACAGTTTGAGTTCAGTACAAGAATTTTATTTTGCAGTTTAGAGAACTGAACCCAATGCCTTCTGCATACTAGGCAAGTGTTCTACCACTAAGCTGTACCCACAGTCCCAATATGAGACTTTGGATCATTACAGAATAGTTTTGCATAGTCTATATTTTGAGGGGGGTATGTCTAATAAGGATCATTGGGAACTAAGATATAATTCAAGGCATAGATTGGAAGAAAGTTTAAGACCTTTCTCAGTCATTAATAATAAGCAGAACTAAACGGATATTTCTCAAAAGAAGAAATACAAATTACCGACAAATATATGAAAAAATGTTCAATATCCCTAGCAATCAGGGAAATGTAAATCAAAACTACACTGAGATTTTCTCCAACTCCAGTTAGAATGGCAATAATAATCAAGAATACAAATAATAGTGCTGGGGCTGTAGCTCAGTGGCAGAGCACTTGCCTAGCACATGTGAGGCACTGGGTTTGATACTTAGCACTGCAAAGAAAAAAAAAAGAGAGAGAGAGAGAAGACAAATAATAATAAATGCTGGTGAGGATGTGGGGGAAAAGTTACACTCATACATTGTTGGCTGAACTATAAACTAGTATAACCAATTTGGAAAGCAGTATGGAGATTGCTCAAAAGACTAGGAATGGAACCACCATGTGACCCAGTTATCCCATTCCTTGGTATTTATTCAAAAGAAGTAAAATTAGGATACTATAGGGATATAGGTATCTCAATGTTTATAGCAGCACAATTCACAATAGCCAAGTTATGGAAATAGCCCACATGACTACTAACAGAGGAATGAATAAAGAAAATGTGGTATATATGCACAGTGGAGTTTTACTCAGCCATAAAGAATAAAATTATTTAATTGGTCAGTTAATGGATGATACTGGAGAACATTATGCAAAATAAAAAATGTCAGACTCAAAGTTGAGAGTTGAATGTTTTCTCTCTCATGTGGAATCTACAGCAAAATATGGATTAAAAGGGAGTATATACTATGAGAATACATGGAAGATCAGTAGAGTAGAGGAAAAGAATTGAGGTGAAAAGGAGGGACAGGAAAGGGAGGAACTATGGAATGAACTGACCAAATTACGATATGTACGTATATGAATACATTGCAATGAATTTAACTTTTTATATATATATATCTCTATAAAGTACCAATTAAAAAAATAACAAATAAAAAGAAGGAAGACCAGTAGATCAGAAGTAGGGGAACAGGGGGAGAGATGAGGGGAGGGAAGGGGAAAGTACTGGGGACTGAAATGTAGCGAATAATATTCTATGCATAAATGATTATGTCAAAATGAACCCACTATTATGTACAATAATAATGCACTAATAAAAACATTTAAAAAACAACAAGAAGAATGACAATGCTCCTTCCCTCTTCCACATTCAGCAAAGTCCAAAGTATTGTTCAAGCATTTCTGGTGGCCCCTCAGAAGCTTAGGCAGACTGCAGGCAATTACACTGTTCATTGTACTCTCGTCCCTTTCTGTATCTAGGCAGCACATACTATGCTAGGCACAGGTCTTTAGGACACAGTACTTTGATTCTGCCTTGTGGCCTCATTCATGGTTAAGGATGTGCCCCTGCAGGCCTGTGGGAATAGTTCTAGGCAGGCTAATCCTCACTAGACTTTTATTTTTTTTATTTTTATGGTACTGGGGATTGAACCCAGGACCTTGTGCTTGCCTTGCAAGCACTCTACCAAGTAAGATATATCCCACACACTACTCACTAGACATTTATTTTTATTTATTTATTTATTTATTTTGCGGTGCTGGGGATTGAACCCAGGGCCTTGTGCTTGCGAGGCGAGCACTCTACCAACTGAGCTATCTCCCCAGCCCTCACTACACATTTAGAGAGGAGGAGAATGGAATCAAATGCCAGAAAAGATGTGAACACTTCTTTCCTTGAGTAGCTCAGGTTTCCATGTCTGTGATCTCTGGCAACTCAGTTTAAAAAGAAAGAGGTATCAAACAAAAACTAAAGAATCTCAACAAAAGGTACTTACTTGTTTATTTCCTTTTTTGTGTCCTTTGGATCCTCTACTAGTCTGCTCTTTTCCATGCCTTTAGCAAGTGGGAGAAAAAGTGATCATGAGAAACATATAAAGCCCACATCCATACCATTTTCACTTGGTTAGCTGCTCATTTCCCCTAGGAAGTTTGACCTGGTTTAATTGGATGCCCTTCCTCAGTATTACTATTGTAAACCTATATCTCTCTAATTTCCATATTATATTACCATACAATATATATACCGCATTACACTGTTCCACTTTCTCCTCTAGTACAAAACTTTTTTTCATCAAGGCAGGGCATTTAGTACATGTTTGCTGAACTAAACAGAAAACTGGCTTTATATATGGATTGTTGGTTAATGCCTCTTACCATAATTGAATGATTCAATAGCTGGTTACTTTGATTGACACTAGCTCCTACCAACCCATTTGAATACATACCCCTTTCCTGGACCACCGACAGAAACCACTTGCATGCCAAAGGATCCTCGGCCTCTGGAGGATCTGCTGCCAGCCCACTGGCCCACCACCATACCAGCAATCTCTAATTTTCCTCCTTGGGGTGGGATTGGATGGAGACCTGGCAAAAAAGGAGGGACAGCAGCAATGAATGCTAAATAACAAAAGATCCTACAATCTACCTACTCTTCTTATCTCCATTTCTCTGTGATAAGAAGACTATGAAAACAGCATGGAGTCATGAAGAAAGCCAATACAGGGGGAGAGGGTAAAAGATCTGTATATGTACACTTTACTAACAGGTGAGTGATTTCATTTTCAACTCTAGAGTCTAGCAGCAGGAATTCAGTATTTGTTGAATATTGAAGTCAGAATTCAATATCTGTTGGAAGAATGTCTTAAAATCTAGTTATTGGAAAATTATAGGCTAAACCCACTTTCTATACAGTTATGCATCACTACCCACTGTAGGATTAGTCAGACCACCAAACAATGGGAAAAAGAGAAACTAGACTAACAGCAATTTATAACTAAAAAGCAAGAGAAGTAACAGTTGAAAATCAGAACCAACTCAAGATAGGATGGTAATATAGTTACTTGAGACAGAGGAAATTTTAACTCTGTGTATGTAAACTCACAGCACAGTTCAGGTTTCTAATCTGGCCTTCAAAGAATATGTATGGAGTTCTAATAGGCATTTTAATTTATGGAAAATAAAACACAAAGGTAATAATCCTTAAGCCATTAATCAGGTTGTTAGTAAAGAGCTCTTGGTTTATATAAAAGTGAGAATCCCAGGAGTTAGGAACTATACTCCTAAAAGTGACAAGAAAAAAAAAATTTTTTTTCTGGTGCTGGGGATTGAACCCAGGGTCTTGTGCTTGCAAGGCAAGCACTCTACCGACTGAGCCATCTCCCCAGCCCAAGAAAAATTTTTATTTGGGGATTTTATTGTGTCCTTTCAGGAGGCAGGAGACTACCACGAACCACCACTACCTGGAGACTACAGTATTACTGGTGGCTGGGACAATGGTGACAACCTCTTGAGAAGTAGGCCATAATTAAGGTGACTTCTGAGACTATAGAATAAAGGCAATACACAAAGAATCAAAAAGCTGGGTATGGTGGCACATGCCTCTAATCCCAGCTACTTGAGAGACTGAGGCAGGAGGATCATAAGTTCTAGGCCAGATTCAGCAAGTTAGATCCTGTCTCAAAATAAAAAAAAAATCCAAAGAGGGCTGGGGATTGTAGGTCAGTGGTAGAGCACTTGCTTAACATGTGCAAGGCCCTGGGTTCAATCCCTGGTACCTCAAAACAAAAAGAAATAAAAATGAAGGATTAGAAGAGAGATCTGTAGAGTCACTTCAAAGGGATGGAATAGTTGGTTTCCTGGACTGTAAGATTTGATCATTACCTGACCAAACAGGGAGTTACCAGAACTGATTTTCACACTGCTCATCTAGCTCAGCTTTGAACTAAACATCCATACTGAGTTTTGTGATCCACCCAAAAGATTAACTTCAACTTCTAGCTTTATTATTTTTAAGAGGGGAGCAATGGACAACACACACACATTCAACCCGAGCAATGACACTCTCATGTGATCACAGACTCTTGCTATTTCATGTTAAAAGGTCCCCATTAAAATATCCTGTTTCACCAGAAGACAGGTTGTTTAAAATATCAGGATCAGTGTCTGAGCCACCTAAGCATGCTTACTGATTTATTGTTAAGCAGCCGTTCAAATGTCACCATAATGTATACATACATGTGTATGTTTACATGTATATATGTGTGTGTATTTGTACGTATATGTGTGCATTTATTTTCCCCATTAAACTGTATTCCTTTGGGAGGCATGCACAAAGACATTTATCTCCAAGTTTCTGGAGCTGAAGGAAGGGAAATGCATCAGGTCAACCCCCAGAGTGGAAATGGCTATATCGAGTTATTTATTCCCACTGGTCATTTATTCCAACTGCTCTTCCTGAAAGCTCCTGTGCATACATACAGATACAGTTCATATGAATTATAGTTCTCAAAATAAAAAAGTGAATCCTGGTTTTTCTATCAGTCACTATGTGAGTTTGGTTGGTTAAAGTCAAATTCCTGGGGACCAACCACCTCTATGGAGAGTGGTCTGGGAATTCAAAGGATTTTCTTCCCCAGGCTACATTCCTCCATCTCAATAAGATGCTCCTCAAACTACCAAAATAGAGCACAGAATGTAAATGAAGTATAATGCATGTGAAACTGATAATTCTGTAATGGCAATGCAATGTTATTATGAAATGAACTGGATGGTAAATACCTCATTCTGACATACTAACCTGCAAACCCTCGGCTCCTTCCTTGAGGGGGAGGTGGCATTGAGCCCATGGCTCGGGAATAAAGTGAAACAGGGTACAGAGAGGGCACCATGGGAGGCACAAAAGTAGGTGATGGAAGTAGAGCAGAAGGTGGTGGATGATTCATGTTGACTCCTTCAAGGATACTCTGTCTCATCTTTTCCACTTTGGTTGCCAGGTCAGCCTTCAAATAAGGAGAAAATAATAACAACAACTGCCATCTTTTTAACTTCTCCTAAGTTTCAGGCACAGTTATTGAGCACTTTAGGTATGGCCTCACAATTCTATTCCCATTAAGGGAATTGAAGTCTGGAATTAAATGGCTTCAGGCCACATACCCAAGAAGCCCATCTAACACCAAAGTCCTTGCTCTTCACATGAAACCACACTACCATCACATTAGTATTGACTGACAGTTTGCCAGGTACATTAACTAGACAAATGAAAACAAATATAACAGTAAGGATTTATTGATGGTCTATTACATGGCCAGTAATAGGCTAGGTCATTTATTTTTACCTTATTTTCTTTCTTTTATGTTTTTGAAATGCTGGGGATTGAACCCAGGGCCTTGTGCAGGTAGGGTATGCCATTTTTTAAGGCAGAGTAACAAAATTAGGTAAAAGAGAAAAGAATAAAAACCTGATATTTAGGAAACCTTAATTTTAAATTTCTCCCCTAGGTGCAAGATTGGAGACCCTAAGCTCTGCTCAGGCTCCAACTTCTTCTGGAAAGGGTAGAATAGTAAATATTTTAGGTTTTGCATGCCACACCATGTCTGTCACAACTACTTCACTCTGCCATTGTTGTATGAAAGCAGAGGTGATATGCAAACAAATGAATGTGGCTGTGTTCCAATAAAATTTTGTTTACAAAAACAGGGGGTAGACTGTCTTGTAAAACACAGGAGGCAGACTGGGTAGTATGCTGACCCCTACTCTAAAATCTCAGCCCATTCTCCGCAAATGGATGAAAGAGTGAGTAAACTTTCTGCTCCCTTGCCTTTTCTCACTTTTTCCAAAATTTGACTGCAAAAATTCCTCTGCTTCTACTCTTTCATTTACTTTACCTATTTCTAAACATACTTTCATTTACCAAAAAAATCATCACATGCAAAAGTGACTTATAGTTTTATAAGGGAAATGAAATTGAGAAAGGCATATAACGTCTGAGTATTCCATGGGGAAGAAATATGAAAAAGGACATGAGAACTTCAAGCTTATAAAAAAACTTTCAACATATGATTTTATAACATGTACTAATATTATAAGATTATATATGGGCTTTTGAGACCATGTTGGTTCAGTTAGGTTAAGGTTAGACACACTTTCCCCACTTTGGCTCCCTCCTTCTCCAACATTTCAGTTTTTTTCCCCTCCCTGCCCATTCATTCATTCCCATTCAGCAGATTAGAGATGGCCCTTAGCAGCTGCCCAATGTGCTGGTACCTGGCCATCACAGAGTTCAACTAGGGATACTCGTTCTCGGCCTGCTTTAATGAGCTTGCTCTGGAACAGCTTGCCATCGAAGTAAATCCAGGGGCAGCAATGCTCCCAAGGGACTGGCTGGCCACAGGCATCATTAGCAAAGAGAGCTGTGTCAACTCCACTCATGAAGAGGGCAGCAAGCTGGATCCCTCGGGCATCCAGTTTTTCAATCTGAAACAACCACAAAGGAAAAATTACTATTAAAAATGAGGGTTGAGTATCTCTAATCTGAAAATCTGAAATCTAAAATGCTCCAAAATCTGAAACTTTTTGAGTAATGGCATGATCCCAAAAGTTGAAAATTCCACACCTGGCCTCATGTGACAGGTCACAGTCAAAATGCAGGTACCACAAAAATATCAGAGAAAATTACCTCTGGGCTATGTGTATGTGCACGTACAACACAAGTGAATTTCATGTTTAGACTTTGGTCTTAGCTCCAAGATATCTCATTAGGTATTTGCAAATATTCAAAACTCCAAACAAAAGCTGAAATCCAAAACAAATCTGGCCCCAAGCATTTCTGATAAGGGATATCCAACCTGTGCTATTACTGATAACATTTATTCTTATTCTTGACATGCTAATTCTTTCTTTCTTTCTTTGTTTTTCATTGCTGTAGATTGAAACCAGGGCCATGCACATGCTAGGCAAGTGCTCTACCACTGAGCCACATCCCCAGGTCTCTGTCACGCTAATTCTTGGAGTTTAATTTGAACATGTTGTTTTTTAATACAGATCTCTGAATGCACAATTAGCTTTTATCTATGTCTGTCACTGAGATGACTTGAAATATATAAGGTTAAAAATACACCAACTTGAAATACCTTTTTTGCTCATTAAATTAGAAAACTTTCAAAAAGGAAAAACCAAAAGAACACTCAATGTTGACAAGGAAGCAGTGAATAAATGGGAACTCTCATAAAACTGATGATGAATGTATACTACAATTAAGCAATATATATCAAGAATCTGGGAAATGTTCATTTGTTGACTCGGAAAATCTGCTTTTAAGAATCTATTCTAAAAGTAGAGATGTGAGTAAAATTCTATACATAAAGATGCTAACTGTAACTTTACATATAACTGGGGAAAACTGGAAACAATTAAATGATGAACATTTTAATAATTAAATGATACATCCATATGATAAAATATTTACCAAAAATTTTAACACATAGAAAATTTACATCATATTATGGGAAAAAACAATACAGTTATTGCTTGGTATCACTGGTGAATTGGTTCCCATACCAAGATAACAAAATTCATAGATACTCAATTCCCTTACTTAGAATAGCATTAGTATTTGCATATAGCCTATACATACCCTCGTATAATTTATATCATATAGATTATGTATAATTCCTAATATTATGTAGATGCAATGTAAATTGTTGTTATAGTATATCGTTTAGGGAACAATGACAAGAAATAAAGTTTATACATTCAGTATAGATGCATATGTGGAAACTGTGGGTATAATTACTTAAGCAACATCACATGCACGACAAAGACTAGAAGAGTCAATCTCCAGCACCACATACACAAAAAAACTGTTGGAAGAAAATATCAACATTTTTCACAGTTGTTATCTTAAGTTGGTGTGTTAGATGACTTCAATAGGAAAAAGGGAAGTATTTACAGGTGCTTGCTATATGTGGTTGGGTATCAGGAGCTGTTCTACCATGCAGCAATAGTACATTTACTGCAAAAAGGAAACAATTTTTGTCTTAGGATGATTGCTTCTTTCCCACAGTTGACCTGATTTAAATTAAGATTTTTGCTGTTGTTGTACTGGGGATTGAATCCACAGCCTTACATGTTAGTCAAGAGCTCTACCACTGAACTACACCCCAAATCTTCATAATTTTTTTTTGGTACCAGGGATTGAACCCAGGGGTGCTTAACCACTGAGTCACATCCCCTAAGTTGATTAGGGCCTCACTAAGTTGTGGGAGCTGGCTTTGAACTTGAGACCCTCCTGCCTCAGCCTCCCCAGTTACTGGGATTACACCATTAGGATATGCCATTACATCTAATTTTTTCAATTTTGAGGCAGGGTCTTACTAATTTGCCCAGGTGGCCTTAAACTTATGAGCCTCCTGCCTCAGTCTTTGGAGTAGATAGGATTATAGGCATACACCAGTGTGCTGAACTTAAATTAAAATTTTACAAGTATTTTTCTTTTTTTGGTACAGGGGATTGAGCCCAGGGCCTCTTATATGTTAGGCAAGTGCTATACTTCTGAGCTACACCCCTACACCCAAGTTTTTTTTTGAGAAGAGGTCTCCTTGTGACCCAGTCTAGTCTCAAACTCCTTGGCTCAGGGGGATCCTCCTGCTCCCAGGTAACTGGGACTACAGGTATGCATCAATGTGCCCAGCTCAATTTTATAAATCTTATTGAATTTGATCTTCTAGTTTACCTTGGGGCCTTAAAGAAACATGGCTACTTAAGTCAGGAGTTGGGGTACCCTGCATTGGTAGGCAATATTTATTGAGTACTGTGTACTTAAAATATGCAAGAGACTGTTCTAAGTGTTTTACATGGATTACTTTACTTAATATCCTCACAATCCTACAAGTAAGGAAACTGAAGCTAGAGAGTTTAAGTAGCCTGTCCAAGGTCACACAGCTGGGAGGTTATGAAGCCAGAATTCAAACTGAAGGCAGCCTGCTTTGAGAGCTTAACTTTTATATTACCAATGCTTTACTGCCTTCAGTTACACGGTGAACTTATTTTCTTCCTCATGCTTTTCTATAATTCCCCCGAATACCCAGTATGTATTATTAAAAGGGGGTGGATATTTATTCAGAAACAAGCATGGATACCAGGGTAAGTCCCCTATTGTATTTCTTATAAGAGTCAGAGCTGGCCATTGTGGTGCACACCTGTAATCCCGGAAACTGAAAAGGCTGAGGCAGGAAGATCATATGTTCAAGGCCAGGTTCAGCAACTTAGTGACACCCTGTATCAAACAAACAAAAACTCTTTTTTTGGTACCAGGGATTGAACTCAGCAGTGCTTAATCACTGAGTGTCATCCCCAGCCCTTTTAAATTCTGTTTAGAGACAGAAGAGCTAAGTTGCTGAGGCTGGCTATGAACTTGTGATCCTCCTGCCTCAGCCTCTCAAGCCACTGGGATTACAAGTGTGCCTCTGTGCCTGGACAAAATGTTATTTTTTTTAAAAAAGAGACACATAGTCTATGGGCCATGATTTATTTGCCTTGTACAATATCCATCTTTATTATCCATTTTCATCCATCAATACTGAAGATAGTATATAGCAGGTATCTCTTGATTTTACTAATAGATTTTTGTACATCTGACTAAGGTAAGTCAATCACTTACCTGCAGAACTCATCCCCTGCCCCACCCCTGGTTCCAGGAGAAAAAGACCTACAATAGAGTCATGAACTTATAAGGGAAAAAAGTTAAATAAAGGTAGAATCAAATCACCTTGAGTTCTTGGAGTTGATCTGGTTCATAAAGTTGGGTAGACACTGCCTGTGCAAGGAAGGTGTCAAGCTCATGGCGATGCAGGATTCGGCCACCAGGCCACTGAACCATGTAGCTAGAAAATAAAAGTATTATTATTAGGCCACAAGACCTGATATATTATATTCATCACATAACCACTTATTAAGTTGAAACCTATTATGGACCAGACCCTAGGCTAGGTTTTGGCAATTTCAAAAGAATGAAGTAGAAGAATTTCTGCATTTGATCACACATAGTCTGGGTGGTACAGGAGATAGGCTTGTACATCAGCAATGACGGGACAGTGTGTTAAGTATCAAGAGAGAAAAACACACAGGGTTCTGAGAACACAGAAGAGTCTTATAACTCTAAGAATGAGGGAGAGCATCCTGAAAAAGTCAGCAGGAGCCGAGTTCCAAGGGGCCTATAGAATTTAGTGACACAAAAGTTAGAAAACGATGTTCTAGACTGACTGAAGAGTATGTGAAGGCATAGAAACACGAATTGCCAAAATGTACCTGTTCAATAGTGCTGTAGCTAAGCATGTTTGGAGTGATATTAACTGGTTTGGTGTTGATTGGCTCAGAGGGAAAGAGTCAAAAGGTGTGGATACCAGTTAGGAGGTGACTGAATCTGTGGCCAGAAAGGGACTGAACAAAGACACTGGAAGAAGAGAGGGAGTGAGCCAGGTGACAAACTCAAAAGTTATTAAGGAAATAAATCCATAGGACTCAATGGTGGATTTTTTAAAAAATTTGAAGTGCTGGTGATGAATCCCTGGGCTTTCCACATGCTAGGCAAGCTCTACCATGGAGCTACATCCATAGCCATTGGTCATGGGTTTTATGGGTAGGGAGTGAGAAGAAGGGAAGAGTCTAAGACTCCTAAACTTCCAGCTTGGGCATTTGGCTGGATGATATGGGGCCATTTTCTAAGATAGACAATCCACTAATTAAATAGGTACTCATGGACGAGTATTTGAATTGAATATTCATGAACTGAATATGTTTTACTGTTTTAGACACTAAGAATGCAGAGAGAGATAGAGAGGAAAAAATATACAAGTATTTGTTTCTTCAAGCCCAAACTATTATTCCTCTGAGCTCTGGGATGATTTTGGGATGGCAAAACATGCCAAAGAATCCTTTTTTTTTTTTTTAGCATACCAAGGATTCAACTCAGGGGCACTAGACCACTGAGCCACATTCTGAGCCCTATTTTTGTATTTTATATAGAAGCAGGGTCTCACTGAGTTGCTTGGTGCCTCACTTTTGCTGATGCTGGCTTTGAATTCATCTTCCTCCTGCCTCAGCCTCCCAAGCTGCTGGGATTACAGGTGTGCTGCACTATGACTGGTTATGACCTATTTTATATTTTTTGATGCTGTATTATTTAGCATGTAATCTGTAACTTACCTTTTATAAATATCAACTTATTTACAATGCTTTTTGCCTTGTATTGTATCTGCTATTAATGTAGTTTTTTTTTTGATTCTGTAATTCTTCAATTTAACTTTCACCATTCTTTTTTTTCTTAAATATTTTTTAGTTGTAGTTGGACACATTTTATTTAGTTTTATGTGGTGCTGAAGATTGAACCCAGTGACTCACATGTGCTAGGTGAGCATTCTATTGGCTGAGGCACAACCCCAGCCCAACTTTTACCATTCTTTCATTTTAAAAATTTTCATCTTAGTTTATTGGCAAGATGCAAAACACCAATAGAAGAAAATGAGCATGAATACAATTAAGTAGAAGACTGTTACCATCAAGCTGACATGTAAAATATACCTATATATATATATTTTGTGATGCTGGGGATTGAACCCAGGGCCTTGTGCACGCGAGGCAAGCACTCTACCAACTGAGCTTTATCCCCAGTCCCCAAATATGCCTATATTTAAAGTCACAGAAGATCTAATTAATGGAATAAATGTGGTTTAAATGCTTGGTTGATTTTGTCTAAAGAATACATATTCTTTTCAAGTACCCATGTGGGTTCCCATGAGGTCTAGGACCTTGCTTGTCTCTGTTTATTAACCCTAACTTAATACAAACTTGCTAGTATAGTACATGACATGGAGCAGGTGTTGGTAAATATTTATTGGAGGAGTGACTGAATGCAAAACAAATCAAACAAAAACCTCAACAAAAGCAAATCCTCCAAAGCAGAATTGTAATGGTATCATCTTAAATGCTATGTAAGAAAAGTGTGGGAAACAGGCAAGCTCACAGAACGTTTAATACAACTGAGATTATAGATTGTTCTGGGTACTCTAAGGAAAGTGACTGACTAAATGTACCTAGCAGAATCAGAGAAAGCTCCACAGAGGAGGAAACATTTAGTTTCCTAGGGACTGGGGCTTTTTGTTTGGTTTTTATCTATACTTTAATTTTAATTTGAAATCTGAAATGTCTCTTTAACCTTAATATAATGAAGGGCAGATTAAGTGCTCAATAAATATTTCTCAAACAATTGTGTCAATGTCAGGATAATCAGAAGGGAATCCTCAGATCCATCTTTGAGCCAGAACTTCCATTCAACAAGTATTGAATATATTAGGAGACAAAGAATATAAAGGCCAATGAATCAGAGGAGCATAGGACTTAAAAATGGGACAGTAGAAAATAATAATAGCTATTAAATACACTATCTTCTGAATTATATAATTCTGGTATTTTCTATGGCAAAACTGTACCATTACTTATTTCCCAAGAACTTCCTCAATTTCAAGGACAAGATGACATCTTTACTATTAGTAGTGGTTACATTATTAAACATACTATGTACAAGTATGACATTCTATTATTATATGTAGCACACTATAAATTACTCACACAAGAAACATTTAGTAAATGCATGATATTCTAAAAACCTTGCTAAGGACTTTAATGTTCATAGAATGTAGTAGAAATGAATAAAAACTTGGAAGTTAGCATCTTTGGCTCTAAAGGAGGTTCCACTATACTTTTTCTATGTGACTTTGAGCAACCGCCTTTAACCTGTAGGTGATTTAGTTTGCCCATCTCTAGAATGGAATAGTACCATCTGCATCTCAAAAGATTATAATAGAGAGGACAGTGACACAGGTGTGCCTACTCAGTAGTCTGAGGCAGGAGGATTCCAAGTTCAAGGCTAGCCTCAGCTACATAGAGAAATCTTTTCTCAAAATAAAAAATAAAAAGGCCTGGGGGTGTAGCTCAGTGGTAGAGTGCCCCTGGGTTCAATCCCAATATAGGCCTATTTGTTCTAATTTACATCCTAAGCCCCAGCAGTGTGTCAGCATGGATCGTTACTTTTTTTTATTATTGTAAACAAATGGGGTACAACTTATTTCTCTGGTTGTACATGACGTAGAGGCATGCCATTTGTGTAATCATCCATTTACATAGGGTAATGTTGTTTGATTCATTCTGTTATTTTTTCCTCCCCCCCACCCCTCCCACCCCTCTTTTCCTTCTATACAGTTCCTCCTTCCTCCATTCTTGCCTCCCTCCCACCTCCCTGGATCGTTACTTTTAATATTTGATGATTTAATATGCAAAATATTCTTTGATTGCTAATGTGAGGCTGCATCTTTTTTTCCCAAACTCTTATTTACTTCTGAAACTGGTCCATGTCTATCAGACATATTGGTTAATTTGCCTGTTCTTTTCCTTCTTCTCCGATAATCTAAATCCTTTTCATATAATAATGAGAGCTATTGGAACAAGAGGTGGACAACTAATCCGAGTCAAACCAATCCGTGGCTTGCCAATCAGTTTTGAGAATTTAAGCTAAGAGAAGCACAGATCCGTGAGGCAGACATGCAGAAAAAAAGTCACAGAGGCTCAAGTGAGAGTGGGCATCCTCAGACTCCTCTGACTTTCCAGGACAGTTTCTATGTGTACCACTTTTCTTATTTTTGGATCATGTTCAGAGATTGGGTTTTTAGGAAATGATTGAATCATGAGGGCTGTAATTTCAGCTCCTGGACTAAGTTTAGTGGACTAGTCCAGTTGAATAATTAAAAATTTGAGCTGGGCACAGTGCAGTGGCACACTCCTGTGATCTCAGCAGTTCAGGAGGCTGACAGGAAGATGGTGAGTTCAAAGCCAGCCTCTGCAATAGCTAGGAGCTAAGCAACTCAGTGAAACCCTGTCTCTAAATAAAATACAAAGTAGGGCTGGGGATGTGACTCAGTGGCCAAGTACCCCTAAGTTCAATTCCTGAAAAAAAGAATGGTTGTTGGTGATGATTGTCAGCAGGTAGGGAATGGCTGGAGGAAATAGGTTCTGAGTATATGACTTTGGGGACTGTATCTGTCCCTGGTCCTTTCCTTTCTCTTTCTGCTTCCTGGCTGTCATGAGCTGAGTAGTTTTCTTCTACCATGCCTTTCCACCATCAATGATGTTCTGCCTCATCACAGGCCCATAGCAATGCAGTCAGCCAATCATGGACTGAATTCAGTGAAACTGTGAGTCAAAATGAACTTTTTCTCAACGTTGTTCTTGTCAGGTATTTTGATTACAATAACAAAAAGATTAACAATAATATCATTTACCCTTTTGTACTTCTGGTTTCAAAGAAGACTTTTCTTTCCTCCTATAGTTTTATTTCACTATATATTCAAATTAGGAAAAAATTTTAGGACTGCAATTTTCCTCTTCACAGGCAAAAATCCATAAGGTTATGTTCTTTGATTATGTGATCAAAGAACAAATCCTACTACAAAGATGGAACAAAATCCAGACTTTCCCTTCTAGCTGGCCCTCAAACACCCACATCTACAAAAAAAGTTCTAAAGTATAGTTTGTAACCTTCAGGTGAGCATAAATAATTTTTATCTAGGCTTTCATCATCTGGCTTCTTATACAATGTATTGTGTTAGCACATTCCTCTAGGTTTTCATTGTTAAAAATGAAGGCTAAGAATATCTTACACCAATTAATTCTATACCAATATTTTATAAGTGTGCAGATATTTGCAAAGTGATACCTTTATCCCCCAAAATATATATCTGTGTATATATCTATATATGCATATGTGTGTGTGTGTGTGTGTACCTTTGAAGTGTGGATTCAAGTAAAAACACCTAGTAAGGGAAAAGGTTTAACAAGTAGGAACAGAAAACACTCCAAAAGTTTTAAGTTAGTCCAGTTCATTTCTTCCAAGCATTAAGAATTCATAGTATTTCTTTAGCTTTCAAATACTAGGCATGCAAATTAATATGAAACACTGCAAAAAAATCATCATAAATGAAGTTCACACACTTTTGTTACAAGTAGTCTTTTCTCCTACAAAAGGCTGTCAATGCTCTAAGCTTCACACAGCGAGTGATATAATCATCAAAAAAAAATTCTGCCATGCTTACTATAACATTTAATAATAGCAGTTAACACTCAACCTATAACCCATGATAACAATGGTTTGACTACTTCTTAAGCGCTACTGTGCCACTTCAGTCTTGGCTGATGGCCATGAAGTTCTGTTTTCAGGAATTAAGAGCTATTCAAAGCTCCCTGATTTATTGAATCCCATTTTTCCTCTGTAATCTCCATCCAACATGGCAATCACAATTCTACAGTTTTCCAAACTGAAGGGGGAATAAGCTCCACTAATTCCAGACTGTGTCCAACATTTCTGAAGATCTTCAGCATCCACTTTACCATCCTGTCCACCAATATAAGCGAAGTATAGGGTCATCGGCTGAAGAACAGCTGTCTGAATATGCTGGGTACCCAGAGTAACCACCAGGGAACGTGTTTGGACCTGTTCTTGGCACCTGCATTCCTGGCATCTGATCACCAAAATTTATAAAGGTTTCAGAGATCTTAGTCCATAGAGTGCATTCTTCTGGACCTGAGGTAAGGCAGAACATCTTGGTGAAAGGGTATGGCAGAGGAAAGCAGTTAGGGACATAGTACCAGGAAGCATTGAGTTAAAATGCCCTTATATAGAGAGAACATTAACACATGTCCTGCCCAAATATTTCCCTACATTCTCATTTGTCTTTTTAATTTGATGCATTTTGGCACAGATGCTGTCAGTTGTTTTTATTTTTGGGGGGTACCAGAGATGGAAACCAGGGGCACTTAACCACTGAGTCACATCCCCAGCCATAATTTTTATATTTTATTTAGAGACAGGGTCTTGCTGAGTTTCTTACTTGCAAACCTCCTGCCTCAGCCTCTGCAGCCTGAGATTAGAGGTATGCACCACAACGCCCAGCTGTAAGAGTTCTTTGTATGTTCTGGATAGGAGTTCTTAATCAGATGCAAGATTTGTAAATATTCCTCCAGTGTGTATCTTGTCTTCTCCTTCCTTCCTCCTTTGTGAGAGGGTCTTGCTATGTTGCCCAGGCTGGCTCTGAATTGCCTAGGGTTGAATTCATCCTCCTGCCTCAGTTTCCTGAATGCTGATAACATAGGTATATTTAGCTGTGCCTAGCAATGGTTTTCCTTTTTCAGTTTCATAATGGTGGCTTTTGAAATGCAAGTATGTTTTGTATTTTGATCAAATCCAACACAGATATATATATACATATAGGATTGCATTCTGGTTTTTTTTATCTAAGATCTTTGCCAAACTCCATACATTTTCCCATTGTTTTCTTCAATAAATTTTATAGTTTAAATGATTACATTTTGGTTTATGATCCACTGAGTAATTATTGTGTGCTGAGTAAAGTAAGGGTATAAATTAATTATTCAACATCATTGTTCAACATCATACTAAATTCAACAATGGAACACTGTAATTAGGGTTGCATATTGTTATAACCATTGTATAATCCTGATGAATACACTTTTATCACTATAAAAAGTTATTTGTTCATAGTAATATTACTTTTCTGAAAATCTATTATGTCTGTTATTAGTACAACCACTATAATTTTTATATGGTTATTGCATATATGGTACTTTTTTCAGTTTTTCCCTTTGAACCTATTTGTTTTTGAATCTAAAGTATTTCTCTTGTACACAGCATATCCAACCTTTTTAATCCAGTCTGAATGGAGTGCTTAATCTATTTCTTTTTATATAATTATTGATATGGTTAGATTTATAGGTCACATATCTTTTGTTACTCTTACTGTC
Source organism: Sciurus carolinensis (assembly GCF_902686445.1). Taxonomy (NCBI): domain Eukaryota; kingdom Metazoa; phylum Chordata; class Mammalia; order Rodentia; family Sciuridae; genus Sciurus; species Sciurus carolinensis. Next base: position 44,205,380 of record NC_062232.1, read on the forward strand.
TGTGCTAAAGAGATAGTCTATGATATAAAATACTAATTCTATGGTTGGTTTTTCACTACATTTTTAGTTATTTTCATTAGTGATTGCACTGTGGAACACTATATGTATCTTATTACACGCTACTTCAAATTAATACTAAATTATTTTCAGTAAAAACTTTGCTTCAATATTGTTCTCTTCCTCCAAAGTCATGCATATTTTTACCTTTATTCTAAAATTAACACATAATTATATATTAATAATTGTCTTAAATCAGTTAAATGCAAAAAACATGCTTATATACATGTATAATTACTTTTGTAGGTGGTAATTATTTATTCCTTTGGTGTCATTTCCTTTCAGTCTTAAAGGCATCATTTAATATTTCTTGTAAGACAAGTTGGTAGCAATAAATTCTCTTACTCTTTGGTTAGTTCTTTATTTATTTCACCTTATTTTTCTTCCATAACTTTAAATAAAATTAACATACCATACAATTCATGTATTAAAATTATACAATTCACAGGTTTGCAGAACTTTTGCCACTTTCTAATTTTAGACCATTGAAATTACCCCTAAAAAAAACCCCTATACAATAGCAAATACTCTATTTACTCCTCACCCAAACCCGTAGTAATTGCTAATCTGTACATGTTGATTTGCCTGTCCCAAACACTTCATATAAATAGAATCACATACAGTTTTTGTGATTGGTCTTTCATTTATCCTGATGTTATCCAGGTTCATCTCCATGCTATAGCATGACCCAACAGTTAATTTCATTTTATAAAAAATAATATTCCATTGCATGGGTATATGACATTTTGTTTACCCACTCATCAGTTTATGGACATTTAGTTATCTGCACTTTTGGTTACTATGAAAAACTCTATGAACATTTATAAACATGTTTTAGTGTAGACATATGTTCCTACTGGCAATGTATAAGGGATCCAATTTCTCCACCTCTGTGCCAACACTTGTTTGTCCTTTAGGTTTTCACCACTATAATGGGTGTTGACTAGTTTCTCATAGTGGTTTCGATTTGTACTTTCTTGTATTCTTTTTTTTTTTTTTTTTTTTTTTTTTGGGTGCTGGGGAATAGAACCCAGGACCTTGTGCTTGCAAGGCAAACACTCTACCGACTGAGCTATCTCCCCAGCCCCACGATTTGTACTTTCTTAATGATTAATGACATTGATCATCTCTTCATGTGCTTTTTGGACATTTGCATTTCTTTGGAGAAATGTTTATTCAAATATTTTGTCTGTAGGTAACAATTATGTACCATATTATCTCAAAAAGCTAGAAGGAGCCAAGCACAGTGACCCATGACTAATTCCAGCAGCTCAGGAAGCTGAGGCAGGAGGATCCAAAGTTCTAAGCCTGCCTTAGCAACTCACTGAGGTCCTAAGCAACTTAGTGAGACCCTGTCTCAAAACAAAAAAATGAAAAGTACTGGGAATGTGGCTCAGTGGTTAAGTGCCTCTGGGTTCAATTTCCAGTATCAAAAAAAAAAAAAAAAAAAAAAAAAAAAACCAGAATTTTGAATGTTTTCATCATTAAAAAATGAGATGTTTGAGTAGATATATACATTTAGCCTGATTTAAATATTATACAATTTACATAAATATCAAATGGTACACTATTAATATGTATAATTTTTGCTTTTATAAAATAAAAATTAGAAATTGAATTATCTTTCATTGAGTTCTAAAGAACTCTTTCTGGATACTAGGTCCTTATCAAATATGAAGTTTGCAAATATTTTCTCCCTTTATGGTAGCTGTGGTTTTATGTTGTGCTATTGCTTCTAGCAGTTTAAAAATCTGATCCAGTCCAATATATTTTTCCTTTTGTGACTTAAGTTTCTGGCATTATATTGTAGAAATCTAACCAACAGAATAAACTACATAAAAGATCATGTTCCATGCTTTTTCCTTTACAATATTTATGCCTTTTATTTCTTTTGTTCCAGGGATTTTAAAAAAATTTTTAGTGACTGAACAAAAGAACATTTAAAACTGCAGCTTCTGAAAGAACTATTTGTTCTTGCCCATCTTTGTACCCTTTTTCAAAATTAATCCTGGCCTCTGATCAGTTCTTGTGTTTAAGAACAGGATCCTCAAAGACACTTTTGTTGATGACGTATACATGTACTGGAACTGGGATTCAACCCAGGGGCACTGAGCCACATCCCCAGCCCTTTTTATTTTTTGAAACATGTTCTTGCTAAGTTGCTAAGGCTGGCTTTGAACTTGCAATCCCCCTGCTTCATCCTCCCAAACCACTGGAATTACAGATTTGTGCCACTGCACCTGGCTTTCAATGATAACTTTGCCCAAAAGGATATCCACAGGGTTCCTTGTAGACATGAAGTGATAGTAGTTCCAAACTTTTCTCAAAACTTGATCTTTGACTTGTAGGCAGTTTTCTTCTTGCCCATGGAAGCTGCCCCTTTTTGAGAATAGTGATCAATTCCAGCCACTAGAGAGCATGGCTATAAGGGCAGTCTGAAGTGCCACTGTCAACATTCTTCTTGATGGCTTTGTATACAGAGTAGTATCTGGCCAGGACCAGCTCCACCTTCTCGAGTTTCATGAAGTTGCCTATTTTGACAACAAACACTGGTGCCTACAATAGAAAGGCTCCTTTCTCTTAAGCTGGACAGAATTTCTACTATGTTTAATAGTAAGGGTGACAATGAACATCCTTGTCTTGTTTCCATTATTAAGAAGAAACTCTTGCCAGGTGTGGTGGCACCCGCCTTTAATCCAGCAACTCAGGAGGCTGAAGCAGGAGGATCATATGTTTGAGCCTCAGCAACTTTATGAGACCCTGAACAATTTAGTGAGACTTTCAAAATTTAAAAAATGAAAAGGGCTGGGGATGTAGCTCAGTGTAAAGCAACAGTACATTCTCCCTGCAAAAAATAAATAAATAAATAAATAAATAAATAAAATAAAATAAAGGATTAGAGAAACTTCTGTCAAAATGTAGAATGTTAGTTGTGGGGTTCTCATAGATGGCCTTTATCAAATGAGAAGGTTCCCTTCTGTTGTGTTTGTGTGTTTAACATGAAAGGGAATGGGATTTAGACAAATGTTTTACTGTCTATTGAAATCACCATATAATTTGTCTTTTATTCTGTAAATATGGTTTATTGATTTCTATGTTAAACAAATCTTACATTCCTGGGATGAATTTCATTTGGTCATGCTCTACAACCCTTTTTATACATTGCTCAATTTGGTTTCCTACTGTTTTGTTGAGAAGTTTTGCACCTACTACTCATAAGGACTATATTTCTATAATTTTGTGATGTCTGTCTTGTTTTGATTTCAAGTTAATACTTGCCAAATTGAACTGGCAAGTGTTCACCTTCATTTTTCACAAGAATTTGTAAAAGATTGGATATAATTCTTTAAATCCTTGGTAGAATTAATCAGTGAAGCCACCTGGGCCTGATCTTAACTTTGTAAGAAGTTTTTAATTACAAATTTAAGCTCTTTACTCATTATATTTCTGTTCAGATTTTGTTTCTTTTTCAATGGCAGTAATTTGTGATTTATTTTTTAGGAATTTGTCAATTCCATGTGCTACTTAATTTGTTGGCATATGGTTGTTCATAATATTCTCTTAAGCCAGTAGTAATGCCTCCCTCCCATTCCTTATTAGTAGTTTGTCTTCTTTTATTCAGTTGGTCACTCTAAGTAAAGGCATGTCAATTTTGTTAATTAAAAAAAACTTCTGGGTTTAGTTTTCTCTATTCTTTACTTTGTTTATATCCAATTTAGTGTTTACCTGTTGAACTACACTTCCAGTCTAATGTAATATGATTTCCTCTTTTGTTTTAATCTTTTTGAGCCTGGGTCTTGCTATATTGCCCAGACTGGTCCGGGACTCAAGCAATTCTCCTATATTAGTCTCTAGAGAAACTGGGACTACACAAATGCTAGTGTCTACCTGCTTTCTTGTGGGGAGGGGTTTAAAACTATTTCTAGTTTTATAAGATTAAGGAATGGAGGAAGAAGGGACTGTATAGAGGGAAAAGAGAGAGGGGAGGGGTGGGGGGGAAGGAAAAAATAATGGAGTGAATCAAACATCATTACCCTATGTAAATATATGATTATGCAAATGATATGCTGTTACTCCATGTACAAACAGAAACAATATGTATCCTATTTGTTTACAATAAAAATAAATTTTAAAAAAAAGTGTAAATGAGCACAGAATCCAAAAAGGGAAATGTACATGCAAAGAGGACTTCTTGGCACCTTCTGAAAAACTGGTGGAGAAACTTGAAAATCTAAGTACTTTGCAATTGTTTGAATGGTATCTTGGTAGATACTTGGTATTTTTCCATTTTTCATTTTTCTTTTTGTATTGAGCATAAATTTTTTAGATAAAATTCAATTACAGTCCAATACAGTTTACCTGAAAATATTTTATTTACTTTTTAAAATTGTCTAAAATACTCTTCCTGTAACCCCTTCAGTTGGGTTCCAACTTAGAAGTTTCTTTGCCAAAGATCAGGACAAGGTACAGAAGTGTCCAAATATGATCATGTAGGCAAATGTTTACTAAATCAGTATCTCAAAAGTTCTTTAAAATTGTGCAGTTGGATTGAATAAATAATTGTGCATTAAAAAAAAATTAAGGTATTTTTGCTTTTTTTTTTTTTTTTTGGTAGTAGTAGGGATTGAACCCAGAGGGTTTCTCTACTTCTTTTTTTTGGGTGCTGGGGATCGAACCCAGGGCCTTATGCTTACAAGGCAAGCACTCTACCGACTGAGCTATCTCCCCAACCCCTCTCTCTACTTCTGAGTCACAATTTCAGCCCTTTTTAAGACAGGGTCTTGCTAAGTTCCTCAGGCTGGCCTCAAACTAGCTATCTTCTTGACTCAGCCTCCTGAGTCACTGTGTCTTAAGACTAGGTTGTTAATTTCAGATCTTTCTCTATATCATAGGTACTGATAGCTATACATTTCTCTCCTAGCACTGCTTTAGGTGCATCTCATAAATTATCATTTTGTTCACATTCATCTCAGTATATTCTAATTTCTCTTGTGATTTCTCTGGCTTATTAGTTATGTAGGAGTGTGCTGTTCAATTCTGACATATTTATAAATCTTCCAAGTTTATTTTTGTTAATGATTTCTAACTTCATTTCGCTGTTAAATCATTTTAAATTCACCATGTCTTACTTTACTGCCTAAGAAGAACGTTTAACTTATGGTCTATCATGCAGAATAAACGCATATGCATGTGAAAAGAATGCATATTCTGCTACTGTTGGATGAAGTTTTCTATAGATGTTTGCTAGGACTACTTTATTGTACGGTTCAGATCTTTTATATCCTTGATCTTTTGCAGAATTTTTATTTTCATTTTTTCAAAGTGGAATATTGAATTCTCTCATTACCATTTTTGGTGATGGAACTTGAACCCAGGGCCTTGTACAAGCTAAGCATATGTTCCACAACTGAGCTACACCTCCAAACCCTGGTTATCAAATTGTCTATTTCTCTTTTTCTTTCTTTTATATGGTACTGGAGATTTAACCCAGGGGAAATTTACCACAAGGCCCCATCCCAGACCATTTTGGAGACAGGGTCTTGCTAAATTGCTTAAGGCCTCTCAAGTTGCTGAGACTGGCCTTGAATTTGTGATCCTCCTGCCTCAGCCTCCAAAGTTGGTGGGATTACAGGCATGTGCCACCACACCTGTCTCTCCTTTTATTTCTGTCACTTTTCATTTCAGGTATTTTGGGGCCCTATTGTTAAGTGCATATAATTGTTATCTTCCTGGCAAATTTAATCTTTTATCATTATACAATATGGGCTGGTTTAGATGTGAAATGTCCACAAAAAGCTATTGTGTTGAAGGCTTTGTCCCAAAGGCATGTGTTCAGAGGTGAGAACTTTAGAACGTGATTAGATCATTGATTGATTAATAATTAATGGACTACTGGGAGGTGGAAACTTAGGAGGTGGAGTGTAGTTGAAGGGAATGGGTTCTTGGGAGCAAGCCCTTGAAGGTTGTATGTTATCCCGTCTCCCTGCACACTTTTTCTTACTCTCTGCTTCCTGGCTGCCATGAGGTGAGCAGCTTTGTTCTACTGCCTGAAGAGACATGTTTAAGCAGCTCTAAGATGGCGGCTGGCATTGGGCCAAGAGGTGGCACATAATTAGTGTTAACATGGTGTGATCGCTCATGACCTTTTGCCTGATTGGTTGATATCTCTTCTGCTCTAGTGGTCAACACATGTTCCTCATTCTTTCTTGATTGGTACTGTGGTGTGTGCTCCAATCATGCTACTTAATCCTAAACTGACTGGCTGCCTTAGTGTATATAAGACATTCTCTTTGCCTGGAAGAAGATCGCAGAATGCAGGACTACGAACACACCTCCAGATCGCAGAATGAAGGACGCAGTACACGGGACGCACCACTAAGAAGCACCTCTGATAGCACGCAGCTCTAGCACACACCTCTAGGACACACCTCTGGCACGCACCTCTAGGATGCAGGATGCAGGACACACCTCTAAGAAGCAGCAGCAGAACTCTAAGAAATAGCTCCTCTGAAAGCATAGCCTCTCTGAAAGCGTAGTAAAAGCAAGCAAGCCTCTCTTCCTCTAACAGCAATCAAGCCTCTTTTCCTCTATAAACTAGCAAACAAGCAAGCAAGCAAGAAAGCAGCCCAGAAAAAGAGAAAAGTAGTTCATTCCGAGTCCACCTCGGATTCCTTCCCGCGGGATTGTTGCTGCAGGCGGCAACAAATGGTGGCCTGTACAGGGAAATCGGCACAGTGGGTAAACTGAGGAACCTCGCAGGAATAAGGCGTGGGAAAGTCATTCCCAGTCCGCCTCTGAGAATCGGCACGGTGGGTAAACTGAGGAACCTCGCAGGAATAGGGTGAGGGAAAGTAGGAACCTTGCGGGAGTCTCTGGCCAGAGTGGTTTAAGGCTGAGGGACAGTAGGAAGAAAGTGTCAGTCAAAGATCTAAATGACTAAAGGTCACAAAAGACACGACAGTGAAGGAAACCACTGCATGATCATATATTCAAACTCTAGCAGAAATAAGCCCAGGGTTTATAGAGGAAAGGCTGCTCAAGGTGCCACAATGGGAAAGAGAACAAAGTGAGAAATGGAAAACAATTACTCAGAAAACTTAAGAACAAGGGAAAAAGGTAGGGGAGAGTTACATCTAATACAAAGAACCCCAAAATTTGTGGAACCTGCCTGTATTTGAGGACCAAAATAGAGGTACCATCAACCATTAGAAAAACTTTAAAGAGGCAGTTATGACTGATTGGAAACAGCTATGCAGAGCAGTGTTATCTGGAGGACAATATCTGAATTGGAGAGCTCAGTGGCAGGAAATAGCTGTTGAAACTGCTTGTAGAAACACAGTAGCAAGGTTTCCTGGTAGAAATGTTGATATGCTAATAAGAGAAGGCCAATACGCTTCAATAGATACACAAAATCAATATGGAGCTTTAGAGGGGAACAATATCAGATCACGAATTCAGATGGTTCCTCGTCATAATCCTTTCTACCCATTCCTAATGCCCTGAATGTTTCTTCTAATGGTATTGCTGCAGTAGTTATTCACCAAGATACTATCATACATCTCAAAAATCGGCTCAATTGGTGGAAATGGAAGCAGCTGTTACAGCCCTTGTAAAGTTTAAGGAGCAACAAATGAATCGCTTTACTTATAGTAATTACATCACTTGGGCGATTCCCAGATTGGAGTAGGCTGGACCTGTGGCCCCTCATACTCCAGCATTCAAATTGTTTTTGCAGGTGCAGGGGTTTTTGTGGTAGCGTGGGAAGCCCTTGTTTGTTGGACATATTAGAGCTCACACCAACTTACCTGGTCCTTTACATGAGCGTAATCATGGGGCTGATTTGGCCACTCAGACGGTTTTCATCTTTTCCTCAGTAAAGCAAGCTGCTGGTTTTCATTCTGTGTAACTCACTTTCCAGTCCCTTATGTTGGTATCAATCCTAAAAGGCTTTTTGCCTAGTCACTTACGACAAATGGATGTTACACATGACCCCCGTTTCGGGAAACTTAGATTTATTCATGTGTCTGTTTGTGTTAGCATTTTACTGCACGTGTAAGATGTGCCTTCGCCAACAAAGGGATAAGATCATTGTAAAAAATGCACTTGCCGCCTTAGAAGCCGGAACTGCTTGGTTGTCTCAAATGGATGGCTGGTAGTCAGAGACGGGAAAGTCTCATGTGGCTGACATATCAACCTAAGACAGGAGCCAAGACGATAATATCAAGCTTCTTGGTAATCGGATAATGGGTAAGAATGTCAGTAAGACATATGGACGCCTAAGATGGGCACAGTCGATCCAGATGTAGTGATAGCCATCACACATCCATTAAAGTTTTCTTCACCTTTTAAACTAAAAAGGGGGAGATGCAGAGACATGTTTAAGTAGCTCTAAGATGGCGGCTGGCATTGGGCCAAGAGGTGGCACATAATTAGTGTTAACATGACCTTTTGCCTGATTGGTTGATGTCTCTTCTGCTCTAGTGGTCAACACATGTTCCTCATTCTTTCTTGATTGGTACGTGGTGCGTGCTCCAATCATGCTACTTAATCCTAAACTGACTGGCTGCCTTAGTGTATATAAGACATTCTCTTTGCCTGGAAGAAGATCGCAGAATGCAGGACTACGAACACACCTCCAGATCGCAGAATGAAGGACGCAGTACACGGGACGCACCACTAAGAAGCACCTTTAATAGCATGCACCTCTAGGACACAGGATGCAGGACACACCTCTAAGAAGAAGCAGCAGAACTCTAAGAAATAGCTCCTCTGAAAGCGTAGCCTCTCTGATAAGTGTAGCCTCTCTGAAAGCGTAGTAAAAGCAAGCAAGCCTCTCTGCCTCTAAAAGCAAGCAAGCAAGCCTCTTTTCCTCTATAAACTAGCAAACAAGCAAGCAAGAAAGCAGCCCAGAAAAAGAGAATAGAAGTAGTTCATTCCCAGTCCACCTCCAATTCCTTCCCATGGGATTGTTGCTGCAGGCAGCAACAACTGCCCACATGCCACCCATTAAGGACTACCTCACTGAAGGCCCAAAAGACACTGGGTTGAGCAACCATGAACTGAAACCTGTGAAACTCTGAGCCAAAGTAAATCTTTCCTCCTTCAGTTTATGTCAGGTATTTTGTCACAGAGATAGAAAGTTAACACACCCTCTTTGCTTCTAGTTATATTTTTATTTGTATGGTACTAGCATTGAGTATAGTTCTTTTATGGTGGTTACTTATATGTAACTCTCTTCTTTTATTTGCAACTTATTTGTATCATTTAATCTAATGTGTGTCTCCTGTAGAGAGTGTATAGGTGATTTTGTTTCCTTGTCCAATATGACAATTTCTGCCTTTGACTAAATTTTTAATCCAATTTATTATTGTCTATGGCAGATATGAATCTACTATGCTATATTTCATGTCCCATGTGTCTTTTGTTATTACTTGATGTATTCTTTTAGTAAACATTTTCTAAATATGAATTTTAATCCTTTATTTTTTTTCTTTTGCAGCACTGGTGATTGAAACCAGGTGTACACTACCACTGAGTTATAACCCCATTACTTTTTATTTTTAACCTTTTACTTATTTCTTTTTATGTGGTGCCAAGGATCAAATCCAGTGCCTCACCCATGCTAGGAAAGTGCTCTACATCTCTATTTATTTATTTATTTATTTATTTTTGAGACAGCATCTTGCTAAGTTGCCCAGCTGGTCTGAACTTGTGATCCGCTTCCCATAGTCTCCTGAGTCACTGTGATTAGAGGCATGTACTCACTAAACTCAGTTTTCCATACTTTAGTACTCCTCATATGACAGATCTACTAACAAATTCTCTGCTTTTATCTTGAAATGCCTTTGTCTTCATTTTTGAAACAGTTTTATTGGACATAAGATTCAGTTGATAGTGTTTCATTTCATTATAATGAATATGCTGTCCTATTGCCTTCTATCCTCTATTATTTCTGACGAAAAGTCTAATCTTTGTGGTTCCATTGCATGTTACGAGTCATTTTTCTCTTCCAGCACTCAAGCACTCTGTCACCATTTTGTTGTTAACAGATATGCTTTATAAGACATACTAAAGAATGTGAGGGAAAAGGTACATTATATATTGTTGACAGAACTGAAAATCAGTGCAACCACTTTAGCAATCAGTATGGAGACTACTAAAAACTATCGATGGAATCACTTATCCCACTCCTTGGTATTTATCCAAAAGAATTAAAATCAGAATACTATAGTGATACATGTTTACCAATGTTTACAAGAGCAAAATTCACAATAGTCAAAATTATGGAACAAGCCTAGGTGTCTCTCAATAGATGAATAGATAAATAAAACACATTATATATACACAATGGAGTTTTACTCAGCCATAAGAATGAAATTATGTCATTTGCTGGTAAATGAGTTGAGATGTAGAATATCATGCTAAATGAAATAAGCCAGACTCAAAAAAATCAAGGTTCAAATGTTTTCTCATGTGGAAACTGGAGCAAAACAAACAAACAAAAATTTAAAAAACCCCACAAAACAGGAATGAAAAATGAACCTCATTAAAATAGAAGGGAGAGCAACAAAATAGAGGAAGAGGATTAAGAGGGAGGGAGGAGAGGGAATGGGGAATGAAATTGACCAAATTATGCTATATCCATGTATGAATATACCACAGTGAATCCCACTTTTAAATATAATTATAATGTACTTATTAAAATATAATAATAGAAAGCAGACCAAAAGAGTAGAGAAAGGGGATCAGGGGAAGGAAAGAGGGGAGGTACTAGGGAATGAGACTGATCAAATTATGTTATGTGCATGTATAATGAATCTCATGTGTAATTATAATGCACAAATAAAAAGCATAAAAATACTGAAGGAAGTTCTATAGGCTGAAAGCAATAAAAAATAGTAATGAAAATCCATACCAAAAAAAAAGACGTCCAGTAAAGGTCATTATGTAGGCTGTCTTTCATCATATGTCTGGTGGTTCTCTTTGTGTTTATCCTGCTTGAAGTTCATTAAGCTTCTTGGATATATAGTTTTTCATTAAGTTTGGGAAATTTTCAGTTTTTAAAAAATATTTTCCTCCTTTCTCTCTTCTCTTCTGGTATTACCATCATATGTATGCTGGTTCACTTAATGGTGTCACTCATTTCTCTTAGACTCTGTTCACTTTTGTTTTTTATCTTTGTGTTTTTCAGTTTCTTTTTTCTTTTTTTGCAGTGCTGGGGATCGAACCCAGGGCCCTATGCTTGCAAGGCAAGCACTTTACCAACTGAGCTATCTCCCCAGCCCTCTTTGTGTTTTTCAGATCACATAATTTCTGTTGATTCTTTCCAAGTGTGCTGCTTCTTTCTTCTGCCAGCTCAAATCTACTGTCGATCATCTCCAGTAAACTTGTCATTTCAGTTATTGTACTTTTCAACTCCAGAATATCTACTTGGTTCTTTTTTACGTTTCTCTTTATTGATAGTCGTCATGCCTTTACTTAATTCTTTAAGCACAGCTTGAGTTCTTTGAACATACTTACACTGTTTTGAAGTCTTTGCTAAGTCTACCACCTGAGTCACTTCAAAACCCTAATTTATTTACTGTGTATGGGTCACATGTTCATGTTTCTTAACATGCCTTAGAAGATTGTATTGAAAACAGGATATTTTAGATAATGTAGCAACTCTCCAGCCCAGAGATGGTCAATGTTGTCGCTTAGTTGCTCTCTGGTTTTGTTATTTAGTGATCTGGATGTGATAATTCTGTGAAGTTTATTTCCCATGCAGAGTAAAGCATCTGATTGCCCCTGCTAAAAGTTTTCCACTTTGTTTTTATTCTTTAGCCTGTCTACCTATGTGTCACATTTAGGTCAGCGTAAGCCACCAAATGGTCAAAGGTTATACCTAAGTACTGTCTGCCAGTTAGATTTTTACCCTTTATCAATGAATATATGTCAGGAGGAAAGCTTTTATCATAGGTCAGGGAATTTATATTCTTTCGCCCCACATTCAATGAGGGACTAGTATCTTGGAGGTACCTTCTGTCCTCACTCCTATGAGGACATGGCCTTGGACATTCAGTCTTCCAGAATGAAAGGATATATTTTAGCTTTAATTCTAAGTTCCTAGGAGTTGCCTCTGAGTCAGAGTAGTTATCTTCAGACAATGTTTTGTCAGAGGTGGTGTTTCAGCCTCAGTTGGGAGGCATCTATACTGTGTTGATGAGTCTGAGTGTGACTTAGGGAAAGCATTGAAGTTTTGCCCTCAATCTTGTCCTGATTTAGTGCTTAATTACACCTTTCCTGATTCCAAGTTACTGTGATCCCATTAGGGCTCCTCTTGGCTGTTTATTTCTCTGGTTCATGCTATAAAATTTCAATGATTTCTCTGTCATTTTGCTTCTCTCATGGAGCTACCAGCCTCCTCTTAATTATCACCATCAAGATATCTGTTGTTGGGCTGGGGTTGAGGCTCAGTGGTAGAGTGCTTGCCTAGCACGCATGAGGCACTGGGTTCAATCACCAGCACCACATTAAAAAACTAAATAAATAAAATAAAGGTATTGTGCCCATCAATAACTAAAAATATTTTTTAAAAAGATCTCTAGTTTTTCAACATCTCTTAGGTATGGAGTTCTCCATGCTCTGTTCTAAAAAGTCAGTTTCCTTGTCCTCATGTCTTGCTTTTCCCCGAGAAGAATACCTGGTCATTTCACGAGAGGTAGGCATGCTTTTCTACCTACCTAGAAGTTGCACTTCTATGTTCTAAGTGGACATCAAGGATGGGGGGATGCAGTGGAATTGGCAGCCCGATTATTTTGGGTTACTCCCTCAAGTGTAGCAACATGAACCAGACTGGGCACAGTTGGGGATGACAATGTTCTGAGCCTGCTGCCCCTAATAAGAGCTTCTGCTCTATGAGGAGGGATTTGGTTGGTGATCCTCTTGTCCACACTTACCTGGACACAGGGATGAAGTTGATGAGAAAGGGCAGACTTCCCCTCCCAGGGTAAAATAGCCCAAGTATGGGAGCTGGGAAAAAAAGGGATCCCTGTCTTCTTGGCTATTCATGCCTGAAAGAGACCTACTGTAATAACAGATGTCAGAGTAAGGGAATGAATTTTAACTCAAATGCTAAAAACTCTTGCTATTTTTACCAGATTTAGAAGATTCTCTCCCTTCTTTCCTCTCTTTCACCTTTACTTTTCTCTTTTATAAAAATCTGCATTTTTATTTCCATTAAAAAAATCATCTATATATAATTTTGGCCCACTTTCTTCTACTTTACATCTACCATTCAAATATGAATATATTAATGTTACTCAAGTAAAAGCAGAATGACATCTAACATGAGAACTAAATATTTCACATCATTAAATTAATAAGATTTCAATGAAACGGATATGTTCTTTATTATTTTTCAGGAACAGTAACTCATCTTTCCTACATGTTATTTCTCTTTAATTTATTTGAGTATCTATGTAATGAATCTTTTCTCCCACATTCAGCAATATGAATGTACATAAGTGTAATTTATAGCATTAGTAAGATTATCTCATTTTCATGTTCAACCTTCCCTATATATGTTTCAACAATAACTTCAGATACTTTAAACAAACTTACATGAATGATTTTTGTTTTCATAATTTTTAGCAGTTAAATTGAGATTTTGCTGGACAGAGGCTTGTCTACACCTTGTTCTGAATTTGTGGACGTCTCATCCCTTGCTTTCCTTTCTTTGCTTGCCAACATCAATTCTAACGATAAAAATATTAATTTAAAAACTCAATGAACATTCCAGTCTAAACAACACTGGGTCCCCTTATAGTCATGCTTCTGTAGGGGTCCTTGGATGGCTACTGCTTTAATCTCAAGACAGTGTCCTTTGGGAAAAGCTGCAAACTGGTAAGCAGTTCTAAAAGGAAACCTATATCTAAACTACTGCTTGCAGATTTAATTGACTGGACACGAATCATTAATCAGTCAGCAAAACCACTGCTTTTACCACATCAGTGAAGTCACAGTTTCTAGCTTTCAAAATATCATTCGTTTTTAAGTGCTTGCTTGGCTCCTTCTACTGCCCCCCTCTGCTATCCCTAGTGGCTGTCCACCTGAAAGGTCCATGCCTAGCTGTCCTGAAATGTAAATTTCCCTGTGGATTAACACAGCTGGACTGTAATGACCACTGGCTTCTGGGGCTTTGGTGATGCTGCTTACCCTTCTGATCAGGGACAACATAGCTGACTAACCCTTTTTTCCTGTGGCTTCTCTGGGAGAAGAAAGATGTGTATCAGCCCTACTCACTTCTCTTAGTATATTTTCTTCAATGAATGTTTCTCCATTTGCTGATATCCTTAAGACAAACTCCAAAAACATTAAATGATTTGTTTTTATAATTTTCATTAGGGAGTTGAAATTTTGCTATCTCTTTACTTTAAATGTATGGAAGTTTCATCCCTTGCCTTCCTTTCTTTTCTTATCATGGTAAAATATAAATAATCAAGTTTACCACTTTAACCATAAAGCGTATAGTTCCTTCTTTCCTTCATGTTGGGGATCAAACTCAGGGCCTCATGCATGCTAAGCTATGCCTGAGTTACTCCCCTAGTTCCCCTGTAATTCTTGAAATATGATTTCCTTCAATTCTACAAATGCGTTTGTAATTTTATCAATTTTTTGTTGCTGTGATCAAAATACCTGAGAATAACAATTTATTGGATGAAAGTTTATTTTGAGAATTCAGTTTTAGGAGTTCAGTCCATGGCTGTCTGGCTGCATTACTCTGCCTGAGTCCAAGATGAGGCAGAACGCCATGATGGAGGAAAGCTGCTCAGCTCATGATAGTCAGGAATTAGAGAGAGGGAAAGGGACCAGGGACAAGATATAAATCCAAAAGGTACATTCCTGGTGACCTAGTTCAGCCACACCCTACCTACCTACAATTATCACCCAGTACTACAGTCCTTTGAAATTACTAATCCATTAAATGGATTAATTTACTGATTTAGGTCACAGCTCCCATAATTTAATTATGAGTTTTTAATTTTTGTGGGGGCAGCAGCAACCTCATATCCAATCCATAACAGTAGTTAACTGAAAGTTTTTACATATCACATTCGACATCTGTACTCCCTTAGTGACAGTTTCAATTGATTGATATTTTTTCCTGTGTATGAGCCACAAAGTATTTCTTCTTTGTAAGTTTGGTAATTTCTTATTGGAAATTGATAAGTTTTGATAATATATTAGAGAAAGTCTGGACTTCAGACTCCCTCCCTGAGTATTGTCATTTTTGCTGGTCTGTTTATAGTGACTACTCTGAACTATTTTTGGAAAAAAATCTGTGTCCCCTGCAAGGTGTGGTCCAGGATATTCCTGCTTTGACTAACTGACTGATTGGCTTATTTATTTATTTATTTATTTGGTGCTGGGGATTGAACCCAAGGCCGTGTGTATGCAAAGCAAGCACTCTACCATCCGAGCTATATTCCTAGCCCAAGACTTTTATTTTTAATTCCTCTTTTAAATTTTTAGGCCTAGCTTCCTAGGGGTCTCCTTTGGATTAGCATACCTCATTAAGCAGTCAATGATTGGTCAAATTTGTGTATAAACATATTGAGCAATAAGGCTTCCATCAATCTCAAGGGGATCTTTGTGTATGTTGGGGTATTCATTAAAAATTCAGACAATTTACAACTCCATGCTGAATTTTTAATGTTGTTGTTGTTGTTGCTCTGGGGATTGAACCCAATGCCTTACACAGGTAAGGCAAGTGCTCTACCACTGAGCTACATCACCAGAATCTGTCCTGGCTTTTATTTTCACCTTGTTCAAATCCTTATTCAGTCAGGTAGGAATATGTAACTGGATCCTTCTCCTGAGTATACATGTAGTCTTCCAGATATTTAAGAATAACTGACAGATTATCAAACTCCTATGGTGAGCTGGGGATATATAGCTCAGTTTGTAGAGTGATTGCCTATCAAGCACAAGGCCCTGGGTTCAATCCCCAGCACTGCAAAAACACAAAAACAAACAAACAAACAAACAAACCCTGTGGTTATCTTATTGCACAGATCTCTGAGTTAAATTTTGACTAGGTGATTTGGAGCCACAATCAACTGAGGTAGATGCCTTTCCTGATTGTTTGCAACTGAGATTGCCACTGTTTCTGATAATGCCCTGGGATTGAGGATTCTTAATTTTCATTTTAAAATATCTTTCCCATCTCAAGGTAAGTTATATCAATACTTAGTTTTTCTTCTGACTTGTGCTTTTTAAAAAAAAAACATTCATATCTATAATCAGTCCATCTAAGATTCTGAGAGGCATGGCTCTAAATAGATATTTTCTCCCTAGATACAGATTTAATACTCTAAACAACAATTACTTTGGAAAGTCATTTCTTCCTCACTGATTTGTATCCTTTCATATAGTTTAAGGTCTAATATATCTAGGGTCTCTATTACTTGTTTTAAAATAATGATACTGGCACATTATTTTAGTATAAGTTTATAATATATTTTGATATCTACTTGAGCCATGAGACTTCCTTTTGTACTCTCTTTTTGGTTCTAGGGATTGAACCCAGAGACACTTTACAACTGAGATACATCCCTATCCCTTTTTATTTTGAGGCAGAGCCTCACTAAGTTACTTTAAGCCTCACTAAGTTTCTGAGGTTGGCCTTGAACTTGCAATCCTCCTGGACTTGGAGTTGCTGGGTTACAGGAGTACATCACTATGCCAAGCTTCTGTTGTTCTTTTTGAAAAATGTTAAGCTACTCTTCCTCATTTGTACCCTGATGAACTTTAGAATTACTCTGACAAATGAGTTTAAAAGTTTACATATATTTTCATTTTTTACTTATCAGGATGGCACATAGTAAACCCAATGCTAGGAATGAATCTTGTGGGTTTATCTTTTTTTTAGACAGGGTCTCACTATGCTTTCCAGGCTGTTCTCAGAATTGGTATCTTCCTGCCTCAGCCTTGTTAAGTAGCTAGGGTTAAAGGCTACTTTAACCTAACCCTAACCACCATGTCTAGCAATCCAGTGTTTCTTAATCGAGTTGTTTCACAGGAGAGACTCCTCAACTTTACCAGTAAATTAAGAGAAGAGTCCTTGTTTAATTTCATGTCCTATTTCTAGAAGATTGTTGAGATTTGAATGAATTTTTGCTAGAAATGACAGGGCCTTGGTGCATGCCTCTCCACATTCAACAAAGATGCACTCTATTCCTTGTATCCTGCCTTCCTCATATGACTAATGTATATGCAAAGGTTTGGCCTTTCTTAAACTGTATCAATCCTTTCTAGGAGACTATATCTCTAGATGAACTATCTGGGAACTTCACCAACATATATTGTAGTCACACAACTTGCCCAATATTACTTTCTCTGTTCTAAGAGGCAGATTTTAAATATTACTAGAAGTAACTGAGTAATTCAGACTCTTAGTACTCAATTAGGCTACAGCTCAATATTTCTATACAGTGTTTACTGTATAGGAATGCACTATTTAGAAAAATTTAATCTTTGCAGGGGGTACCAGGGATTGAACTCAGGGGCACTCAGTCATTGAGTCATATCCCCAGCCCTGTTTTCTATTTTCTTTAGAGACAGGGTCTTGCTGAGTTGCTTAGTGCCTCGCCGTTGCTGAAGCTGGCTTTGAACTCATGATCCTCCTGTCTAAGCCTCCCTAGCTGCTGGGATTACAGGTGTGGGCCACCACACCTGGTTTAAGTTTAGTCTTCATTTAAAGTTAAATTTTAAATTTCCAACCAAATTTTATGTTGTTAAAATTGCTTTTTCCTACCATTTTGGCTTAAAAAAATAGGAATTCAGAAGTCAGAGAGCATTACAGTGGCACATGCCTTTAATCCCAGCAGCTTAGGAGGCTGAGGCAGGAGAATCATGAGTTCAAAGTCAGCCTCAGCAACAGTGAGGTACTAAGCAACTCAGTAAGACCCTGCCTCTAAATAAAATACAAAAAAGGGTTGGGGATGTGGTTCAGTGGTTGAGTGGCCTCGAGTTCAATCTCCAGTACCCAGAAAAATAAAGTTGGAGAACATTGGGTTCAATCCTCTTACTACCCCTCCATCCCTCCTTTCCAAGTTATTATCATTTTTGTGAGTTAATGCTCTGTGAGCCTGTTGCCTCATCAAATTTTCAGCACTATTTTAAAGATTAGAAACATCACACAAAAAGGGTTGACTTATCTGAGCATGGTGGCATGTGCCTGCAATCCCAGCAATTTGGGAGGCTGAGACAGGAGAATGGCAAAGTCAAAGCCAGCCTCAGCCATTCAGTGAGATCCTGTCTTAAAATAAAAAATAAAAAGAGTTGGGGATATAGCTTAGTAGTAAAGCAACTTGGGTTCAATCCCTAGTACCAAAAAACAAAACAAAACAAAACAAAACCCATAAAACCAAGAAGAGAAAGAAAGAAAAAAGGAATGATTTAGCACACATAATAGGTAATATTGTGGAACCTGTTCCTGATGATTTGAAGTATACTGGGTTACTGATTTATACTGGGCAATTTCATTCTATACTACATGACTCTAGATGTTACCTATTCTTTTTGGACTTTTTTTTTTTTTTTTTTTTTTTTTTTTTGCGGTGCTGGGGACCGAACTCAGGGCCTTGTGCTTGAGAAGCAAGCACTCTACCGACTGAGCTATCTCCCCAGCCTTCTTTTTGGACTTTTAAGGTAGGTAATCTTTGTATCTTTTTCCTTGGTTTTAGCGGTAAGCTATCATTTAACACTGTTGTCACTGGGGCCAGATCTAACAATAGATCCTCCTTCCTGTTTTACCTCCCTCATAATTTGATGCTTCTGATTTGTTATATACTGCAAAATTGACAAATTATAATAAATGTGTCTAAATTAAGAATAAACAGGTCGAGTAGGAGGCTGAGGGATTCTCTTCAAGGGAAGTAGGTATATAGACTCTATTAGACTATCAAAATATCTTTCTGGTAGCTATTACGGTGCTCTTAGGCCATTTTCATTATTTTCATGTTCCTTGATATATTCTATATAATCCAGACAACTGAATGTGAAAATGAGCTATTAATAAACAGTTTATAAAAAAGATAAAACATGCGATTTCACAGTTAATATGTAACAATATAAGATGTGGACGAGGAGAATATTAGGAACTAGAAAGATTAAACCCTTATCCATTTTCCATATTGTATAAGACTTCTAAGTCAACAGTTTAATTGTTAAGGTGGTTAAGGAATTATACAGGGAAATATATACTGAACAACTATTATGAAGTAGGGCCCCTGCATACATCATCTGAATGCCCAAACAGCTTTTTTTTTTTTTCAGTTCTTTTATTTCTTTTCCAATTTGTTGTGGATTGATACTTTTCAAAAATACAATAAAAATAAATGACTAGAAAAGTGAAATAAAAAGTATTTGAAATTCTACCTAATTTTTTATGATGATACTCAATAGACATCAAATTACTTTGTAAAATTGCTGCAGGCGTTTCTAGACACTTCCTCATGTTTCTGTATTTCATTGTGAACATGCACCTTTCGTCGAATGGTACTTTGAGTTGTTCTGGGCTGATAGTGATTTTATTTCTCACTACAGCTCCACACCTCTGTGGTGATCCAACCAGAGACTAGGTGGCACAACTTGAGCATTCAAAACTCTGAAATTCAAAACACTCCCAAATCTCTGTTGCACACTGAATTGATGTTACAAGTAGAAAATTTCACACCTGACCTCATATGAGCTTTTGAGAATTAAGAATTATTATTCACATTTGTTATGTTTTTGATATGAAATGTTCCCCAAAGATCATATAGTAAAGACTTGGCAGACAGCCCATGGCACTACAAGAAGGTAGTAGAAACTCTAGGAGATGGGGCCTAGTTGGTCACAGGGGGGCATATCTTTGATATTTCTTGTTCCCAGTCCCTTTTTCTCCCTTTCTGCTTCCTGTCTACCATTAGGTAAGCAGCTCTGCTTCAACATGCCCCCCCTCTCATGCTGCTTTGCCTCACCACAGGCCAAGAAACAGCAAAGCCAAGAGAATAGAGATAGAACATCTGAAACTGTGAGCCAAAATAAATCTTTCCTCTTTATAAGTTGTTCTTCCCAGGTATTTTGTCATAGTGATGGAAAGCTAACATACCATTTACAGTGGAAAAAAAACACAGATGTGCTGCAAGGCTAAAGTGACTTATCCATGCTGAAAAGTGCTAGAAAAATACAATTCAAACTAAATTCTGCCCAGTTTCAATGTGTACTGCTCTATTACTTATAAGACTGGACCTCCCCTTTATATAAAAACTACTACCACTACACCAGAAAATAAAGTGAGAAAATATAATAGAAAATAGGATATCATTCACAAACAAAACAATACATAACAAGTACTTAGGAATTAAATTCCAGACTTCTATGGGAAAAAAATTAATCCTGAGATATAAGAGAGTTGAATAAATGAGAGTTAAACTCTGATCTTTAGATGGAAAGACTTAACAGTATACAGATATCAGTGTACTCTAAATTAATTTACAAATTCAGTTCAATGTAAAAAAATCTCAATAATACTTTGTGGAAACTGAACCAATGCTAAATTGTACATAGAGTAATGACTTATGAGACACAATAGCTAGTACAATTCTGAAACTAAAAGTGCAGAGTGGAGATTTGCCCTACCTGATAATTAAGTCAACTTACAAACCCTTATATAAAACAATGTGATATTGATGAGGGATCAAATAGGCAATGGAGCAAAATAGAATCCAGGAATGGACTCGTGTATATATAGGAAATTGGTACAGAGGAAGGTGGTAATACAAATCAGTAAGGAAAGAAGAGATCATTTAATAATCCCTGGGGAACTGGCTTATTATATAGAGAAAATAAAGTAATGAAGTAACGTCCTTTTTCTCAATATGCACAAAATTTCTTGACATATGCAAAATAAATACCCACTATATTAAGAATGTGACACAGAAAAAGATTATAAAATTACAAGAAAATTTAGAAAAATGTATTTATGACCTAGAAATTGGGGATAGTTTATTAAATAAAGACACAAAATTACACAGTATAAAGGTACATATTGATGGGTTTGGCAAAACCAAAATAAATACTTTTTTTTGGTACTGGGGATTGAGCCCAGAGGCACTTTACCACTGAGCTACATTTCCAGTTCTTTACATTTTTTAAATTTTGAAACAGGGCCTAGCTTAGGGCCTCACTAAGTTGCTGAGACTTCCCTTGAACTTGCAATCCACCTGCCTTATCCTCCCAAGTTGCTAGGATTACAGGTGTGCACCACTGTGCTCAGCAAAATACCTCATGAGGAGAAGGAAAGGATATTGATATCTGAAGGTTACTTAGAAATTTGTTAAGAAGGATAGCTAAAGAGGTGACTAGAAATTAACAGATGGATAATTTTGTGGGATAAAGCACAGTAAAATATTAATTTTAGAATCTATGAGGTGGTTATTCTTCCAACTTTTCTATATATATGAAATTATAAAAATAAAAGGTCAAAGAGCTGGGTTTGGTGGTACACACCTGTAAACCTAGCAATTCGGGAGGTTGAGTCAATAGGACTCCAAGTTTGAGGTTCGCCAACTTAGTGAGATCCACAAGCAACTTAGCAAGATCGTGTCTCAAAAAATAGAAAGGAGGCCAGTGTGGTGGCACATGCTTGTAATCCCAGTGGCTTGGGAGACTGAGGCAGGAGGATCACCAGTTCAAAGCCAGCCTCAAGGGCTGGGGAGATAGCTCAGTCGGTAGATTGCTTGCCTTGCAAGCACAAGGCCCTGGGTTTGATCCCCAGCACTGCAAAAAAAAAAAAAAAAAAAAAAAGAAAAAGAAAAAAAAAAGGCAGCCTCAACAACTCAGTGAGGCCCTAAGCAACTCAGCTGTTAAACACCTCTGGGTTCAATCCCCAGTACCAAATAAATAAATACATAAATAAAATAAAAAGGACTAGGGATGTAGCTCAGTGGTAAAGCACACCTGGATTCAATCCCCAGTCAAAACAAAACAAAACAAAATAATAAAAGGTTGGTTAATATGAAATACTTCTATTCAATAAAGGCTATAGTACACAAAATTTAAACAAACTGATCAACAGGAAAAGACAACTGATACATACATACACACATACACATAAGCACATACTCATACAAATACAGAAAAGGTATCTGCTGTATATCTTCTGTAACCAAGGAGAAAAGACAAGTAATCTCATAGAAAATTTGTAAGATAAGTAAATAAGCACTTCAGGGAATGAGAAAACTCAAATGGCTAATAAGCATAAAAACAGAAGAATAGGGCTAGGGATAGAGCTCAGTGGTGAAATGCCTCCTTTGCATGCACAAAACCCTGGGTTTGATCTCTAGTGTAAGAATAAACAAAAACAAAGATCAGTCTCATCTGTAATCAAAAGAAATGCAAATTAAAATGTTGTTTGAAACCTACCAGAGTGGTAAAAATTAAGTTGTACAATCAGTAGTAGCAAAATGAGGAATCAGAAAACCTTGTGTATTGTTCATAGGAATATAAATTGGCATACTTTTATTTAGAGCAATTTGGCAATATAGCTCTAGATCTACATGTATATTTTACAGGATCATGAAATTCTACTCCTGAGTATAAACTAACACAGGAACACAAAAAGACAGAGACATCTATTAAGATACTCTTCAAAGCACTGTTTGATACTCACCAAAGAACTGGAAACAACTATCCATTCATCAATCAATAAAATACTGTACACTATCAGTATTTGATGGAACATAACTAGCAGTCAAGAGGAATGAACCATATATGAATATGGATACACCTTAAAAATAACAATGAATGTGGGGTGGATCATGCCTATAGGGCTAGGGAGGCTGAGGTGAGAGGAACATTTAAGTACATTAGTATGAGACCAAAGTGAGCATCACAGAGACCTTTTCAAAAAAGAAAAGAACAGTGAATAAAAGGTAAGAAAAAGAATTAGGCTTATAGCACAACACCTTTCATATCAAAAAAGCAAAACAAATAAACAAAACTTTAGCTGTGTGAGATGGTGTACATCTGTACTCCCAGCTACTCAAAAGACTGTGAGGTGGGAGGATCACTTGAGGCCAGGAATTCAAGGTCACCTTGGGCAACATAACAAGATCTCACCTCTTAAAAAAAAAAGTTGGGCACAGTGGTGCATACTTGGGAGGCTGAAGCAGGAGAATCACAAATTTGAGGCTAGCCTTGGCAACTTAGCAAGACTATGACTCAAAACTTAAAAAATAAAAAAAAAAGATCTGTGAAAGTAGCTCAGTAGGAGAGAATCCCTAGTTTCAATCCCCAGCACCAGAAAAAAAAAAGGAAAAAATGTACACATTCAAAAATACTATTAGGACTAGAGATGTAGCTTAGAGATATACAAGTTGCCTGACATTCACGATACCCTGGTTTTGATCCCCAGCACACAAAAAAATCCTATGGACTATGGAGGATATGGATATAGATATAAATATATGGCCGATGGCTTGGAAGGACATGCATCAAATACTCAACAATGTAAGACTCTTCATAGAAATGAGATGGGAACTAGATCAGGTAAGGACAGAAAGGGACAAAAAGTTAAACCAAATAAAGGATTATTCATGGTCTGATGATGACAGAGGATCATAAAATGAGGAGAATATTCTAACAATAATTTTCAGTGTTTCTGAAGTCTAAGGTGAACATGAAACAAAAATATCCCCACCCTGAAATATCATAAAACACTTACTTAAAAGCATTGTAAAAAAAAAAAAAGTAAAAGAAAAAGGAACTAGCTACTTCCCTGTCACATGGCTTACCGGAGAACACAGCACATGAGCAGCAGATGAGTGGGGACATTAGCAGGATTTAGCATACTGGGTGTGTCAGACTTCATACAGGCCAGGAAAGCTCGCATCCTTCTGTTCTTGTCCTCGACTGCTTTGCCTAGCCAGAGCTTCTTCAGATTTGGGCAAGTCCATTCCCGAAATGTCAGTGCAGACACCAGTTCAGGGGTTTGAGGTGACTTTCCTTTATAGGCAGACCACTCTTTAAGGATCACTGAAGGAACTGGAAAACAGAAATTGAGGAAAAATAGGCTCTAGAAAATCCGAGAATTATTGGCAGATAGCTACAATCGACAGGATCTATTATATGTCAACATTTTAAGTACTTATCACTCCAGTTTTTATTATTAGCGGTACTATCAGCTATGGTAGCAAGCATTTATTAGGTACTTGATGTATATTGAGCACTTTTCAAACATTATCTCATTTAATTACCACAAAACCCTGAGATTAAACTATTATGATTATTACAAAACACAGTGCTTATTTAGCAGAAGAAGAAATCAAAGCCCAATGTCATACAGCTCTTAATTACTTTGAAAAAAATTTCTTAGGTAAATGTACCAGGCTGACAAGGAATGAAGCTGAAGGAGAAATTATGTACATATCTGGCTTTTCAATACATAATAGGACATTCCAAAAGACTTACAGGAATTTCACAAAATTCTCAAAAATCTAACATCTTGGGCATAGAGGGGTATGCCTGTAATCCTAGCTATTTGGCAAGCTGAGGGAGGTGGATTGCTTGAGTCCAAGGGTTTTTGAGGCCTACCTAGGTACCACAGTGAGACTCTGTTCCCCAAACACCCCCCAACATCTTTTAGATTTACAAGGGTGCAACAGAACAGAAAAACATAGCTTCTGTCTACTTCTAGTTCACTCTGGCTCCTAAGTTATAGTTCTTTTAATTGAGATGTCTAGCATCTACTCAGTCATTCAAGCCAGAAACCTAGGAATCATGAGTTTTCTTTCTACTCACATCCAAAACATGTTTTTTAAGCCAGGGGCCTGCTGATTCTACCCCAGAATCAGCCCTTCCATCTGTACCCTTTTTCCATCACAACAAATATTCTTATTCTTCACCTGACAAGAGTCCCTAGACCGCTTGTTCCTACCTTCATCTTGACTGGTCCCTTTCATCCCCATGCTCCACAATCACAAGAGCATTACTATTTTTTTGTGGTGCTGGGGACTGAACACAGGGCCCTACTCATGCTAGGCAAGTACTCTTTTACTGAGCTACATACCTTGCCCTAGAGTGCTCTCTAAAACACAGAAAGTTTTAAAAACTTTTTTATTTAATTTTTTTTACAGACTGCATTTTGATTTATTGTACACAAATGGGGTACAACTTTTCATTTCTATGGTTGTGCACAATATAGGGTCACACCATTCATGTAATCATACATATACATAGTGTAATACTGTCTGTCTCATTCTACTATTTTTCCTTTTCCTTCCCCCATCCCTCCTGCCCCATTTTCATCTACACCATCCAAAGTTCCTTCATTCTTCTCTTTCCCCCCACCCCCCCACCACTCCCTCTCATTATGTATCATCATCATCCACTTATCAGAGAACACATTCGACTTTTGGTTTTTTGGGCTTGGTCTATTTCACTTAACATGACATTTTCCAACTTCATCCATTTACCAGCAAATGCTATAATTTTATTCTTCTTTATGGTTGAGTAATATTCCATATTGTACATATACCACAGTTTCTTTATCTATTCATCAATTGAAGGGCATCTAGGTTGGTTCCACAATCTAGCTATTGTGAATTGAGCAGCTATGAACATTGATGTGGCTGCATCACTGTAGTATGCTGATTTTAAGTCCTTTGTGTATAAACTGAAGAGTGTGATAACTGGGTCAAATGGTAGGTCCATTCCAAGTTTTCTGAGGAATCTCTGTAAAATGAAATTAAACCCCTATTTCTCACCCTGTACAAAACTCAATGCAAAATGGATCGAGGATCTAGGAATTAGACCCAAGACCATTCACCAAATAGAAGAAAAAGTAGGCCCGAACTTCCATCATGTTGGCTTTGGACCAGACTTCCTTAACAAGACCCCCATAGCACAAGAAATAAAAGCAAGAATCAATAAATGGAATAGATTCAAACTAAAAAGCTTTTTCTCAGCAAAGGAAACAATCAATAATGTGAAAAGAGAGCCTACAGAGTGGGAGAAATTCTTCCCCACACACTTCAGACAGAACACTATCTCCAAAGTTTATAACGAACTTAAAAAAACTTTACACCAAAAATACTCAATCAATAAATGGGCTAAGGAACTAAGCTGACACTTCACAGAAGAAGATATACAGGTGATCAACAAATATATGAAAAAGTGCTCATCATTTCTAGTAATTAGAGAAATGCAAATTAAAACCACCCTAAGATTTCATCTAACTCCAATTAGAATGACTATTATCAAGAACGCAAGCAATAGTAAGTGTTAGCGTGGATATGGGGGAAAAGGCACACTCATACAAAGAAACTTATAAGTTTGAAATAATTATAGATTCACAAGGAAATACAAAGATAGTAGAGAAGTCCTATATACCCCTTACCTAAGTTCCCCTAATAGTTTTATTTTAAACAATATAAAACATCAAAAATAATATAAAACATTAAAGTTCAGAAATTGATATTGGAACAATGTGCGTGTGTATGTAGTTCTAACAGTGTAGATCCATGTAACCACCTCAAGACACAGAACTATTCCATAATGACAAAGATTTCCATTGTGTTATCCTTTGGAGTCAGACCTAAAGCCTTCCAACAAATCCCTAACTCTGCATCTCTATAATTCTGTGATTTTGAAAATGTTATAAAAATGGAACCATACAGTATGTGACCTTTGAAGACTGGCATTTTCATTTGGCATAATGCCATTGAGATCCATTCATGTTGTTGAATCAATAGTTTGTTTCTTTTTTGCTGAGTAGTATTCCGTGGCATGGAATCACTATTAGCTATTCACCCACTGAAGAATATGTAACTGGGTTATTTCTAATTTGGGGCTATTAAGAATACAAGATTTTGGTAGAGTGTTTGCCTAGCATGTGTGAGGCCCTAGGTTTGAGTCCTGGGAAAAAGAAAAAAGAATAAAGCTGTATTGTGAAGTTTCTGCAGGAAACTGTCTTTGGTATATGTCTGTGCGTATAAGTTCTGGGATGTGTCTATTTTTAGCTTTTGAAAGGAACTGATAAATTACATTCCAGAATGGTAGTGCCATTTTCATTCCCACCAGCAATTTATGAGTGATCCAGTTTTTCTGCATCCTCTCTGACATGTTATTATCACTATTATTCATCTTAGCTATTTTGATAGGTGCAGTTATACTTCACTGTGGTTTTAATCTGCATTTCTTTAATGATACAAAATGTTTTATTAGTGCACTATAGTTATACATAATAGTGGAGTTCTGTTTATCTGTTTATACATAATAGTGGGGTTCTGTTATCTTCAGTGAAATGTCTGTACATGTCATCTGCTAGTTTTCTGGGTTTTTTTGCTGGGGATCAACCCAGGGCCTCATGCTTGCAAGGCAAGCACTCTATCGACTGAGCTATCTCCCCAGCCCTCTAATTTGTTTTTAAAATGTTTAGTTTTTAGAGTTTTTCATGTATTTTTAGGTACTAGTCAAGACAATGTGGACCTGTTCAACTATGATTATCTAGTTCATCCAGCACCAATTAAAAAACACTATCCTTCTTCCTTTGAAGTGCTTTAGCAGCTTTGTCAAAAACCAGTTGGCTGGGGCTGGGGAGATAGCTCAGCTGGGTAGAGTGCTTGCCTCGCAAGCACAAGGCCCTGAGTTTGATCCCCAGTACCGCAAAAAAAAAAAAAAAAAAAAAAAAAACCAGTTGGCTGTACTCCTGTGGGGGCTATTTCTGGATTCCTTATTGCATTTTACTGATCTATGTGTCAATATATCTGCTAATACTACACTGTCTTTGTTACTATAGCTACATACTAGATCTTGTAATCAGGTTTACTAATTGCTCCAAATTTATTCTTACTTTTAAAAATCATTTTAGCTATTCTAATTCCTTTGCTTTTCCACATATTAGAATAATCTTGTCTATATCTACAAATAATCTTGCTGGAATTTGGATAGGAATTGCATTAAACTTGTGTATCAATTTGGACAGCATTAACATCTTTTTTTTTTTTTGAATTGGTGGGGATCGAACTCAGGGCTTTGTGCTTGCAAGGCAAGCACTCTACCGACTGAGCTATCTCCCCACCCCCATTAACATCTAACATCTTTACTATGTTGAATCTTGTATTTCATTTTCTTGACTTCTATTCTGGCAAAAACTATGTTGAAGAGCACACATTCTAGCCTTGTTCCTGATTTTAAAAGAAAAACAGTCTTTCACCACTAAGTATAAAGTCAGCTTTAAGTTTTTTGTAGATACTCTTGATATCGAATTGAGGAAGTTCCCTTCTATTTCTAGTGTTCTGAGAGTTTTTATCACAAATGTCAAATTCTGTCAAATGATTTTCAGCATTCATTGATATGATATGATTTTTCTTTAGTTCATATAGATGATAGATTACACTGATTGATTTTTCAAAATTTTAAAAGTTAAATTTAAATACTGAACCAGCCTCGCAACAATAGAATGAATCCTACTTGGACATGCTGTATAATTCTTTTCATATGTTGTTTAATTCTATGGGATATTTTGTTAAGAATTTTTGCATTATAATGTCTTAGTTTATTTGTTGTTGCTGTTTTTTGGTACCAGGGATTGAATCCAGGGATACCTAACCACTGAGCAATATCCCCACTCCATTTTTATTTTGAAACGCAGTCTTGTTAAGTTGCTGAAGCTAGCTTTGAACTTACCATCCTCTTGCCTCAGTCTTCTGAGCAGCTGGGATTACAGGCATGCACAACCATGCCCAGCTATATTGTCTGTTTAGGTTGCTATGACAACACATCATAGACTGGGTGACTTATAAACAACAAATTTATTTTTCAGTTATGGAGACTGGGAAGTTCAAGATCTGAATGCTAGCTGATACAATTTGGTGAGGCCCTGCTTCCTGGGTTTGCAGATGGCTGTCTTTTCACTGTATTCCCACCTGGCTTGGAGAAGAGAGAGCTCTGTAGGACCCCATTTAGAAAGACACTAATCTCATTCATAAAGGCACCACCCTCATGATCTCATTACCTCCCAAAGGTCCCATGCCCCACTTCCTAAAATCCTCACATTGGGGGTTAAGATTTCAAATTATATCTTTTTTTTGCCTTTTCAAACTTTAATTACATGGTTTTTTTTACATTAAAAATAAAAACATAATTACCACAAATTACAAAGGACTAAAAGCAGGACTACAATAATGAATG
The DNA here is from genome assembly GCF_902686445.1 of Sciurus carolinensis. NCBI lineage: Eukaryota > Metazoa > Chordata > Mammalia > Rodentia > Sciuridae > Sciurus > Sciurus carolinensis. Next base: position 44,234,657 of record NC_062232.1, read on the forward strand.
AATCACTTCAGTCTGGAAAGCAGATACTCTCGATAATGTTATAGTACAAGTTAATTGAAGTATTTTAATTTTTTGTCCTTTTAAATGTGATATCCTAGCACATGGTAAAGATGAACAAGCCTAAGATGTAACTTCTCTGCAAAACCAAATGACAAATTTTCCTTTCTAGTGAGAAGGGGCTTTTAAGCTTTTTTTTTTTCCCCTCTGCCTCTGCCATCAACATGGCTGAAGGAGAGGGTGGAACTGAGGAGAATCTGAGGACCCCTCCACACAAGAGATACTTTGAGGTTCCCATCTAGGATGATCCAAGCCACTCTATTCAGGTTTTTGGCAAAAGTCCCCTGCCCTCCCTAACTACTGGTCTTCTGGTTCCCTCCTCCGCACTTCCAAAGCCTTCTGGGCAGCTTATCAATCATCAGAAAAGGGGAAAAAAAGAGCTACAAAGGAACAAAACGAAAATACTTAAACTTCTGACATTGGGGTTCAGCACCTCCATCTGAGTCTCAGAGGTCCAGGCTGAGACAATTTGTCCCAGGTTCTGAAGAAAGCACAAGAGAAACCTGCCTCTCACTACAGCTGAGGCACACAGACCTTCTCTTTGACGTCCACAGGTCATGCTGGCATGGACCATCCTTGGAAGGGCAGAGTATGAACAGGGGGATTTAGGCAGGCTGTTGCTTTGTGAACCAGGTCTTAGATCGCCACATAAAGGTGGTGGGTATGAAGTGGCTATTTCTGACAGCTCCAGCCATTCATGCTTATCACAGATACACTGGTCCTAAGTTCAAGTGCCTTCACAAAGTGAAGATGAAACTACTCTTTGCATTATTAACTAATAACTTGAAAATACCCCCACCCTCACCCCTCCTCAGCTTATGTTGAGATGAAGTCCTCACCTACAAACCTCAAAGGGGCCTCTTCCTTCAGGGGTGTCTAAGGATCAGGGAAAGGGTGGAAGACCATGGCCTGGGAGTAACTCTAGAAGAGAACGGCTTTAACACAACCTCCAAGGTTTCCTTGTGTCCCCAAACCCAGCAGGAGTCAAACACCAAGGATTCTCTTGTGTGGGGTACAGTACAATGCTGAGTGACTCAAAGGAAAGAAAGAGGAAATGACGGGAAGGAGAAGAGGGGTCCAGGAGTTCAGAGTCTGGGACTATGTGGGGCAGGACCTCATCCTATAGTCATAGCACAGACCAGATATTCATCCTTAGGTCAAGACAACTGGCTCATGAGAAGTGATATGGGCTTCCCACATACTAAGCATTGGGATGACAGAGATGGTGTTGAGGGTGGTACACAGACTACAAGCAACCAGGTACCCAAAGACAGAGGGCAAGCCCCTGTCAGTCTGGGATACCATCTCCCACTCTTAACCTTTGGACCAAGAGAAGAACCTGTTGAAAAGAAGGGCCAAAGAAGTTTTCAGTAATTGAGTAATCGTATTGCAAACTTCTCAGTGTTGCCCAGTTCCCACTAGGGATGACACACATCCCAGTCTGTGTGAGTGAGTCCTTCATCACCCTCCCTAGCTTATCTTTTTAAAAAAAATATTTTTAGTTGTAGATGGACATAATACCTTCATTTTATTTATTTTTATGCGGTGCTAAGGATCAAACCCCATGTTTCACACATACCAGGCAAGCGCTCTACCACTCAGCTACAATAGCAGACCAACTCTCCCTCGCTTTTGATAACAGTAGACTAGCCATTCCATTGACATTCAGAGCCCAACTCAAACAGTCAGTGGCCAGAGAAGAGAAGTTAGGTATACTCTATGTCCACATACACTTCCTGCCACAGGGGTTTACCAACTAGCAGGATGTCCCCCAGTCCCCAATTCCTCCTCATCCCCTCTTCCCAGGTAGATTCTCTTTCCAAGGTGTGGCTGATCAGAGGGTGGGCAGAGATGGCTTGCAGAGGTGGGATGCAAGACAGGGAGACCCCATCAGACCCTCAGAGAGGAATGGGACCTTTCTCTACCTTTCATGAGACAAAGCCACCTCCAGGTCTTAGGGATCTTTCTGGACAACACTGAGAAACATATCCAAGCCTCAGGTGTCAGGTGTTCCCCTTTCTCATCCTGCATGGGAGAGATGCTCAGGCTCAGGACAAGTGTGTTCCAGATCCAGGGCAACTCTATTTTCTTTTTTTACTTCATTTTACAATTTACTAGCTTCTCTAGCATTTCAGAGAGATACAGGATTTCAAAGATCAAACATGAATGCGACATCATGGGACAGAAAGTGCACTTAGAACATACTGAACAAATATCTTGATTCAGTCTACTGGTATAGTTTTTCAATCTACTGGTATAGTTTTTCAGCATACTGATAACTAGTGATGTTAGTCTTCCAACCAGACGATTTTATAATTCACAGGGGGAGCCTAAGTATCCTTAAAGTTGAAGAGAAGCCCTTGTTTTTTCTGGTCACACTATCTCATACAGGTTATTTGTTCTGATGCAAGAGAGACAGTAGGCTAGAAAGATTTCAACTAGCTGGAAGCAAGCAACTCCAAAGGAAATTCCTGTAACAACTCCTATTTCTGACTCTATAATGGTCATCACTTTTATAAAATGACCTTCATTGTTTACTTTATCTGCATCTTTCTGTGGAGAACAATCTTGAAGTTAATAGCAACTCTTGGGAAATCCTGTTTCTATATAATATTTAGTATCTTTCCAATCATTATAATCTGTGACACCGCAACAATGGATCTTGTCTACTGCTTCACTTCTATAATCTCTTGTAGAGTTGTACTGTTTTAAAGCCTTCTCATAATTATTCTTAAAGCTGGTCTTAGTCTCATATCTGAAAACAAATCCTACGATGGCAGCAACCAGTTCAACCAAGAAAATGAGAGTCAGTGCATACAGTTTCAGCTTCCATGCAGAAGCTTGGCAGGCTGCAAAACAGCCAAAGGCACCCAAAATAATAATGACAGTGCCTATACAGATGAGCATAAAGGGGACATTGGTGGCCTTCTCAGTTAAAAGTGAAAAATAATTTTCCAGGCTCACCTTGTCTCAAATGCCAACAGCAAGAAGGATAACACCTGTGATCCAGAAGATGAAAGTGTATATTAAGAGAACGCTCCTGAAGCAAGTAATGGCTGGTTAGTCTGTAGTCTCTGAGACCCCAACTCTATTTTCTAATAGTCTGAAGCAAACTTGGCCTTGGGGTTCCAAGGGTAGAAGGAAAGGTGTTAAGAGCAGGCCAGGGCCTGGCTTCACAGCAGGGCAGGGCCTGGTATGAGGTGACAGCAGGCCGAGTGAGGACATGACAGTGGCAGCAGTGTAGACACAGGACATCAGCTTCAATGATGCAACAGCAGGGATATTTTGGGCACGGCTCTGACAAAAGCTCACCCCAACTCTCTTGTCTCCAGTCAGGAGGCACCATACAGGCAACCAGGTGCAGAGAAAGATCTAGCCAGTTCAAACCCAGGAACATCCAGAGAAAGTGGGAGCTCTTCAAGTTGACTCCACCAAAAAAAATAGGCATTTCTGTATTATTTTGGATTCCTGCTCCATAATAAGGGAACGTTTTGGAAAAAAAATATTATTTCCAAGAACAAAAACAAACAAAAATTCCAAGGAGAAAGGAAAGACATTACTTTCAATGGATTAGGTGGGGGCTTTCTGATTTTATTATGGTCAATTTTGTCTTTTTCTCCCCATTTTCCCAAGAATAGAAAGATCAGAGAAAAATAAATCATTTTCAAATAGTCTTTTCTGGTATGAGCAGCATCTCTCTGGGCTTGGGAGTAAGGGCAGTAGGAGAAGCTGAAATCTCCCCCCAATCCCCACTTTTAGATCCTTTGGTTTCCTTCTTCCAGAAGATGGCAGAGGGCATGGTAGGGATATCAGGGAGAGAATATAGTGATGGCAAACCCTAGATGATTAAGGGGCTGAAGCTCCTGGAGTCCAGGGGTACTGTCAGAGTCTTCCATGGGACAGTGCTGGGAAATGGGGTCCACAGGGTCTTCTGATGGGCTGCATAGTTGACTTGAGGAGCAGTAAGAGAAAGCAGTGGATAGGGAACAGGGCTGTGCCTTAACAGCCATAGGCAGGGCTAAAGAATGATTTTGGTAATCCAGACAAACTATCAATAATTTAAAATTCGATACACATATATATAGACACACACTTAAAATATCTACCCTTTCAAGAAGCTGGGATGGGAGAGTTGTGTAGAGAGGAGGGGAAGGGAATTATGTGGAAGCTACTACCTAGCGTGCCTCAAATAGCCCAAAAGGTATCTATACTGCTACTCAGCATTAAAGTCCATCCTTATAAATCCAGACCTCTCTCTTCTTTGTTCCCTCCTGGGACTAGGCATCCCTATGGACCCTCGACCATCCCACATATTCCCAGCTCCAAACCCTAGGGCTAAGGAACTTTTTGTTTTCCCAAAGTTTGTGTGTACCAGTGTTGGCTTGTCCATTTGGCATCTTCCTGAATGGGCTTTCCAGTTGGTGGTTAGCTGATTATCATGGCAAGCCTGCTGGAAGACTGGGAGGTGCCCTGCTTCCTGCTCTCACCACTAATACCTCCTGCTTCCAATGGGTGTTTTTTGTGGTTACTCTCCTCACCAATGAGGCATCCACTTGAAAGTCTTCAAGATGTTGAAATTTGCTGAGGTATTCTTGTATTTTGGGGTCAATGTCCAAATTTTTTGGCTCTGGAATATTTCAAGAAGGCCCAGAACTTCTCTGGCACATAGAGTAGGCCAACTTCATAGTCCCTCATTGTTTCTTCCTGAAAATCCTGAAATATATCCAGTTGGAACTTCTTTTCTAGGTCATAACTACAATATCAAAAAAAGTACTCCAAACCATATATATAGCCTTCTCTGACATCCTCCAGAGTCAGCTGTTTGAACTCCTCATACATCTTTTTGTTGAACTGATCTTGGGGGAAGAAGGATCAGAAGTAGAAGAAGAATGTACATTTCCTCGGACTGGACACTGCCCATGTGCTTTTGCTAATTAAGGTAGTACCTGTGATACTTGAGGTAGACATGTTATGTAAAACTATTTCCCGTGAGCAGCTCATGGGAAGGATGTTGGAACTTGGACAATGACTGAAGAGTACAGCCATAGCTGCCAACCTCGGGTGTTCCTTCTGAGGGGCTGGAGCTAATGAAAGCATTCCAGGGCCTCTTGGGAATCCATCACCCAGCCTACATGGCTCTCCAAGAATGGTTTTGAGCTATGCCTTGTCTTCCTTTTTTCGAGGCATCTTCACATCTAATATCTGCCCTTCTTTCATAACTGGGTAAAACTGTGATGATTGGCTTGAGTCTTTGATCTGTGGGGCCTGGGTGTGTGTGAGGTCCTGGTATTGCTGTAGTTGGGCAACTCTCGGACACTGGTTGGTAAAGAGCAGGCTGTAGTGGAGGGCTCAGGATCACCAAACAGCTTATTGACCAGGGCATCAGTGGGAACTTGCTAGAACAGAAGTTACCCGGGAAGAACCTCTTGGTTGGGATTCACAGAGGGCTCAGGGGGTCAGTGTATCAAACTACTTACAGCTAATCACATTGACTTTCTTGCTTGATCTTGGAATACTTGGGTTCAAACTTCTCAGTCTACAGGTCCTGCCCATAGTAGAAAAGCCTGTCATTAATGACTTTGGTCATCTCAGCACTCATCTTGGTCAAAAACCATGATTGCTGATCTCACTTAGGTGCTGGTGAATGTAAGGTGGTGCCTGGGTGACAGTGAGGATCTTGATGACATCTGGTCATCAATCTCACAGTCAGAGTCTTCATTAGACCAAGTAGTGAAGGTATTCTTTGACCCATTCATCTGCTCCATTTCCTCATCAAAAAAGAAATCTAGTTCTTCTTCTCATCCTGATCCTTGGACATTAGCTTCCTGGAGAGAAGTTGCTGAGGCAGAGGTTGGGTGGGTGAACCTGGGCTCCTCTGACTTCTTGGGCTGTGCTGCGGAGAACCCAGGTCAGGCAGACTGGAAGATATGCCCTTGGGTAGTATCTTTAGGTTGTTCACCTCTTCCATTTTGGTTGGCACTGGGATGACTGTACAGGGAGAGCCAGATACTGACTTTGTCTCTTTCTGGTAGGGCTGGAAGGGAACAAACTTAGGGCAGTTGAGAAACTGGGAAAAAAAATCAGTATGCAAATTATTGGGGGACCAAGAAGAGGCCACTTCTCAGGCTCTTCCCTTGTAAGGACATTCTCATCAATAATATTCACCATCTTGCTGTCCTTGAGGGCTACAAAGATGAATGAACTGTTAGTGGTGAGGGTCTGCACTGGGTAGAAATAAACAATAAGGGGAATGGGAAGGAAACCACTGGCATCCATTTTCCACCTCAGGAAGAAATCTTGCTCTAAATTATATTCAATCTGTCACTTCATGTAGTTTTTGCACAGTGCCTGGTCCACACTGCTGTCATCATCAAAGTAGCAAGTGATGCTGTTCATGTTCTTGGGGGAACAGGGCCCCTCTGTACCATCAGTTTTGACAGCCAAACTGGTGGTCAAAATGGGTTTCAGTGTTATGTCCCGCCACATTCCTGGCCACAGAAGGAAGCCTGTGCTCCACCAGTCCCATTAATCTTCACTTTATGTCTTGTTCTGGTTGTGCTAGGTAGGCTTAGGTTTGGTCTCTGGTTGCCCAGCTTCAGAGGAGTGGCCACTGACAAGGGCATGTAGGTGGCAAGCTCAGACCATTTACTTTCCCCACATTTGGCAGGTATACGTCTCAGCTCCTGTGGGCGGGCAAGTTTCTCTGAGTATGATAGGCTTCATGTCTATTTGTATTGAACCCCACTTGTGTTTATTCTCTTCCTTCTTCAGCCCATCTCACTGGCAGTCCTCATCCCCATGCTTCTTCTTCCCTGATTTTTCTGATTTGGTTTTCAGGTTCTTGTTACTGTTGCTCTCCTCTTTCTTTCATGTCCTTCTTAGGTGGCAGTGTACTGGCAAGCTGAGGCTTTAAATGCTGTTGACTACACACACTTGTGGGCTATCTCTTAGTTGTAGATCAGTTTAATTGCATCTCCAAAGTCACCAACTTTGCTGCCTTTGCACTGTTTAGGGGCTGTTGCTCTCAAACACCTTGGTTGGAGCAGAATGTTCCGGAGGGTATGGTCTGTTCACAGGGTCCAGGACTGGCCGCAGCACATGCTTAGTCCAAGGGTTCGCCTTGGGTGGGGGCTTCCGCCAAGTCCCCTTGATACCTGAGGCTCCTGCTGCTCTTTCAACAGTATCCAGCTTGCTGCCAACCTCCTCTCTGTTAACCTCAGGACAGGTGGCTGCAGGCTCTTGGGTGGCCCAGTACCCTCCTTATTTGGCTTGGTATAATGTAGCCATGGTCTCTGGCCAACGGGTTCAGGCTCCCACCTCGAAGTTGTACACCCAAGGCTTGCCTGTGCCTTCAAAGACCAGTGGAGGCTTCTTTCTCACTTCTTCATAAGTGCCCCGACCCCTCAGTGCTCTCTGGCCTGCAAGAATGTGCCACCTCTTGGTGGCAGCAGATCCACTATGAGTGATCATCTGCGCACACACCCGCTCCCCTGGGCCTGCCTGAGCTTGCCTCCCCAAACCAAGGAACTTGCCTCACATGCAAAGTACCTGAGAAGTCTTCTTCCAGGGACCCAGGGTGATGGGCCTCAATAATCCTGGAAAAGGATCAGGGTGCATGCTAGGCACTGCTCCCTACCTGGTTTGATGTAGCTGCTGTAGATTTGAGGTCCACTGGTAGGTAAGAGGGAGTGAGTGAGAAAGGGCCTTCTACTTTGTGGTCTAGGCCTCCTCCATGTGCATCCCTGGTGCACCCCCAGTATGCCCCCACCCCAAGAATGGCAGGCCTCTCACCCCCAGGGTGGCCCAGGTTCCCTTCTTCTTGTATCTCAAAATGAAATTTTAGAGTATTGATTAGAGGCTGATCTTCTGGTTTTGTGTTGTTTTTAATAAACTGGATATGGACCCATCACATGTGTTAGCACTAAACTACTGAGTCACATCCCCAGACCTTTCTAAATTTATTTTGAGACAGGGTATAAGTTTTTGAGGTTTGCCTTGAGTTTACCTCCATCTCCCAAGTAGCTGGATTACAGGCATGTGCTACCATACCTGGCTTCCTCTTTATTAATATGAGTGGTATTAACTTCTCCTTTCAGCAATGATTTAGCTCTGTTCCACAAATTTACTATGTTGTACAGATGGTCCACAACTTATAATTGCTCAACTTATGCTATTTTGACTTGATGATAATTCAAAAGTGAAATAGAAACCATATTTTAGGGGCTGGGGGTGTGGCTCAGTGGTAGAGTGTTTGCATAGCATGTGTGAGGCACTGGGTTCAATTCTCAGTACCACATATAAATAAATGAATAAATTAAATCTATCAATATATAAAAGAAATATTTTTAAAAAAGAAATCATATTTTAAATGTTGATCTTCTCCCAGGTAAGCTATACAAAGTCCAAAATTCTCTTTGATGCTGGGCAGTAGCAGTGAGCCACAACTCCCAGTCATGTGGTCATGAGGGGAAACCACTGATACGCTACACTGTGCTGTGTTACTAAGCTGTGATGCTTACTAGGTTAAGCATAGGAAATGCTTTTTCCAATTGTTAACACATATTAATTGTACAAGTTAATGAGTTTCACTGTGACATTTCCATATACAGATTTTCAACTTATGATTAGTTTATCAGGACAAAGGCCCATTGTATGTTGAGGGGCACTTGTATTTTCATTTTCATTCAGTTCTGTCTTTCCCTTGAGACTTCTTCCACAGATTATATACACATGCTTTGTTATTTTCAAAATATGCAGATTTTATCTTTCTGTTTTTGATTTCTAATTCAATTCCACAGAAGTCTGAAAATATACTCTATATGATTTCAGTTATTTTAAATGTACTGAGATTTGTTTTATTGCTAAGGAAATGATCTATCATGGCACATGTTCTGTGACTGCATGAAAATAATGTATACTGTTCCCTTGTATGTTTTCTAAGAGTTGATCAGATCCTGCTCACTGATTATGTGACTGAGTTCTTCTATAGCTTTTCTGATCATCTGTCCAGTGGTTCTGCCCATTATTGAAAGGGGTGTTGAAGTCTCTATAATTATGGGTTTGTCTATTTCTCTTTTTAGTTCTATCAGTTACTGTATCACATATTTTGTGACTATATTATTTGTGGCTATATTATTCAGGTTTGCTATAACTTCTTGGTAGATTGACCCTTTTATCATTATATTCTGTCTCTGGCAACATTGTTTTCTCAAAAGTCTACTACATGTGGCATTAATATAGTTGTTCTAGCTTTCTTTAGATTAAGGTTTGCATGTTTATCATTTTCCCTCTTTTTATATTTGTATGTATATTTGAAGCGAACTTTTTGCAGACAGCATTTACTTGGGTCATAGTTTTTATCTAGTCTACTAACCTGCATTTTAATTGGCCCTGTTAGACTCCATATATTTAATGTAATAATAGATATATTAGTCAGTAAGTCTATCATATTACTTTTAAGTTTTTCATTTGTTTTCGTATTCTTCCCTTCTTGTGGATTACTTCAACTAATTTTGATTCCATTTTTATATATTTATAGTGTTTTTTAGAACATCTCTGTATATATTTTTTGGAGTGCTAGGGATCGAACCTAAGGCCTCATGCATGCTAGGCACACAGTGTACTGCTGAGCTATAACCATGGTCTCATTATGTATTTAATTTAATACCTAGAACATGCATTTTAAAAATATACAAAGCAGGACTGTGGATATGGTTCAGTGATAGAGTTCATGTTTAGAATACACGAGGTCCTGGGTTGAATTCCAAATACTTATAAATAAATGAATTATATGCATAACTTATGCCTATTGGCACGGACATTTTACCAGTTCAAGTGAAATGTAGAAACCTGACCTATGTTATGACTCTTTATACCACTCCATTTATAATTGTCTAAAATATTTTCTCTAACTAGAGAACCACACTAAACAGTATTGTGATTTTTCTTTTTGTGTGTGTGTGTGGTGCTGGGGATTGAATCCAGGGCCTTTTGCATGCAAAGCAAGCCATCTACAAACTGAACTATATCTCCAGTCCCTTAGCGTTGTGATTTTTTGCTTCAATGTGAAACACAATTTAGAAACTCAAGAAGGCAAGTCTATTGTACTTATTTATTCCTTTGTTTTTTCCACTGTTTTTCTTCCTTTCTCATGTTCCATGATTCCTTATTTTGTCATTTTCTTCCTATGAAAAGAACTACCTTTAATTATTCTTTTTTCTGGGGTAGTTTTGCTTATGAAAAATTATGTTTTCCTTCTGAAAATGGCATGATTTTCTCTTAATTATTAAAGAATTTTCTTGTTTGATAATGAATTCTGATTGACAATTCTTTTCTTTCAGTACTTGAAAATGTTGTGCTGCTTTTTTCTGGATTCTAATGCTTCTGATGAGAGATCAGTTGTTATTTGCATTATTTTTACCCAATAAGTAAAGCACCATTTTTGTGTGGCTCCTTTCATTAAGTTTTGTCTTTACTTTTGAAGTGTTAACCATGATCTGTCTTGACATGGCTTTCTTTGGGTTTATACTGCATATGATTAATGCAGCTTTTTGAACCTGTAAATTTATATTTTTGCCAAATTTGAGGATAGTCCAGCCATTATTCTTGAATACTTTTGCATCCCCATCCTCTTTCTCCTTTCCTTCTGAAACTTTGATGATACCAATATGAGATCTTCTGTTTTGATTCAGTTTTTGTCAGTCTATTTTCTCTCTGTTCTGTTCTAGGTGATTTCTATTGTTCTGTCTTCAAGTTCACTGATTTCTTCCTGTTTTGTCTCTTACCTGAGATTTAATCTACTCATTGAGTGTTTTATTTTGGTAAGTATATTTTAGTTCTTAATTTCCAATTGGTTTTTCTTTAAATCTTCTCTTTGCTTAGTCTTTCTATTTTTAGTTTGTTTCAAGAATGTTTACAATTGTTAAAACATTTTAACAATGGCTGCTTTGAAATCTACCATCATGGTATTCATTTTATTCTCAGTCACTTTGAGATAATCTGAATTTGAAACCTTCCTAGTTCTTGTCATAATGAGGACTTTTTAATTGAAAACTGAACATTTTGAGTATTATTTTAAAAGGCTCTGGGTTTTATTTAAATCTTGTGTCTTAGCAGGCTTTTTCTGACCACTATGTGAGTGAAAGAGGACACTATCTCATTATTATCAGGTGGGAATGGGAAGTTTCAGTCCTTGCTTAACCTTGTTTGATCCCTCCCCTGCAGGAGCAGGTAAGGCACCTTATTATAGCCTGGTAAGGATGAAAGTCTAAGCTCTTCATAAAGTCTTTGCTGTGGATCGGGGCTGGAGTACAGTGGTTACTACCTAAAAATTTTCTGTGTTGCTAGGCTTTGTGTTCTGTTCCTTTGACCACAGAAAGCCAGCTTTTTGGAGGCTTCTACTGTCCTGCAGTTGTTAACATTTCTGGGCCACTGTCAGCTTGCTCCACATCCAGTTTGGGATATGTGAGGCAAAAAGAAAACCCAGGGAACTCACTAGTGCACCACTGCATCATTCCTTGGGACCCAATGTCATCAGCCAGTCTGTCTTCTCCCTACCTTCTAGATTACCTTATGCTTGTTTTACATGTGTCCTGGGATTACTTGTACTTAACAGCAGGAATAGGAAAACTACATCCGATCTAGTTCATCTTCAAGGAAGCAGAAATTTACAGTATTCTTTTGAACACACTAATTTGACCATGTCACTCTGTAGCTTAAAATACCTCAATGGTTTAACATAAGCACAGGTTCAAACTCCAAAACAAAACCACTCTGAGGAGGCAGACTGTGTCAGTTACACTTCTATATTCTCAAAGCCCAACATACTTCTTATTAGTAGTAGTCATTCTGAATGCTTGATGATTGCAGATTTGGGGCTATTACATTAATGTGTTTCTCATACTGACACATATTGTGATGAATGATACATTTTCTTAAAGACTGCATAGCCTGTATGATGTGCCTGGACACACACACACACACACACACACACACACACACACACACACACTTATTTATATTTTGCTGTGTCAAGCATTGAGAGAACTATCAAAGCTATAACTACATACACTTACTTACCTTCCACAGGTAGCCGCCGCCGTATGGCCAGGCGTTCCATTTTCCGCTGTGTCTCTGCCAGACTAAAAAGGACTCCATATACATACTGACGAGCTGACCTGAACAGGAGAGCAGCTGGAGGTAACTCCATGTTACACTCATCCTCAATACATACAGGGATCTTAATCTCACCCTAATAAAAGAAAGGTCCAAGGGAAAGGAGAAAATGAGTACTTTTGAGGTTTAGAACCAAACTGAGAAGAACCAACAATGAACTGCTGCCTCTATAGCTCAGCCACTATATTTTCTACATGTATTTCTGAGTTTCAGATTAAAAAGAAGCTGTTTGAAGCTCAGCTAACCAGTCAATTTATAAGGTATATTCCATTTTGGAGGTCTCACCTATGATTGACTATAGATGACTAATGGAGAAAGCTTAGACAATTTGCTGGGGGACAGATTTGTATGGTAAGATCAGAGGAGGGGACTAGCTATGCAGTGGAGGAAAACATAAGGAACAAGGGCATAAAGCTTCTTCTTAGGCTGCCTACCTCTAGAAAAAGTCCACCAATTTGGTGCAGTGTCTACTTCAAAATCTCACAATTATACTTTGCTTTTAGGCACCTCATTTACTGTACAGTCCTATCTCTAGTTGGTCCTGACTCATCTGAGGCCCTTAATATGAGGAGAAGCACCAGTACAATTGTTCTCCTTTATCTCTTTTCAAATACCAATATCAGACTTTCTTTCTGATAACTTATAGTACTAGGAAATATAAAGTACTCTTATAGGGAGGTAGGTGTAGATGTGCTGTCTCACCTTAGTGAGGACGTGATAGATATATGGATACATAAGACCCCTTCGGTGCCTGTGTTCAGCAACCCGCAAGACTTCTGGAGCTACTGGTGGTAAGGGTGGAATTGTGATGTCCATGTGGTTCCTTGTAGACATAGATAGCAGAGATGGGATGTGAGGCTCACCATCACCTAGGCTGGTTTCTGAAACTCCAGTATCCACAGGCTGTACCCAAGATCCTCTGTCACCATTAGGACCTTCCCATCTAGACTGCTGCTGAAGAGTTTCTGTGATGTGACTGAAAAATTTAGAAAGACAGCGTAGAACAGAAAAGGGAAGTTGATAATAATACTTCCATCCAAGATGGCTACTGTGATCCCAAGGAATCTTGCAAACCCTCTGGAGGTCCAGACACTAGGTTAGCACCAGAGATGATACCTTTCCTCTCAGTAGCCATCACTTCCCTCCTGGATTCTTTCACCTGACACAAACCAAAGCAATCAAAAGTAATGGGAATCACTCTGAATCCTTTATATCTTTTAAAGGCCATGCTAGGAATCTGCTTATGTTCTAAGAAAATAATTGCAACTGCAACCTCAAAATAGTTTTGCTTCCCAAGAATAATCTGTTTAGAGAAATAATCTAAAAAAGTGAGCTATGATCAGAACCGTGTCTTCATTACTAAGCAATTTAACTGCCTAATCCACTGTTCTAATATGTCAACTCTATACATTGTTTTTTAAAAAATTCAAACTATCCCCTTTAGAAATGGAGAAATGATACCCAAATTACATGGCACATCCATACCAGGGCTTCCCTAACCAACTGCTATACTGCCTTTGACTACAGTAGCCTGGACATCTGAAAACTACCATCTGCACTGGGCCAAAAACCAAAGAATGATAGAGAAAAGGCAAGAATATATACTTTCCCACATTCCTTCTGAAGTCTTTTCCCCTGGATGTCTATACAGATACTTACTCAGAACTGGCTCCATTTGGCTCATCACCATCAGAGGAAGAGGAGTGGGAAGAGTCTGGTCCCAAAGGAGGTGAAGCTTTGGAAGTCAGGTAATTGGGAAACTGGGATGCAGAGGAGTCATAAGAGACAGCCCAATTGGCAAAGGGGCTGTCCTGCAGCATGGGATCCTCAGAAAAAGCATGGGAATCCCCCAGAGGATGGGAGGAGAAGAGAAGAGATGAGTTGGGTCCCATTGGGAATGGTGGTGGATATTTCATTTTCTGGGGCACTTGGTGAGAAAACTAAAGGACAAAACAGACAGAAAATCTGTTTAACATTTTACCAGACTCCAAGATGGTTCCCTCAGCAGTTGTGACATAGTGGAGGATACCAGTAGCAGGGACTGTGGAGATATCCTACTGAGAATGATAAGAAATAATTCTAACCATGCTGCATGAACAGAATCCACTAGAGGTAGGACAATGAGCCAATCCAAGTCACTGAGACCCATTCCCTGACATTAGCTAATCTACCTTTACGATGCCCTAATGGTTACTGATTTGGGTACTATCTTTACATAGTTTGACAGCCTCAAAGTAGAACGTGATATAGATATATATGACCTTGACATTCTGCTAACACTGAAACGCCCATTTCCACAACTCAGATAATAAAAACCAGGAAGCAATGTGAGTCCAATGCTAACAAAAGGTCTTAGACCTCTTAAAGGATGCTTACCATTGGCTTTCCAGCAGAAATTGTGCCCATTTGATTTCGTGGAAGGGGAGGATTTCCAAGACGATTATTTCGAAAGCCTGAAGCCAAGAGAAAGGACTATATTTCAATCAGTCCTAATAATTTTACAATGTTATATTCTGCCAACCCATCACCACATGAAAAAATAATATTAATAAATAAGGTATGGGCTGGAGATATGGTTCAGTGATAAACCATTGCCTAGCATGCATGAAACCCTGGGTTTGATCCCCAACACCACAAAAAAGTTAATTGAACAGCTACTATGTGTCATGCCAGCAATCTTACATAAATAATTTCATATGACAACAACCCTATAGAGTAGGTGTCATGAACTATATTTCATACAAATGTGACTTACCAAGGTCACATATGTGGTAAGTAAAATTCAAACTCAGGTCTGACCCCAAAGATAGGGCTTTTTTATATATAACAGGACAGAATGTGGGTTAGAACTAGAAGCAGTCCATACTAAGCAAATAACTTTGTTCCTCATCTATAAATTTGCAAAGACAGGGCTTTACTGTTTTACATGAAAATCTAAAGTAAAATGCCTTCCAAATAGCAATGACTTCTAGGAAGGCCCAACCACAAACAAGTGATTCCATTCTGACCCTGGAGTTCCTGTGATGTACCAACAGTTTCCCCTATGAACAGAGCAGCCTGGGGTCAGATGGAAACCTTACCTAGAAAGGAGGGACCCACTGGCAGTGAAGAGAGTTTGGTTGTGACTGAATAGTATTCAACTGCTTTCTTGAATCGCTCTATTTTATCTTCTGTCCTGGACTGGTTGTTGGCATGTGAGATTTTCAGAAAAAGAAATGATAAGAGAGTTTTTTTCATATAACTTATAATTTGGGAGTCAAAACAATAGCAGAAATTGAATATTTAGAGAAACCCAAGAAAACAAATTTCCACTTTGCAGGAAAGATTAGAGAGAGAGAAATCATTATGGAACACAAAATCTGGAAATTTTTAAAAAGTTTACTTACATTTCATGCTATTCTAAAATGATCACATGATCTGTAGGAAACATACATAAGAATGGGGTGGGGAATCACATAGTATAACCAACTAACAATATTTCAATGTGTTTCCTTACATTATTTTTAAAAAATTTTGTTGCAGTATATGCCATTATAATATACATACTCTATAATTTTGTTTTTATTATACTAATTTATCTAAATAATATCGAATGGTTGAATATTTTATTATTATGTATTTATCATAAAATTTTATAACCAGTTGCATAATATCTCACATTTAGGTTATTTCTCATATTTGGCTATTTTAAGCTACAAAGCAAGAGTAAATATTGTCCATATACATTTTTTTCTGGATTTCAGATTATACCTTAAGAAAATATTCTTGAAATGATATTGGTTCAAAGGGTATGAACATTAAAAGTAAGAGCACTTAAACATACATAAACCCACAATGTGATGATATTATTTATCTAACAGAAAGACTAAAATTAAAGATTAGTGATATTAAATCCTGGCAAGTATAGGGAATAACTGGAACTTGAGCATATTACTAGTGGGAATGTATATTGGTATAGTCTGGAAAATAGCTGACAGTTTCTTATAAAATAAGACATACATTTACCATATGGTACAGTAATCCTACAACTTTTTTTTCACTACTGGGGATAAAACCCAGTGGCACTCTACCACTGAGTTATATCTCTAGCTTTTTTTTATTTTTTAGGAACTGGGGATTGAACTCGGGGCACTTGACCACTGAGCTATGTCCCCAGCCCTATTTTGCATTTTAGTTAGAGATAGGGTCTCATGGAGTTGCTTAGTGTCTCGCTTTTGCTGAGGTTGGCTTTGAACTCTTGATCCTCCTGCCTCAGCCTCCCAAGCTGCAGGGATTACAGGTGTGTGCTACCATGTCCGGCTCTTTTTATGTTTTAACTTTATGACAGGGTTTTGCTAAGTTGCACAGGCTGGCCTCTAACTTGTAATCCTCTTGCCTCAGTCTTTGAGTAGCGGAATTATAGGTGTGTGCCATAATAAGCAATCCTACTCCTAAGTGTTTACCCACGAGAAAAAAGTGCAAACATCCTCAAAAAGATATGCACAAAAATGTTTACAAGTTTTATTCACAATAGTTCCAAACCAGAAACAACTCAAATGTACATCAATAGAAAAATGGATAATTTGTTGCATAGATACACAATGGAATACTATACAGGAATAAAACAGGAAATTACTGATATACACAATAGGCTCAAAGATATTATACTGAATGAAATAAGAGAGAAATAAAAACATATACATGAAAGTCAGATAGAGGGAAAACCAATCTTTAGCAATATAAATTAAAAATTCTGGGTTAAGGTTATATAGCTCAGTGGTAGAGTACTTGCCTACCATGTACCAAAACTTGGGTTTGATCCCCAGTACCACAAAAAAAGAAAAATAAAAAATTACTATTTATCTTTGCAGGGAAAGGGCAGAGAATGAGTTCTTAGATTTATCAAGATTTCTTCCTGGAGATATTTTTAAGATCTTCATAATATTTTACCAAATGCAATATAAGATATTAAAGGCAATTTCTAATTAAAAATAATGTTCTCATAAGCATATTTTTATATAAGTTTCTTGGGTTACTTCACAGTACATTCTCAGAAGTTTAATTACTAGGTCAAAGGGTATAATCATGATCATTTTCAGATGTCTGACACCTGATACTAAATCTCTTTCCAAAACAGATGTCTCAAGTTATACTTTCATCAGTATTGTATGAGAATATCAAGTTCACCATACAGTTCCAGTGTTGAGTATTTTCTACCAAAAACCCCTATCTACTTATTTACTAGCTATAACAAATAACAAAAAAGAAATATTTTTAACATTTATAATGTTATCTCTCAGAGATTATCAGTATTAACATCCAGAATCTTTAAACATTCCAGGGCTTTTATTTGCATGTATATATGCACATAAACACAGGAATTGAGATCCTGGGGTCCTACAGACCAACAGAAAGAAATTCACTGGTTTCTCAAAAGCCAGTTAAAAATAAATTAATAGAAGAAAGACCAATAGAACAGAGGAAGGGGATGGGGGAGGGAGATGGAGAGGTAAGGCACAATACTGGAAATTGAAATGGAGCAAATTAGGTTATATGCATTTACAAAAATGTCAAAATAAACCCCACAATTATATATAACTATAAAGTACTAATAAAAATCTGAATTTGATATGTGATTAAAAAAGGGTTTCAAATCTAGAGAATGTTCACAAATTAATGACTATCAGAATGGTATCTAAATGGTTAAATAACAGTATACTATCAACATTTCATTAGTCTATTCATAATCTTATTATATTTAGTAATACACATAATAGAAAACAATCTTCTAAAAACCACAAAGTGTACAAGTCTCCCTTAACATTTCTCTCTCTGAATCTACTCTTTTCCTAAGAAGTGACCTCTTTGGTAGATGTTCTTTCATAAATACTGCTATGTTTACACACACATATATGAATACCAATATGGTTTTTGTCTTTTTCATACAAATGGAACCATATTACCACATGGTTATCAACTGCTTTTTGCATTTAACAATATGTCTTGTATATTATTCAATGCTAATCAGTAGAGATTTAGGACCCAATCTACTGAAATATTTCACTCAATGTATCTCTGAGGTCAGGTGTGGAATTTTACACTCGACATAATGACAGTTCTACAAAAGTTTCAGATTTTGGAATTTTGGATTAGGGATGCTCAACCTGTACTAGTAAATAGTATGTACATTTGTTTACAAAAGCTATCCTCAATTCTGATTTTATGGGATGGGAATATAGCTCAGTGGTCCAGCATTGATCTAGCATGGGCCAGGACCTGGGTTTGATTCCCAGGACTCCAAAAACAAAACGATTTTATGAAGATTATGTAGCATCAATGAAAAAATGATTGAAAACATGGCAACTTAGTGAGGCCCCGTCTCAAAATTTAAAAAGGGGAATTGGATGGTGGGAATGTAGGTCAAGGGAGCAGGTGCTCTACCACAAAAAAGAAAACAAAATTGCAAATACAGAAGACTGGGGCAGAATTAAAAACTGTGTCTCTATTTTCAAATTTTGTAGTTTTTTGTTTATACAGGAGTCTTTGTTATTAAAAATAATTATCATATTTCCAAAATGCAGGAAGTCACAAGGACATGCAAAAACCATAACATTAAAAGTATTTACCATAAAACTAAGCATTTACAAGATTTATTCTCTATTTTAACAGTATTCCCTACTTAACAACATTTCTCCCTACTAAAAAGGTCAATTTTTTGTTGTGTCAGTTTCTTCCTGTTTGATGCAAAGAGTTAAGAGGAAAATGCAAATAAACAAAGTAAATGTGCAAATCTGTCATAAGAGAATGTTTCTAAAGTCAAGGAAAATGATGGAGGACTCTTCACATGGTATAAAGCATAGACAAATGAGGATCAGGTGCAATTAGCGTTCAACAACAATGAAAGAAAATTATGAAAGATGAAGGTGAGTAGGCATTTGAAAAGAGAGTCATTTGAATAGAGAAAGAATATAAGACCTTGTGGAAAATAAAAGTCCAAGTATACTTTCTATAAGACAATCCTTGTTGTGATTGTACTAGTGAGTTAAATGTAAGGTAACATATTAGATTTCGCTATCACAAATTTTGTTGAGAAAATTTAAGTCCCCCAAGTCAAATACTCATATGTTATTCTTTTTAAAAAATATGTTTAGTTGTAGATGTACACAATATCTTTATTTATTTTTATGTGGTGCTGATGATCAGTGCCTTGCATGTGCCAGGCAAGGGCTCTGCCACTGAGACACAGCCCCAGCTCTCATATTTTTTTCTTTTCATTTAAAAAAATCCATAGATATTTCAGTATTAGATAAAACGGAATAAGTAAAGTTCACTCTGTTCCCACTGAGGATAGTTATTAAAATCTGTAAGTAGTTAAAGATAGACTGGGGAAGAAGACAAGAATTCAAAGTGAGATCAGAAAACTACAATGAGATCCTGGGAAGAGAGCCTTAGTAAATGGAGAGAACTAAAAACATGACAAGTTATGTTGAACTTGTTCATTCAGTTAAAGATAAAGAGAACATTTAATGTATGCTTATAAAGATTAGACATATTATTAATTAAAATGTCATTCACCTGAGGTGCTTACTCAATGTGCCCACAAATGATTAATGGCTAGGCTATGTGACCAAAGAGAAACATTCTAACCTCCAAGTATAGAGTGGTTGTTATGGGACTTAGTTGTCATGAAATTTCATCCTTAAGAAAGTTTGTAAACATTTTCCAAATTATCAAAATCTAACAATAGCTCACCTACTTGTGATCCCAACCCACCCCCTCAAAAATCATATGCATCAGCAAAGCACTCAAACATGGGCATGTCACTCATCTTCTGAGAGGTGAGGGTCACCTATACTTCTGAGTGTGAATTTCTTTGCTGTTCTTAAAAAAATCTTTACCTTTCTCTTGCTTAAGAACATGTCCGATGGGCTGGGGAGATAGCTCAGTTGGTAAAGTGCTTGCATTGCAAGCACAAGTTCCTGGATTCAATCCCCAGCACCGCAAAAAAAAAAAAAAAAAAAAAAGAACATGTCTGATGACCTTTTTTGTAATGAATGTTAAGAACTTGCTTGGGGTTGGGGATGTAGCTCAATGGTAGAGTGTTTGCCTAGGGCAGCATGCTCAAGTCCCTGAGTTTGATCCATAGCACCACAGGATAAAAAATAACCTGAATGGTTCCAAGCTGAGGTTCCCTTCCTTTAAGACCTCCTCGGACCCTCTCTGGTGACAAAAATACTACTGATTCAATGGTGTGTTTAGCATTTCTTATTCCTCCAGAACCTCAGGGTACATATATATATGTATAAAATATATATATGTATATGTATAAAATATATATATATAATATACACTGAAATCTATAATATATATATAATATACATATATATATAATATATATATATATATATATAATATATATATATATATATATATAATATACACTGAAATCTAGAAGTGTTCACTACTTAAGGGGACAGAGAAAGCTCCATAAGAAACTAGTTCAGGCTGAAGGGGTGGTGCACACCTGTAAATCCTAGAGGCTCTGGAGAAATGAGACAGGAGGATCACAAGTTCAAAGCCAGTCTAAGCAACTTAGTGAGATTCTATCTCAAAATAAGATATTAAAAGGACTGGTTGTGGCTCAGTGGCTAAGTGCCCTGGCGTTTGCTCTCTGGTCCAAAAAAAAAAGGATGAAACTGAAAAAGAAAGAATCAAATTGTAGTCTAGTTCTGGCCTATGGAGTGAAAACGTGGTCTCCAAAAATTCAGAGTATAAAGGAATACCCTGTTTTCCTTTTTATTTTTTCTTTTCCCTTTTGTTCCAGACCAAAGCAAAACTTGGATGGCAACAGTGGCAATGAAAGTGGCAGGAAACTAAAACTCTGAATGATAAGAACCTTCCTCTCTAATCAGAAGAATGGTTTTCTTCACTCTTTTGGTCCTCATGCTCCTTGGCCTCAGTCACAGACACAGTCATAAAAAGTACACCACAAAGTTGCATGATTAAAGCCCTGACTTTATGACAAGAGAACCCAAAGGGGGTGGGCCCAAAGAACCAGGAAGCCTGAATAGATGCAGAGGGGGAGAATTACTAAAAGCAAAATGACAAGTTTTTTATCAAGCACTGGGCTCACTCCTGAGATACACATGCATGAATCAGACTAAATAGCAGACCCAGACTCTAAGAACTGAATTAATTAATAGATGATGGCTCAAGATCCAGACTAATCACTAAATGGCATATACACAGGAGTAATTCAGATATGTTTGCAAAAACTTTGAAAACCACACTGACAATGAAAGCACAGTTCACAAAAGCCTAAAGAACTAGTGGTCTGAACCAAAATAGGTTGAGTGATTCCTAAAACAAAAATTATCAACACATGCCATAATGCTGAAAAAAGACCAATAGCCTCATAACATAATATTTAAACTTTCTTAGATATAATCCAAAATTACTTGACATGAATAGAACCAGGAAAATATTAACTCTCATGGAAAAAAGAGAATTGACAGATACCAATGTTGAGAAGACACACAGTTAGGTATTACCTAACAAAGACACTTTTTTTTTTTTGCTGTACTGGGGATTGAACTCAGGGCCTTCTACCAGCTGAGCTATCTCCCCAGCCCAAAAAGACACTTTCAAAGCCATTACAGCAATGTATGAAACTAACAGGAAAACTTGAAACAAAGTCTCAGTAAGGAAAGAAAATATATGAAAATAACCAAGTGAAAATTATACAACTCAAAAATACAATAACTAAATAAAAAAACTTGGTGGAAGGACTCTAAAGCAAAAGAGGGATGGCAAAGTGTCAATGAAGCTGATCATAGATTAACAGATATTATCCAGTATGATACAAATAGAAAAATAATTTCTTAAAAAAAAAGAGAAAGAAAGAGAGAATAGCCAGGCGTGTGGTCCCAGCAGCTAGGGAGGCTGAGACAGGAGGATTTTGAGTTCAAAGCTGGTCTCAGCAAAATCGTGGTGCTAAGCTCTGTGAGATTCTGCCTCTAAATAAAATACAAAAAGATAGGGAATGTTGCTCTGTGGTCAAGTGCCCCTAAGTTCAATTCCCAGTGCCACCCCAAAAAGAGAACAAAGTATCAGAAATCTAGGAGATAACACCAAAAGGTCTAAATTGGTTCTTTGGGGTCACAGAAGGAAAGGAGAAAGAATGTGAGCAGAAAACGTATTTGAAGAAACAATAGTTAAAAATTTACCACATTTAGTGCAATGCAAATTTAGAGATTCAAGAAGCTCAGCAGGGCTGGGTAGATAGCTCAGCTGGTAGAGTGCTTGCCTTGCAAGCACAAGGTCCTGAGTTCGATCCCCAGTACCACAAAAAAAAAAAAAAAAAAAAAAGGAAGAAGAAGTTCAGCAAATTCTAAACAGGATAAGGTCAAAGAAATCTATGCCTAACACATCACTGATAAATCATGCCAAACAAAGAAGAAATAACACCAAATCTATACGATTCATTCAAAAATTGCAGAGGAGTACTTGTCAACTCATGACTCTGGCATTACCCTGATAACAAAACCAGACCAAGAGAGCACAAAATTAAAACGAAAACTAAATAAACCAAAATCTATAGACCAAAATCCTTTTGAAATAAACAAAATTAAAAACTATTATCCAAAAAAGGGAATAATACACCAGGACCATGTTCTGGGAATGCAAGAATGGTGCAGTATTCAACAATCAATCCAAAATATTAATGGATTAAAGAAGAAAATAATATGATCTTATCAATGGATGGATAAAATGCATTTGGAAAAATACAGTATACATTCTGCAAACCAAGAATAGAAGACAACTTCCTCAACTTGATAACATGCATCTATAAAACCTACAGTTAATATCACATTTAATGGTGATTTACTGCTTTCTCCAAAGATCAGGAACAAGAAAATGATATCTACTTGCAATATTTCTCTATTCAGCATCATTTGGAAATCTTAAATAATGCAGTAAGTCAACAGAAATAAAGGTATGCAGGTTAGGAAAAAATAAAACTGTGTTCAGACAATATGATCCACCTACAGAGAAAATTCCAAGAAGTCTGTAAAAAAAAAAAACTTCTAGAATAGGAGACTTTACAAAGGTCACAATTTATAAGGTCAACACACAAAAATAAATAATTTCTATATATTATCTCTGAACAATTAAAAATGGAAATGAACAAAACAACATTCATGACAATACATGCCTCAAATAGGAAATAAGTATAAATACTAAAAACCATGTACCAGACTTGTATGTTAAAAAGTATAAAACTTGCAGTTGATGAAAGAAATTGAATATGACCAAATAATAGAGGTATACCATATTCATGAATTCAAAGACTAACCAAAATCATCTATATATTTAACACAGTTCCAATCAAAATCCCAGAAGAATTTCTTTCCTACAGATATAACTAAAATTATTCTAAAACTTATTTGGGAAGGCAAAAAAAACTTTAAAAATATTGAAAAAGAATAAAATTGGAGAAATCACTACTCAATTTTAAGACTTACTATAAAGTTACAATAATCAGTGTGCTACTGGAAAAGGATAGACATATAGATCAAGTGAACAGGAGAATCCAGAAATACACCCATGCAATTTAACCAAATTATTTTTGACAAAAGTGCAAAGGCAATTCAACAGAGAAAAGATGGTCTTTTAAACAAACTCTGTTTAAACAACTAGATATCCCTATGCAAAAACAAACAAAAACTCCTAACACTTTATAAAGAGATTAACTATAAGTTAATGATTTGTTCTAAATGTAAAATGCATAACTCTTTGATTTACAAAAATTATCATGCATGCAGTTAGGCAACAAGTTCTTAGACATGATACCAAAAGCATTATCCATGAAAGATAAAAACTGACCAAAATTAAAAATTTTGTTCTACAAAAGATGTTAATGAAAGAATTAAGAAACAACCTGGAAGAAAATATTTATAAACCAGATACCTGGCAAAGGACTCAGATGTAGAATATATAAGGAATTCTCAAAGTACAATATTTAAGCGAACAAATGAACTTTAAAAATGGGCAATGGCTGGAGATGTGGCTCAGTGGTAGAGCACTTGCCTGGCATGTGTGAGGCCCTGGGTTCAGTCCTCACACTGCATATAAATAAATAAATTAAATAAAAGATTCATTGACAACTAAAAAATATTTTTTAAAAAATGGGTGAAAGACTATTTGTTAACAGACCATTCACCAAAGAAGATACATGGATGACAAGTAAAGCAGAAAAAAATATTTTTATCATTAGTTATTTGGGAAATGCAAATTAAAACTGTAATGAGGGCTAGGAGTGTGGCTCAGTGATAAAACATGAGCCTAGCATGTTTGAGGCCCTGATTCTATTTCCACTATGGTAAAATAAAAATAAGTTACAAAATAAGTAAATGGCCAGGCATGGTGGCATACACCTATAATCCCCATAATTTACAAAGTCAGCCTCAGCAACTTAGACCTTATCTCAAAATAAAAAGTAAAAAGGACTAGGGATGTGGCTAAGTGGTTAAGCATACCTGGGTTCAATAATAAGTAAATAAGCCAGGTGTGGTGGCTGGCTTAGGTAGGAGGATCACAAGTTCAAAGCAAGCCACAGCAACTTAGCAAGGCTCTAACTAAATTAGCAAGACCCTGTCTCAAAAATAAAAAATAATAAAAAGGGCAGGGAGGTAGCTAAGTGGTTAAGCACCCCTAAGCTCACTCCCTGGTGTAAAGAAAAAAAAAATAAATGCATTTTAAAAATTAACTGACCAAGTACTGATAAAAAGGAACAGTGACTAGAAACTGTTTAGCAAGGTCTATATGCTTACCATATGACACAAAAATCCCACTCCTAGATATGTACATTAGGGAAATGAAAACTAACATCTACCCAAAAACCTATACACAAGTATTTATAGCTGTTCTATTCATAACCACCAAAAATTATAATCAACCTAAATAACCTTTAAGAGGTAAATGAATAAAAAACATGTGGTATATCCATACAACAAACATTACTCAACAATAAAAAGGAACAAATTATTGACACGTGTAACATGCAACAACTAAGGATTATACTGGATGAAAGAAACCATTTTTAAAAGATTATCTACTGTATGATTCCATTCATATGACATTCTCCAGAAGACAAAGTTATAATGACAGAGACTAATTAGTGGTTTCTAGGGATTTGGGATAGGCTTGGGTGTTATTACAAAGCAATAATCAATTTGCTAAAAATAAAGCCAACATATTTTCATAATTTTTAGTTTAATTTTGTTAGGATAAAATACTAGTTGAGTCCTTTCTCCCATTATTAACAAAGAAATTTTGATTCACGTCTTATGTGGACTCATTTTAAGTGTCTTTATCATTACCTATTTAAACCTCCACTAAGCAAGATCTCCTTTATGCTAAAATACACAAAAAAAAATGACTGGGGATGTAGCTCAGTGGTAGAGCACTTGCCTAGTATATGGGAGGCCCTAGGTTTGATCCCCAGTACTGGAAAAAAATTAATTAGAAGGAGATATGTCAGATTAACTTAAACAATTCACTTAAAATATCATTACCCAGAAACAACTCAGTAATGGTATTTTAGGCGAATTGTTTAAGTAACTGTGTAATGATATTTTAAGTGAATTGTTTCCCTTCTTTATTCCCTTATTTATTTTCAGAGGGATTGTTTCACTTTAATCATCTACAGGAAGAAAAGCAAAGAAACCTTTCAATCCAAGTCTAAAAATATTTTAAAGGAAATTTTTAGGGCTCTGGTCTGTAAGATTGGAGAAGACAAGCAAAGAGAAGTTATGTGTCACAGAAAACAACAGGAGACTTGCAGGTGTTGCTGGAGAAGGTAAAACAACTGTTAATTCTTTATTAAAGAGTAGGCTGGCTCACCTGAGATTGTTTGAAAACATCCTTCCCAACCACATCCAGGTTTGAAGGGTCTTTGATAGAACTTACATACTCAGAAACAGCCTTGATCACCACATCACAGGGTGGAAGAACCAGTTGATGAGCTCGAACCTAGAAAAGGCAAAACAAAGAATGGTCACTAACATTAAAGATGGATCACTAAAATGCACATAGTGATGCACCCTGTAATCCCAGCTACTTGGGAGGCTGAGGCAGGAGGATTGCAAGTTTGACAGCAGCTTCAGCAATTAATCAAAAACATGTCTCAAAATTTTAAAAAGGCTGAGGATGTAACTTAGTGGTAGATATTCCCTGAGTTCAATTCCAAGTGCCACAAAATATTTTTTTAAATTAGGAAAAGATGGATCACTAAGAGAAAAAGTTATGTGGGGATGAGATATGAAATTCACTAAATCCCGAGATAAATTATTTTAAAAAGTTTTTTCCCCTTAGTATAGAGCACCTGGAAAAGATTAAAAATTACAAAGACATAAAAACATACCATTCATAATCCTACTACATACATAACAACTGTTTGATGACACCACCATAATCAGTCAATTCTCCTTCATGAGACCTTTTGTCTGCTTCCAACTTTTTGTTATTTTCATTACTTTTAATAATGTAATGGGTGGACCACCTTTGGATCTGATTGAATTAGTCACAAAAATGCCCTTTTGAGATAATCAGGAAAACCTGAAAATGGACTACATGTTAAGAAGATACCAAGAAATTAGCATTGTTTCTTAGTGATAATGGCAGTGGGCTTATGTGGGATTGAAATAACTTAAGGTACTGCATTTTGCTTTAAAATACATTAGCAACAACAAGAGCAACACTCAACAATATTGAAAAATCTTTATTTATTTAATTTTTCAGTACCTAGGATGGAATACAGGGTCTCACACATGACAGATAACAGTTCAACCTCTAAGCTACACCCCCAGCCCTTTTTATTTTTATTTTAAATTTTTTGGTATCAGTGATAGAACCCAGGGGCTCTTAGTCGTTGAGCCACATCCCCAGCCCTTTTTACTTTATTTTGTTTTAAGACAGGGGTCTTGCTACATTGTTTAGGGCCTTGCTAAGTTTCTGAATTTCAAACTTGTGATTCTCCTGACTCAGTTTCCCTAGTTGCTGGAATTACAGTTGTGTGCCACCAAGCCCAGCCTCCCCAGCCTCTTTTTAAACTTTCATTTTGAGATGGGTCTCACTAAATTGTACAGGCTGGCCTTGAACTTGCAATATTCCTGCCTCAGTGTCTGGAGCAGCTATGATTACAGGCATGTGCCACCACAACAGACTTCATACTTAAAAATGTTTTAAAGAAGTTTTTGATGCTCTGATGAAATGTGGGTGTGACTTATTGCCCACTTTCCAATTAATTATAAGCTTATTCAAATTGTAATTATGAGTTAAAGTTCATAAATGCTGTGATAAAAACTGTTTCGCAAAAATGATGTACCATTTTTTCCTTTAAAAAATATTTAATGCATACTATATGCCAGACACTGTCCTAAGTACCAGGGACATAGCAGGGTACAAGAAAGAAAAATTTCTGCCCACATGGGAGCTTAAATTCTAATGTGGGTGTGTTGGGATGTGGTGAGGGGAGTGAAACAAAATTAATAACTAAGTAAAATATATAGTGTGGTAGATGTAGATAAAAGCTATAAAAAAGTAAATAGAGAGAAGGAACTGGGAATTCAAGCACATGTATGTGTACAAGTGCAAATGTGTGTG
Organism: Sciurus carolinensis; assembly: GCF_902686445.1. Taxonomy (NCBI): domain Eukaryota; kingdom Metazoa; phylum Chordata; class Mammalia; order Rodentia; family Sciuridae; genus Sciurus; species Sciurus carolinensis. Next base: position 44,262,533 of record NC_062232.1, read on the forward strand.
TGTGCACATAAAATTTGAAATGGGTGTGTGCATAAAATTTTAAATAGGGTGATCAGGAAAGGCCTCATTGAGAAAATGACATTTGAGAAATCTCTACGAGTAAGGAAATGGCTATGTGACAATAAAAGGCATTCTAAATAAAAGAGATGTTAAGTGCAACGGTTCTAACAGTGAAAAGAAAAAAAAAAGGAAAGATGAGAATAGAAGTATAACAGGGGGCCAGAGAGTACAGGGGTTTATAAGATGTGGTAAGGATTGGTACACTGAAAACAGATTGGAATGGGAAGAAAGTATAAGCAAAGGATCAACCGTTAGTAAGCTACTGCAATAATCCAGGCAAGAAATAATAATGGTGTATCTGTAATCCCAGAGACTCAGAGGTTGAGGCAGAAGGACTGGAAGTTCAAGGTCTGTCTCATCAAGTAATCAAAAAACCCTGTCTCAAAACAAAAAATAGAAAAATTCAGGGGTGTAGCTCAGTGGTAGAGCACCCCTTGATTCCATTCCCAATAACAGGGGAAAAAAAGAACAATGCCCATTTAGATATGTAAATGAAGATGTTTAGTAGCCAACTAAATCTAGGTCTGGACTTTGAGAAAGAAGTAAGAACTGGAGACATAATCTTAGGAGTCATCAATGGGCAGATGATCATAAAGTCATGAGACTGGATAAAATCAATCAGTGTGTAGACAGAAGGGAAGGAAACCAGGACAGAACTCTGGGACACTTCATATTTTGAAGATAAGAGAACAGAAAAGGATACTGAGATGCAGCAGTGAGATAGGAAGGAAATCTGAAAAGAGTGGTTTCCTTATAGACAAATGAAGAATGAGCAACATGTCAAATGCCAACTAGTCAAGGAAGATGAAAAGAGAGAGCTGGCCACTGGGTTTATTAACCTGGAGGTTACTGACAAGGCCAAGGGTAATTACAGCAAATCAGATTGAATAGAGAACAGGGGAGGAGGATAGTAACCAGCTTAAGTACAGACATCTCTTTAGAATACTTTGATATGAGAAGAAGTATGTAGCAGCTTGGGTGTTGGGAGTGAGGTCAGTGGGTTATTTTTATTTTTTGGTGCCAGGGATTGAACCCAGCAGTGCTTTATCACTGAACTACATCCTCAACCATATTTTTATTTTAAGACAGGGTCTCACTAAGTTGCTTAGGGCCTCACTAAGTTGTTGAGTCTGGCTTTGAATTTCCGATCCTCCTGCCTCAGCCATCTGAGCTGCTGGGATTACAGGCTGTGCCACCATGCCCAACTTGTTTTATCTTTTAAGATGGATGTGTGTTTATTCATCTGACGGGAAAAATCAATGAAGAGAGAAAAATAGATGATGTGGAGAAAGAGAAGAATTGCTGTACCAATGCCCTAAAATTGGCAAGAGGTGATAGAATCTAGTGTAAGTGGAGGGGTTGGCTTTTGAAAGGAGCATAGACAGGTCATCCACAGCTAACAGGAGCACATGGACACATAGATACATGCAGGTGAGGTAAAGGGCATTTGGGAGTTTATGAAAGGTTCTCTTCCTATTGCTTCCATTTTCTCAGTGAAAAGGAAGTGAAATTATATACTGAGAATGAGAAAATAAAGAAGTATTTGAGGCTGGAGGAAAGAGATGATATAAAACAGTCATCTAGGAAAGTGAGAGAGAGGGAAATACAATACAATCGCCAACTTACACCACCACCAGAAGTGTAGGTGGGCATCAGTCTCACCACAGTCTTGATAGAATAATTTTTCAATATTTGCCCCACTGTTAACAAAAAAATCATACTGCTCATTTAATTTACATGCCTGGCCACTACAGATGTTGAACATCTAGTCATATTATTGGTCACTATATTTCCTCTTTGATGAATTTTCTGTATCAGTCCTTTGTTCATTATTTTACTACTATTTTTCTTTATAGATATGTATGAATTCTTAAGATATTAAGGGCATTATTACAACTAATTGATCTGTATCTTAAATGTTTTGAATTTAATGAAAGACAATTATTCCATCAAACTCCAAAACTTGATAACAGTCTATCTGCACAGGCAGGAAATGGGACACATTACCTTAAGGGATGCAAGAGGATGTTCTGGTCCCAAGAGGCTCCAGTGAAAAGCAGCCAAGTCCTCATCTGGGAGAATGTGGTTACCTGTAAAGTACATTTGTCATTTATTGACTATACAAAGGTTTCTTAGAATCCCCAGGCCATGAAGAAGATTCTGGGAGAGAAAATGACTAAATAAATCACATAGGCCAGTATTCTTAATGTAATAATTACAATAGCAATATGCTGATTACCTACTACATATCATGTGCTTTATATGTAGCATTTGTATAATATCCATGCATAATAGTATTACTCCAATTTTACAGATAAAGAAACTGAGGTTCAGACAATTTTGGTGACTTGGCCCTAGTTATGTACATACCAGGATGAAAAGCTAGGACTATCTGATTCCAAAGTCCATGCTATTATCTATCACCTAGTTATGCTGCCTTTATAATAGCAGCAACCAAATTAATGACTGCCTAATAAATATTGAGCATATTATATCTCATTTCATTTAACCTCATCAATAATATATGAGGTATTATTCCCATTCCACAGATAAGTAAACTGAAACTGGTAAAGTGTGACTTCAGTGATTTGTATAAGGTCAAATTCCAAAACTTGTGCTGATAACTATTAGGCTACCCAAACTCATATCCTTTGGAATTATAGAGCAGTGATCACACCTAAGATAATATACTAACCTTCATGCTGTAGTTATTTGGAAAACCAATTCAAAACATAACCAACTCCCCAGAATTTACTTTAAAATACAACTTTAAAAGATAGTATAATAGAGAGTTATAGGAATGGATAAATATATGATAAAACAAGTATAGTGAAATGTTAATGGCAGAATACAGGTGGTGGATATACAGTTTTCATTGTAAAATTCTTTAAATTTTGCTGTATTATGGAGATTTTCATAATAAAATATTAGTACAAAAGAAATGAAAAAAAAAAGGAAAATATAATCCATAATTTGTGTTCCTGGCCTAAATTTAGACACTGGGGAAGAAATGCTAATTATCTGAGTAAGGAACCAAAATAACTATGATAAGTAAAATATTTAGCATAAAAGTTATAAAATGTAAAAAGATAGTAAGTTTTACAAGAATACAAATAATTTTTTGGAGTATCCCACAACAATCCATGAGTCAAACATTCTGACTCACATTAGGGTGGCCTACAAAGAAGCCCAAGCATCCACTGTGTTTTTCACAGCATGATGTTTGGCATGAGAATTTTTAAAAAGATGAATCTAATGATGATAGGCTAAATCACTCTAGTCTTCATCCTTAACAATGGAAGAGGAAAATTTACTTGGACTTTTTCATTTGGACTACATACCTAGCAGTGCAGCAAATATGGGAAAATTCATCCGCTTCAGGCCCAGCTGCTTGGCTACCTCCTGCATCAGAAACTGGTTGGTAGTGAGGTTCTTCCCATTCCAACTCAGTTTCAGAGCATGGGAACTGTAGTAAGAGGGAATATTGTAGAGAGCATACTCGGAGTCATGGGCAAGAAGGCCATGGAAGCCATTTTCCCTGAAAAAAGCCACCACTTCCAAATGGTGGTCTTCAAGGCTCTGAAAGACCTAGAGGAGAGAAAAAAACATGTCATGCCACAAAAACTGATCTGCACTGTTAGAAGTCAGGAAAATTTTATAATTTGATGAAATTTAAGATTACATGTGGTTGCACAGAATATATTTTAAAAGAGCAAAAACAAAACCAAAGTGTTCTCTCAGCCTAGAACTTGATTATTTCTGTAAACAAAGACAGAATCGTACATGTGTTCACTCAAATGCCCAGTCAGTTTTTACTCCTTTTATGAAGCTTGGTCTAAGATGTTTCAAAATCAGAAGGATAAAATTAACAAGGTATATATCACATAAGTGTCAAACAATAACAGAGGAGACCTTTGTTAGAAAAATAATAAAACCATTATTTATTGCTCACAATCTACTATGTGCTACGCATACTCTACCTACATTTTCTTATCAGAACAGCCATGACAAGGTACATATTGATGAAAAAACTCAGAATGGATATAGAAATGAAAACCTACATTCATCTAACTCTTTTTAAAAGTTCATGCTTTTTATTTTAGAAGCACCTAATACTGCAGAGCACCTACCTAGGGTACTTCCAACAGGAAGTGGTCAGAAACTTCATCCCATTTTAGAAATGGGGAAAATAGGGCTGTAAGAGTTTGGCTGTCCCAGAGTTGCATTAATGAGTGGTGAACAAGTCAAACACAAGCTAACCTGACTTCAGTACACATACATTTTCCATTGTACCAGACGCCTTCCTGGAGAGCATTTTGGTTGTTTTGTTTGTTTGCTTTGTTTGGTACTAAGAATTGAACCCAGGGGTACTTAACCACCAAGCTAAGTCCCCAGCCTTTTTATTTATTTATTTTTAAATTTTTAGACAGGGTCTCACTAAGTTTGCTTCAGGCCTTGCTAAGTTGCTAAGTTGCTAATCTTGTGATCTTCCTGCTTCAGCCTCCCGAGTTGCTGGGATTACAGGTGTGCACCACCATCACCGGCTGAGAGAACTATTTCTTATGAAACAGTGATAGACTGTTAAGTACTCTTCCTATATGTGCCTCGAATGCTGCACTTGAAACATACTAAGGTTACCTATATATTGGATTCTCCAAGTTCCTTGACTACAGAGTTTTTATTTCTGGCTCCCACATAAGACCTGGTGCATGGTAATGCTAATGATAATGGCTAACAGACAGTGAATATGTATAAAGCAATGTTGCAAATACTGAACATGCCTTAACTTGTTTAATATTCACAATAACCTTATGAAGTCATAATTACTATTATTAGCCCCCTATTTTAAATTATTTCCAATGGAACAGAATTAGAAGGAGCAAATGCTAGATGTCAGCTCAAGACCCTATGGGCCTTGATAATTTTGTTAAATTCAATTTACTTGCTTTTCATTTAAGTTGTAAAGGAATTATAGTTTTCTGGAGTCCAACAGAAGTTTCAATGCATTAAACTTTTGCTATGGAGTTTAGTCATGTTGACAGTAATGCTCCACATTAGGTCACATAAAAGGATATAAGCAGATAGTGAAGCAAGGTCTGTATTATTTTATGTTTAGATTAAGGAACCACCAAGTAGTTCAGCATACCTAGAGTTATGATTAACTCCAGATGTGTAAGGGTACAAGTATAGTTTTATGCTGTCCCTCGTGATAGTTTCTTCCAGTTTATCACTCATAAAAGCATCCGTCTACCTTGTACCAGGCACAGTGTAGTGTGATATGTTCTCACTTATTATCCCAACCTGATCACAGGCATCATAAAATCATATTTTACAGATGAAGAAACTGAGGTTGAGAGAAGTTAGGTGCCATTTTCAGAACTGGGAAGCAGTGATCTGTGTCAGACTAATATGAAAATCCATGTTCTGTTCACTATACACCTAATCTTTAGCTGGTCTGATGCTGATTATGCTACCATCCAAGTAATTTCTTTTCTCTACTGGGGACTGAACTCAGGGACACTTTATCACTGAGTTATTTCCACAGTCCTTTTTATTTTTTATTTTGAGACAGGGTCTCACTAAGTTGCTTAGGGCCTTGATAAGTTGCTGAGGCTGTCCTTGAACTTAAGATCCTTCTGCCACTGCCTCCTGAGTCACTGGGATTTCAGGCATATGCCACTGTACCCAGTTCCATTCAAGTGATTTCAACTACAGAAAGCCAAACATTAATGCTTTTTAACTAATCTGGTGGTTCCCATGATACTAGGAATGTAAATCACAATCACCAGGAGAGCTTTTCCAAATATACTAACTTGGGCCTGACCTCAGATCTGCTGAAACAATTTGCTGAATGTGAGCCAAACATATATTTGAAATGGTTTCCAGTAGGTTCTGATGCATACCCTCCCTTAATTAAGAATCACTAAACTAAAACAATTATTCATATTATTACTTAGAATAAACAACAAGACTACCTAGAGCTAATCTGCAGCAAAATAAAAAAAGTCTCAATGTTCCAGGTATAGAACTTCTTTCACTATGTATTCTGGAATAGAATAATGATAAACAGAATAAGAATGTCACAAAACTGTCTCACAATTTCCCATTATCCCGCTCCTACTAGGCTAGCTTCCTAACCGACTGTATCCTAGATTACTCCTACTTCCATCTTTGCTCACTTGGGTTTCCCTACCTCGAATGCCTTACTGTCTTTCTTGCCCAGTGTTCTGAATACTTTCCATAGGCCTATATTATTCTTATCTAAGATATTCTCTTATTCTTGGATAATTTCTCTCATTTTCATTTTATAGCACTGAGATAGATGTCACAGTATTAATTTGACAGTACCATCATCTCCAAGTTTTAATCTCATAAATTCTATCTTACTCTTGTATATATCCTCCAGGTTCTAATGACAGCATTAAGCCCTGGCAAATGAGAGACACCATCATTTTAGCATTTGATTTCTACAGTACATGTCCTGAAGTCAGTAGGAAAAGTCTGCCTGCATTGCTGGCTACCTAATCTCAAGTAGCGATATTAGTTATCAGTTAGGTATCTACCACATAGCAGGCACTGGTCTAAATCCACTTCATTTCCACTAACCTCACAATAACATTGTGAGGCATTATTAAGTAATCCTCTCTCAGCCACCAGGGTATGTTCCAAGATCCCTGAATGGAAGCCTGAAATGGTTGATAGTACCAAGCCCTCTATATCCCATGTTTTTATCTTAGACATATATACAACTTTAATGCCTTTTCTAACTTAACACTTAAATATATTGACTATAACTTCTGCAGTTTGAGGTATAGCAGCCAAACTAGCTTCATAGAAGATTCATTCTTACTATAGATCTTAGCAACCTCAACATATGATTTTTTTCTTTCCTCATTAAGGGAAACACTGCTTCTCTTTGACATATGTAAATTGTCAGCACCGCTACTTTGGTGCTTTGGGGTCATTAGTAAGTAAAATAGGGGTTATTTGAACACAAGCTCTGAGATACTCCAATAGCCAAACTAATCATCAAGATAGTTACTAAATGACTAATTAACATGTAAATATATAGCATAGATACACTGGAAGGATGATACAAAGTTTCATTACACTATTCAGAAGGGTGTGCAATTTAAGACTTATGAATTGTTCATTTTGGAATTTTCTACTTAATATTTTTGGGCCACAGCTGATCACAGGCACCTGAAACCATGCAAAGTAAAATCATAGATAAGGGGGTGGGGACTGCTACATCTATATTTTACAGATAGATGACACTCAGAGGATACAGAACTTGACCAAAGTCACACAGCTAAAAAGTGAAGCTGGGGCTGGGGCTGGGGCTGGGGCTGGGGCTGGGGCCAGGGCTGTAGCTCAGTGGTAGAGCACTTGTCTACCACAGGTGAGGCACTGGATTTGATCCTCAGCACCACATAATAAAAAATAAATTAAATAAAGGTTAAATTATTTTTAAAAAAGTGAAGCTGGCCTATAATCACAACATCATTAGTCACCAGAGAAATGCCAGTCAAAGTCATGAGAAACTAGTTAATACCAAGTAGGATAACCATAATTTAAAAAATAGAAAATATTGAGTATTGGCAAGGATGTGGAAAAATTGTAATCATCATACATTGTTGGTAGAAATGAAAAGTGGTGAAGTCACTTTGAAAAACACTCTGCAAAGTCCTCAAATGGTCAAACATAGCTATATGATCCAGCTATTCTACTCCTAGATACATACCCAAAAGAACTGAAAGGCTGTGTTCACCAAAACCTTGTATATGAACATTCAGAATAGCCTTATTCAGAATAGCTAAAAAATGGAAACAACACAAATTTCTATCATTTGATGAATGGTTAAACAAAATGTCATATATCCACACAAGGGAACATTATTCAACTATAAAATGGAACACAGTACTGACTCTTGTTATAATAACTGAATCTTGACAACATACTATATGAAATAAGCCACACACAAAAGACTACATGATGAACAACTGCTTTTTATGAAATGTCCAAAACAGGCAAGTTCATAGAGTTGGAAAAATAAATTAGCAATTTCCAGGGATTGGAGTGGGGAAGAGGGAAATGGGTAATGACTGTTAGTGGGTGGGTACTGGGTTTCCTTTTGAGGTTACAAAATGTTTTATAACTAGATAGTGGTGATATTTGCACAACTGTGAATATACTAAACACCAACCTACATACTTTAAACGGTGAATTACATGGCATATGAATTATATCTCAATTTTTAAAAAGTGGAGCTAGGATTCATATTCAACTCTGTCCACAAAGCCCAAGTTCCCTAATTCTCACTTTAAGAATTTTTTACTACAGAAAAATATAATCATACAAAGAGCATAACTTTTTTTTTAATACCAGGGATTAAGCCCAGGGGCGCTTAACCACTGAGTCACATCCCTAGCCCAAGAGCATAACTTTTTAAAATTGGTACATTATGACCATTCATAAAGTGAGTTTCATGACATATTTGCACATGCATATAGTTTATTCAGTTTTACCCCTAGTTCCTCCCCTTTCCTGCCTGATCCCCTTCCTCAACTCTACTGATCTCCATTGTGTTCTACCCACTGCTTGCTTACTCTCTTTCTCTCACACACACACACATACATACCCCATGTAGCTCAGTGTGTAGGGCATTCTATAAGTGCACTCCATATTTGCATGACAAATACCATGACATAGTTCTCAGAATGTACCCATCATTAAACAAATGAGTGCATGATGGTTTAAGAGAAAATCCAGTAACAAAATAAAAAGATCAATACCAATTCTCTTAACTATACAAAAATCAAACATTTCTATAGTAAGAATGCATAAATTATTGAATAATAAATAAAAAAATCAAACATTTCTGTTTGGGAAAAGGCAATGTATGTAAACTCAAAAAACAATGACAAAAAATCTTGAACTCATAGCACAAAGGCCTGATTTTAGAAAGCACTTCACAAAAAAGGGAACAAAAGTAGATCCTAAGTATATAAAAATGATCAAACTCACTGGTGATAAGAGACATGGAAATTAAAATTCTGAAACATATAAGAGTAGCAAATAATTGTTTGGTTTTTCTTTTTTGTGGTACCAGGAACTGAACTCAGGGGCGCTCTACCATTGAACTACATTCCAGCCCTTTCTGTTTTTTAAAATTGGAGACAGGGTCTCATTAAGTTGTCCAGGCTGGCTTCGAATTTGTGTGAGGAACATGGGAGGACTACCTCAGTCTCCTAAGTAGCTGGGATTACAGGTGTGTACACCTGGTTGCAAATGACATAATGATGAGGGAAACAGGCATACATAAACACTGTTGGTAGGGGTATAAATGGTACAACATCTAGGAAGAGCAATTTGGCAAAATCTTCCAAAATTATAAAAACACATATGTTTTGATCCAGCAATTCTTCCTTCAGGGATTTATCTTTTAGGTACATAAAGCACTTGGAACAATAATGCAAATGCTTATGTTTGAACAACTACTTTTCAAGTATACAAAATATTCATTGCAACATTATTTATAATAGCTAATGACTGAAAACAACCTAATTAAATGCACATCAATAAGGGGACTAACTAAATTATAAAATATGCATACAATAGAATAGTGCAGAATCATAAAAATAACAAAACTCTGTACATATATGTGGAAGAATTACCAAGATATATTAAATGTTAAAAGAGCTGAATTTCCAACACCAAAAAAAGTACAGAACATTTTATATAGTATAGAACTGCTTGTGTCTTCTGAAAAGGTGTACATTTTGTGTAATATGTGTAATATGAATAATACATATTCTTATATATCATTAAATGCATTTGCTTTTATATGTATAATATCTCTGGAAAGAATATACAATAAACTGATAATATTTTGATCACCTCTAGGAAAGAGAATCTAGTGGCTCAGGACAGTGATGGAAGATACTTTTTTTTAACCATATATCATTCTATATCTTTTCAAGTTTTGTATCATGAATTGACATTCAAAAACTGGGGGTTGTGACTCAGTGATAGAGAACTTGTCTTGCATGTACAAGGCCCTGGCTTCCATCCCCAGCACCAAAAATATATATATTATGGTTGAATAAAAGCAGAACACATAAAGGGGGAAAATCAAATACAGGAGAGTATATAGTGAAAAGTATTAGTCCTTTGCTTGTTTTCAGTACCAGGGTCGCTTTACACTGAGCTACATCCTCAGCCCTTTTTATTTTAAATAGATACTTGCTAAATTGCCCAAACTGCCCTCAGACTTGCGATACTCCTGCCTCAGTCTCAAGAGTTGCTGGAATTACAGCACACCTGGCTACGCAATAGTCCTTTTATTTCTAGGAGATAATTGCCATTCTAGGCACCTCCCATGAAGAGACTGATTTAGTAGGTCTTAGGGTCAGGCTGGGAATCTATTTTTAGTAAGAATCTGAGATGATTTTCATGATGAGGCAAATTTAAGAAGTAGCTCTTTAGTCACATCACACAACATGGCAACTTATTTCTAGTAAAATACAATCTAGACTGGAATGTGACAATTAAATGTTGACCAAGGCCTAAAGAGATAAACTTCTAGCTACAATAACCCTCAGAATAGCAATCACCCTGGGTCCATTTTATACATTTATGATGAGTCCCACCACCTATAAGCAGATTTTCCAGTGCCTGGCCATATTGGTCCAGTTTAGTTGTTAACCTTGCAATTCTCTAGGAAATGGTTTAGGAAGATTAAGCCATAAAATATTCAAACTAATCAGAAAAGAAATATACTTGAGTTTTAAAGAAAGCAACTGGTGAGATTCTGAACAACTGTTAAAAGTTTTTAATTGCTGCTTCACCATTCAATATGAATTGAGGACATATTAAGTGCCAGGATGCAGACAGCACAAAGTAGGACATTTAAAAAGCATGTGAGAAATTATGAGTACAGGTTGCCATGGGGAACAGAGGAAAGACACCTTACCAGTCAGAGGGTTAGAGGGGTAATGCTTTTTAGAAGAAGCAACATTTATTAAACTCAGGGAAAGATGACTAAGAAAAGGTTGATGTCTCATTTCCAACCATAAGTAGTCTAAAGCAGTGGCTTAACTGTGCTTCCCCAGCAGGGTGCAATGATGACAGAGGCCTGTAATCCCACAGGCTTGGGAAACTGAGACAGGAGGATCTCAAGCCAGTTTCAGCAACTTAGTGAGGCCCTAAGCAATTCAGTGAGACCCTGACTCAAAAGTAAAACAAAAAAGGGCTGGGACATGACTCAGTGGTTAACTTCCCCCAGGTTCAATTGCAGGTACCAGAAATATAATAAAAAAAAAATTGTGCTTCCCCAAACCCCGATTTCAGCAGGTGGATACAGGGCAAAATAACTGGGGAGGATCAGTGTTCCTACTTCCTCTTCAATCTAATCTCATATCCTCCATTTTATATATTTTGGCTTTCAGAAATTTTTAAAACTATTTAGACCATTATATTTGGGGAATGATTTGTCCATTCATTGAGATATCTTGGTGTCGCTATAATTCTCAGACCTTATTTCTGGAGTTAACTTTCTTTTTTTTATTCTTTGGGTTTAATTCATTTTTTAGTATTTTTTTATTTTTACAGACTGAATTTTGATTCATTGTACACAAATGGGGTACATCTTTTCGAAATGTTTTATTTAAAGAATATTTGCTAGCCAAATGCAGTGGCACACACCTGTAACGCCAGCAACTCGAGAGGCTCAGGCTCAGACCAGCATCAACAATTTAGCAAGACCATGTCTCAAAATAAAAAAAAAATTAGGGTGGAAGAATTCCATCAAAATATAAAGAAAGATCAGTGGATTAGAAGAGGGTATTGGGGAAGGTGAGGATGGACAGGATAATGGAAGAACAGTGGAATGAATTTCACCTAACTCTTCTATGTACATATATGAATATACCATAGTGAACCTCACCATTATGTGTATCCACAAGGTACTAATTAAAACTATAAGTAAACAGTTGAAAGATTAGAAGAGTAGAGGGAAGGGAACAGGGGGAGGAAGTGGGGAGAGAAAGGGGAAGACTGGGGACTGAATTAGAGTAATTTATATTCCACCTTTTTATAATTATGTCAAAATGAATCCTAATGTTATGTATAACTAAAAAGAATTTTAAAAGTAAAAGAGCTGAATGTAGCTCAGTGGTAGAGAAGCCTGGGTTCAATCCCTAGTACCACCCACAAAAAAGCATATTCGCCATAAAAACAAGACTATTAACCACTAGATTGTAAGTTTCAAGAAGGCTGGATTTCTTTCTTCAGTGCTGGGGAAAGAACCCGTGGACTTGCACATGTTAGTCAAGCATTCTACTACTGAAACACTCCCCCAGCCCAAGGCTGGAATTTAAAATTTTTTTTCTCATTGCTGTATCTCTGGTACATAGAACACTTCCAAAAAGCAGGCAATCAATGAACTGGTTCAACTTTCAACCTATATTAACTATACCAGGTACTTATCTAGGTGTGGGGATACAATTGTGAACGAGACACAAAATCCTGCTCTCGTGGAGCTGAAGCTATAATGATTGATGTCCCAAGACAGACGCTGGGCTAAGCAATTAAAGAAATATCTCACTTATCCACCTAATCACATAAAATAGGTATTATATCATTAATCCTGCTCCTCTTGCATTTTTTTAACAGAGAAAACTTTAGCCTGGAAAATTTGAATAACTTAACCAAAATCACACAGCTAGCAACATGGCAGAACTTGGATTTGAACCCAGTGAGGCTCAACTTCAAAATACTGTTGTATTTTGAAGTTTATTATGTTTTGTTTCTCAAAGACAACTACAAAATTGTGCATACACTAATCTCAGATCAATTCACAAATATACAGTAAATATGGGCATAAAATAATAACAAATATGGGCATAAAAAGTCACTAAAGAATAACTGGTGGACCCTCAGTGGCAAAATTATGTTAGCTCCCTTCCTGAAATATAGAAACAACTTAATAAATGCTTGTTTAAATTAACTTCAGGGGCTGGGATTGTAGATCAGTGTTAGAGCACTTGCTTAGCATGCGTGAGGTACTGGGTTTGATTCTCAGCACCACATATAAATAAATAAAGGTCCACTGACAACTAAAAAAAATAAAAAAAATAAAGTTACTCCAAACAAAGGCAATACTTCTTTCAGTTTGTCTCATATCCAATTGGAATATAATGCTTCCAACTATCTACCATGCTAACTATTCCAAACTGGTGTCTGACTCAGGGAGGGATCTATGGTCCTCCTTCTCCACCTGCTCTCAATCCCAAAGCAAAGGAAATCAGAGATGACAAGGAATCAGACCATCATAAGATTTGTGGAGGGGAAATTATGTGTAAATATGCTTTAGCAATAGAAATATGGATGACTTACATTTCAACTGCAAGGCCTATAAGCCTTGAAGTCTAAACACTTCAGACAGACTCAAACTACTGTTGATGTAAGTATGCATTACTAGACACTGTGGAGATAAAAAAAATCAACCATTAAGAGACTAAATTGATAATTACAAAGCTAAAGAATAGTTATAAAAAGAACAGCAGCAATTAAAAACTATAGCCAATTCAAGGCAATATTGATACAGTGCCCTTCCCTCCCAATTGTAAGAATTTCAATTATCTACATGCACATACATAGTAGAGCCTTGACCATAAAATACAGCAATAAGGCTGGAGATAAAATACTGATCAAGTAGCTGGGCAAGGTGGCACATGCCTTTAATCTCAGTGGCTCTGGAGGCTGAGGCAGGAGGATCCTGAGTTCAAAGCCAGCCTCAGCAAAAGCAAAGGGCTAAGCAGCTCAGTGAGACCCTGTCTCTAAATAAAATACAAAATAGGACTAGGGATGTTGCTCAGTGGTTAAGTGCCCCTGAGTTCAATTCCTGGTACTCCCCCCCACACAAAAAATATTGATACTGACCAAGTGCTGAGTACACACCATTAAGATGGTAATTATAATTTGTGGGCATCCAATTTCAGTACCATTAATTACTCTTAGTCTGCCAGGAGCCAGCATGTTTCTGTAGGTGTCATGTGTAAGAATCCAAAGAAAAACAAAGATTTTTTTAAAAAAACCTGTTGTGACCCCTCCTTGGGCTGGAAACTGTACTTTGACAGTAACTTTTGTAATTAGTAAATACAGCAGGAGAATTCAATGGACAAATGCTCAAATTGAATTTGTAGAAATAAGTCATAGGGAAGTTACTTAGCTTCTTCATTTGTAACAAGGATAGAATCCAAAGCCTGATTGTAAGACTCAGAAATTATGTTTAAAATATTTATATTAGAGATTATTTATAAAATGCCTGGCACATAAACTCTGAAAAATTATGAAATAAATTATAGCCTATTCTGGAAAGATAAAGCCTATGGTATGTCTGGAGGTCCTGAAAATCATTTGAGACCAGTAGGTATCAGACTAAACAACTGTTCTGCCCAAAGTAAACCATCAGGATTGAAAAGTCAGAAGGCTTGAAGGAAGGTATCTTTAGGAATAACAAGAGAACAAGAGTCCAAGAAAATTTCTGGGTTACCCCACAAAGGAAGATAAGAACTGCAGAGAAGACAATTATGGTGAAAAATTCCTAAGAGCCCTTGAAATAGGGGTTGAAAATGCTTATAAGAGGCTAAGAAAAAAAATCAACTTCCAGATTTTTTTTTTAACTAAACCATGCTGTGGGTGTTAATAGTATATACATGCAAGATATTGAGATTTTCATTTTAAATTTAAAATAAAAGTTAAAAAACAGACAATTTTGATCATTACATATTTTTGTAGTTTATTTTCTTCTGTCTTAGAACCAGAGGCTTGATGCCCATTTTCCTAAGAGGTCATATATTTTTGTTACAATGTGCAGTACAGAATTTAGTCTTGAGTCCTTTAACTGGGAGTGATCAAGTTGGTTATTTCATAATGGAAAACAGTTATTTAGAAAGATGTTTCCATAGTTTATTTTCTCATTTTGGTGGTACTACAAATCAAACCCAGGACCTTGCACATATTACCACTGAATTACATTACCACCCCACCCCTTTTTTGTGGTACTGGGATTGAACTCAGGGGTGGCCTACCACTGAGGTATATCCCCAGCCCTTTTGTTTTTTGAACAGGATCTTGCCAAGTTTCCAAGGCTGGCCTTGTACTTATGATCCTCCTGAATCAAACCATCCCTGCTATGGCACAGGGATTACAATTATATGCCACCTTGCCCACCAGATTCCAGTCCTTTTAAAATTTTATTTTGAAACAGGGTCTCACTAAATTTTCCAGGCTGGTCTCAGATTTACAATCCTCCTGCCTCAGCCTCCTAAGTAGCTGGGATTAGAGACATGTGCCACAAAAATTCACTTGCACAGTGTTTTATATTTAGGGTAAATTCTCCCAAAATAACTGTAGAATTCTGGTATTTCGATGACATCATTCTTCTTTTTCAGTACCATAAGCATGACAATTCAATTTCTTCATAGTAGTCTTTCACACCATGAACACTGAGAAAGGCTGAACAATATTTCTTCATTTTCATAAAACATGTCAGTCAGAGAGCCTTTTCTGGAATTCAACAGACAACTCCACAATTGTGGGAATGTAATTCAGGCCACCACTTTCATTTCTTGGAAACCAACTTCAGTAAAGTCAGCCAGTTTATCTCTTGCCAAATGAGTTTCCCAAAGGCATAATTTTGCTAGGAATGAACAAACACAACCATACATTTAGGAAGGTATTTTTGAACAACCCAGCTTTAATTTCAAAATGTCCAGATGAGTTGTAAAGTCAACCAAACAAGTCAAATATATTATTTCAATCCATATGGGTATGCTGAATGCTCTCTGAATGCCAAATAAGTAAGTTTTTCTTTATAATATCTTGAGTAATGTGCCCCAACTAGGCCAATCAACCTCCATATAATAGGGCAGATTTCCACAACATGCACCTATTAATTCATAAAATCAATGTTAATTACTAATTCCTGACCTGATTCATCTTGAAATTTTTAGTATAAAGTGAATTCTAAGGAGAAAAAAAAGGGTATGTTTGTCATTGGAAAGTGTCTCAGCTTTAAAAAAAAAGTTCCAAGTCCAACAGTAATACTGCCAGAAGGACAAGCTATAGTCATATTTACTAATTTTCATCAATCAATACTAAAAACTTCAAGACTTGACTGGGGGTGTAGCTTAGTAGTTGAGCACTTGCCTAGCATGTGCAGAGATGTGGATTCAATTCCCAGCACTTTTCTCAACACAGAAAATTCTGGTATTTGAAGATGTACCTGTGACAGGCTACAAGTCCAGAAGAGTTAGATTACATTGAAATTCGAATTATACCTACATGCACTGGTTCTCAAACTTTTAAGAATCCGCTGAAGACCTTGATAAAAACATGAGCCTCTCCCCAGGTTTCTGATTCAGTAGATATGACAGGATCTCTCAAAGAATGTAATCACAGTTGTTAACCAGGGACCTAGTCATCACAAGGTCTGACTGCAGAAGGATCCATTTCCAAGTCCACTCACTTGGCTGCCAGCAGGATTCATTTCCTTGTGGGTACTAAGAGCCTCAGTTTCTCATTGGTTGTTGGAAAGAGTCTGCCCTCAATTTCAGAAGCTAAGAATTTGCATTTCTAACAAGCTTTCAGGTGGTATAGTGCTGTTGGTCAGAGACCACATTTTGAGAACTACTGGTTAGGCAAATAGCTGTGTACAGCTGTGTGGGTGGTATTTATATCTGCTGTAAGCAACTGCTATCTAAAACTTCACAACCCAATTTGTCCCCCAAATGTTCAGTTACCCATCTTTAACATCCTGAGCAAAGTGTTTCCTATCTTTATAAATGCTTATGATGTAATTTCTGCTGTACTTGATATCCCTCAAAAAACTACCACCTACAAAAGGTTTCCAAGTCCTGGCAATCTTTTCATTTAACACACAATTGCATTTCATGGCAGCATCACTTATTCTGTATGTATTCAAAACCACAGACCATTGAAATTCCCTGTTTTTAAAGTTGTCTTCATTTCGGCACTCATCATTTTTGTATACTGGTCATATTTCTTACAATGATTTATTTATTTTTAAATGGTATTTTGAACTGTGGTCTTTGAACAGACATGGTCTTTAGAGACATGGGAAAATTCATCAATTCTACAAAGAAATAGGCTTGCTCCTGTAGCAAATAAGTGAACTTCTTGCATAATCTTTTTCACTTTGCATAGATGTGGTTTCTCAAAATGGCCATTAAAAAATGTACAAGTGGATCTTTTCTCTTGCTTCTCTCTCTCCTACTCACTTACTTTCTTTCTCCTCTGCTTTTCCACTCTCTCTAGCACGTGCCCTTTATCGTTCCCTTTTTTTTCCTCTCATTTTCTCTCTTACCTTGCAGGGAGACACTTTGCTTAATAAACTCCCTTATGTGATTTCCCGTGTCCAGCATGGTTTCCGTGGGATTCCTTACATTGGTGCGGCAACTTGGGATGGGTTCTTCCACTGTCTCTTAAGCGAGTGGAACCCCATTTGATGCCCCAGTGAGCCCCAGACACGGTCCCACCTTCCATTCACCTGGACACTCTGCTCTGCATTCATCACCGGACTTCAGATTGAAGCACCCATCCCCAGATGCCTTTATGACCTGCTCTTCCCCAACCAGACTTCTAGCATGGACCCCTTGCTTAACCTGATTTCTAAAAAAGGAACTCCAAACTGCTTGACCCACACTGCCCCCTTCCAGCTCGAAGAAGCCAGATCGGTCATCACCCCCTTTCCCTACAGCAGTGAAGGAGTTCCTAAAATTAGAGGGGTGAATGAAGCCAGAATTGGGGACAGGCAGTTAGTGTAGAAATAGGGGATCAGTCAAATCGAGGAAATGAAGCCATGAAAACCATCTGCCTTTGGAGGTCTGGAAGGAGAATGGACTTTTTACATCTCACCTGCAAAACCAGTCCTGGTCACTTAGGCAGGAAAGGGAGAGGCGGCTTTGGAAAGAACTGGAGAACAAACGATTTTCTTATAAAAACAGAAATAGGGGAATATAATGTACAAAGCACTCTCCCCACCCTTTCGGTTGCAGCCATTTCCCCGCCTCCCAACTATTGTCAGTCTGTGAACATCCTAGATAGCTATTGGTTCAACAGTCAACTTGCAAGTATCCTTCTCTGTTATTGGTCCCCTGTTAGCCCGGTGGAATTCAACCGCTTCACGGTAGCTACCCTGCCATCTTTCTCATGCTTCTCTCTCTCCTACTCACTTTCTCTATCCTCCTCACTTTTCCACTCTCTCTAGCATGTGCCCTTTCTCATTCCCTTTCTTTTCCTCTCATTTTCTCTCTTACCCTGCAGGGAGACACTTTGCTTAATAAACTCCCTTATGTGAAAAACAAAATGTACAAGCAGGCTGACGATATAGCTCAGTTGGTAGAGTACTTGCCTTGCAAGTACAAGGCCCTGGGTTCAAGCCCCAGCACTGCAAACAAAAAAAGTACAGGCACAGGATTGGGGTTGTATCTCAGTGGTAGAGCACTTGCTTAGCACATGTGAGGAACTGGGCTCAATCTTCAGCACCATGTAAAAATAAATAAAATAAAGGTATTGTGTCCATCTACTAAAAATATATATGTAAAAAATATACAATCACAGCAATTGATAATATTTTAGTTGTCTATTTCTGTATAACAAATTAACCCAAAAACTTAGTGGGTTAAAACAACATTTATTATCTTATAGTCTCTGTGGGCATGGCTTAGTTGGGCCCTCTAATTCAGGGTGTCTCATAGGCTGCAAAGTATTCAGCTAGGACTACAGTCATCTCAAGGCTTGAATAGGAAGGATTCATTTCCAAGCTCACTCTCTCATGTGACTGTTGGCATGAGTCTGTTTTTTGCAGGTTGTTGAACTAAGGGCCCCAGTTCCTCACTGGCTGTTGTTCAGAGGCTGCCCTCAGTTTCTTGTCATATGGGCCTCTACATAGGGCAGTTCACAATATGGCAGCTTGCTTCATCAAAGTGATCAAGCAAGAAGAGCCAGAAAGCAAAAGTGAGAAAGAGATCAAGAAAGCACAAACAAAATGGAAGTCACAGTAGTTTATAACCTAATCGTTTAAGTGACATATCATTGCTTTTGTTGCAGTCTTCTTCTGAGGAGCAAGTCACTAGGTCCAACCCACACATGGGGTGGGAAGGGATTACAAAAATCTGAGAATTCAGGTGAATCTCTGGAAACCACTGCAGGAAATGTCCATTATAAATGAAAAATGGCACTTGGTCACTGTGTCAGGGAGATGCCATGCAATGGTGGAGATGCTGATGAACAAAGACCTTGTGGCTGAACAAAAAGGGACAGCTGGTATGGCCAGAGTATCTGGTATTTCAAGAATATTTGAAAAGTCAGACTTTTCTGCAATATTTCACAATATCTATAAGTTTTCAACAAATTCAAATTTGCTAAAAAAGAAATGAGTTCATACAATGCAATGGAAATAACATATAATGCAATGCAGGAAATGAAATTCATTCAATTAGATGATACCTTAATATTCACCCAAACACATTATTTGACTTCAAATTCTCATGAACACTATTGATGAAAGATAATAACGATGTTCTCTAGAAAACCAACCAAACAAAAATGTGTGGACCAATGCAAAAATATATGAATGGCCCACATATGAGCTATGGGTTGCAAGTTTACCAACTTTGACACAATATTTCTAATTTCCTATGTGTAGAGATGAAAGGGCAAGGGTTTTGGTGTCTGGCATGTAAATTCTAATTCTGTCATTTCTACTGGTTATGTCCCTGAATCTACGACAAGGGCTAGAAAATGATCCCAGGGGATCATACTATATTTTCTTACTTGCCTCTTCTATTAGATTATAAACTCCCGGAAGAACATGTTACCATGCTTTCTACCCCTAACTTTAACAGTCCTTATCTCACTTCTCTACTTAATTTTTCTCCAAGCACTTACTATACTACCTAAAATACTGTATTTTGTCTAATCTGTTTTATTTACTTTTTTAAATTCTTTTCAGTTATACATGACAGTAGAGTCTATTTTGTTGTCTAATCTTATTGTCTGTCTTCATTAGAATTTAAGCTTCACAAAGTCAGAAATCTGTTTTATTGACTACTGCAATCTCATAATCTTGAACTCTGCCCAGCATATAGTAAGAACCAAATAAATATTGGTTGAATAAATGAATTTCATTGCTCATAGTACTTAGCACAACATGTTTGGCACAGCGTAATTGCTCAAAAAATGTTAACTGAACTGAAAAGCATTTATCATCCTGGTAAGAAAAATGGGGTGAAATGAGGCTACAGAATGGTAGGCAGATCACCAAGAATGCTCCATGCCATGCTAAAGTTAAAGCATAAGAGTGAGATAATTAATGTCCAATCCAATAGGCACATAAGACATTTGGGCAAAGTAGTAGCAGCTGGCATTTATTATGTGCAATGTAAGGTTCTAGCCCTTTACTTAAATTAAATCACTTATTTATCACAAGAAAAAGTCTGTGATATAGGCATTACCATCCTCATCTTCCAGATGAAGAAACTGAAGCATAGAGAAGTTAATTTGCCCAAGGTCACTTACCGAGTAGGGGAAAGAACAGGGATTTAAACCTAGGCAGTCTCACTCCAAGATTTTTTCCATTATGTTACACAAACTAATTATAAGAAAAGTTATTCTGGAAAAAGGAAATACAACCATAAAAAGTGTAACTATGGGGGGGTAAGGAGGGTGGAATTGATCAAAGCATGTTATATACATGTTCAGATACATGAGAATAAATCCATTATTCTGTATAATACATGTGCACTAATACAATTGTAACTGTACTCTTCTGAGACACATTAAACAGGAAGGATTTGGGTATTAAATTTTTTAGATTCCAATCTTGGTCCAACTAAGTTCAGGCAGTTCAAACTTGGGTCAGAAACTAAACTGAGGTCATTTTTTATGTTAGTTATAAAAATGGAGATTAATACCTACCCCAAAGAGTAGCTGTGAGGATTAAATGACCTGGTGAATATACAACAGACCTAGCACATATCATAGTTATTATTACTACCACTAAAGGGGTATTATATATTCTATATATGCATTGCTAAGCAATACAAACTCACTTCTGAATCACAGGAGTTTGGCAATTCAATTTGCAATCTGAATTCATTTATATGTGATTAACATATAACATTATAAAACACCGGTTTTATAAATTTAACAATTGTTAAATTGTTCTAAATTGTTCCTCATCTGTCCTTTAAAGTTCTCTACAGTCATTCTATCAACTGATCTTTCTTAGTCTTTTTCTCTCAACAATCATTATAAATATGTAACAAAATTCTAGAGCAAATTCCTGTCCTCTAGGAATTCATTTAAAGGAGAATTATAATGTGACATTAAAATACTATAAGAGAAAACTATGAGAGAGATTAAGAAGAGAGTACTCTGGAAGCACAAAGTAAAGTGTCATTCACTTTAAGTGGCAAAGCTGGCTTGGAAAGATAAGAAATTTTGATGGCTTCACTTAAGGTAATGGAGGTAGAAGCAGACACATGTTGCTGAACTCAAGACATTTTTGAGGAAGAACTGAAAGGATGAAGTAGACATGGGATATGATAGGAGAGTGAAGAACCATGGGTGGTTTCTGACTTGAAAGGATGAAAGATTTCACTCACAGAAAAAGAAAATACCAAAAGTAGAACAAGTTTTGGGGGAAAGATAATGAGTTCCATCTTGGATTATTTTAAGTTTAAGTGACCTATAAGACATCAAGGAGAGAGATGAAAAGACAGAATAAATGTTCATGAGAAGCCAGGCATGGTGGCAAACCCCTGTAATCCCAGTGACTCAGGAGGCTGAGGCAGGAGGACTGCAAATTCAAAGTCAGCCCCTACAACTTAGCAAGGCCTTAGGAAACTAAGCAAGACTTTCCTCTCAAAAATAAAAATAAAAATGGCTGAGGATGTGGCACAGTGGTTAAGTGCCCCTGGATTCAATCCCTAGTACCAACATACATACATACAAATATACATAAATAAATAAAATTCATGAGAAAGGTTAGAGGAAGAATCATAGAAATCATCAGAATATATTTAAAACTTAAAGCTATAGTAATGCATAAGATTGCTCAGGAAACCAATGCAGAAGAGTGTGACTAGGACAGAAGCCTTGGAAATACCAACATTTAAGGATGCTGGAATAGGAGAAAGGAAAGGAGAAGAAAGAACTAGAGATTCACATGAAGAATCAGAAGTGAGTATTACTCTGTCATTAAAAATGACTTTATGACATTTGCCAGTAAATGGATGGATCTGGAGAATATCATGCAAAGTGAAATAAGTAAAAAAAAAAACACCACCACCACAAAAGGTCAAATGCTTTCTCTGATATGTGTAAGACAACCTACAAAAGGGGGCGGGGGACAGAAGTTCAGTAGACTAGATAAGGGGGAATGAAGGGAAGGGAGGGGGATAGCAAAAGTAAAGACAGCGGAATGAACCTGACTTAACTTTCCTATGTACATATATGACAATATTACAGTGAACCTCACCATTGTGTTGATCCAAAAGAATGGGTCCTAATTAGAATAAGATATATTTCATGCTCATATAATTTTATCAAAATGCATTTTACTGTCTTGTATAACTAAAAAGAATTTTTAAAAAGTGAGTAGGACTACAAGGCATAGTGGCATATGCTGATACTCCCTGAGTCTGGAGACTCAGGCAGGAGGATTGATTGCTTGATTCCACGAGTTCAGGGTCAGCCAGGGTAACATAGCAAGGCCCTATCTCAAAAATTTAATAATGATAATAAATAAATAAACAAGTAACTTTTTGGAATGCAAGGGAGGTAGTTCAAGGATAGAATGGCTCAAAGAGGGCGAAGAAATATAAGAATAGAAATGGATGTGGCAGCTCAGAGTGGTAAAGTCAGATATAAAGTAACAATAGGCTAGGGAATGATAATTCACTTTTCATTTTCAAGAACAATGGTAAAAAGGGAAGAAAAGAGATAAGGAAAATTACTTGAAGGAATTACAAAGAGGAACATTTTGTCTGCTAAAGACATTTTGTGTGCATGGGACTGGGGGTGTAGCTCAGCGATAGAGCACTTGCCTAACATGCACAAAGCCCTGAGTTCAATTTCCAGTACCACCACCACCACCACTAATCATCATCATCGTCTGTGCATCCTGCATGTGAATGAAATCAGAGACTGAAAATGCAGAAAAGGGAGTTCTACTTTTGAATTCCCCTAACATCACTGTGTAACTCACTCATTTGGCAATTAGCTTACACATTTGCTCTGTATTGGCAGTATTGTATATTTAACAATGTTGGCACAAACTAAGTGCTCAATAAATCAGCTTAACTGTTTTTCTTCATGCATCGATGCAATTAGACAATAAAATTATACCATCTTACACAAAAATGCACAAAAAGAAAGAAAGAGTGTCATGGGATTCTGGAAAGAGATTTTGAGCAAGAGAGACCTCAAATAAGAATTTTTATCCACCACTTACCAGCGCCCACACCAAAGAAAAATTATTGGGGCTAGGGGTATTGTTCAGTGATAGAACAATATGTTCTATCAGATTGAACAATATGTTCAATGAACAATATGTTCAATGAGATTGAATCCATGAGGCCCTGGATTCAATCTCAAGCACCAAAAACTTCTGGTGGAAATAGTATCCAGGGCCTCACTCTACCACTGAGCTAGTCCTTATTTATCTCTTTGTACCTTGGTTATTTAATTGTAAAAGGGAGAAATATACCATGTAGCTAATAAGCTTGTAAGGATTAAATAAGATATTTAAAAAGTACTTTATACACCACTTGGTACTCAAGTAGCAGCAATTACTATTATGATCATTTTTCCAAACACAAGAGCATCTAGATGAGTCACTGACTTTTCAGGTTGTCTATGAGTGTATAAATAAACAATGAGGAAGCACATCAGTCATTGTTTTACTATATTCTGATGAAGCGAAGTATAAAATGATCATCAGGTCCTGGTCAGACTCCTCAAAGTCTAGTTATTCACATACTACCACTGCCATGACCAAGTATTGCAATATTTTTCTTTAAATCAATTCATTTTTCTTTACTTGGTCATATTTGGAAAAAGCATACCTGTGAAATGGTAAATTTGATATGCTACTTATCTTTTTTCCTCATATAAATTAACTATTAAATAGAATCCCCTTCATCACATTACATCATCCCTGAATCACTATCTAAAACTGCTTTAGGTTCCTCTACTTCTGAGATCCTTTGGAAGAGATCGGTCAAGCAATTTGTGCATTTTATGAATTTGCCTGCTACTAGCAAATTTCATTTACAAAGACCTGCAGAATGCACAACTGAAACCAACCAAAGAGCAAAATTTATCCCAACAATATACACTGAATTTATTTGTGGCAATCCTAAACTGTTTAAATCTAAACATACAACCCAGCAATTTATTATTTAATCCTACCACCTTTACATTCTCTGTAACAAGTGAAAATGATACTGAGAATAAAAGCCCATCTTGTGGACTAGTCTGAAGAACAAAACCAAGGAGGCAAAGGATAAAGTAGTCAGTTTTGTTTTGAAACAGTCCAAGAAATCCTAGACAGGTAAATGATCCAAGTCAAAACCTGCCCCTTGAAGATGGCAGAACACTCCTCTGAAAAGGCAAACTGTTATCCATTATTAATCAATACCTTTCAAGTCTGTGCTAAAATCAAGGAAATTCTTCACTCCAACAAGTCACCAACCACAACAAGGAGAGAACACTTCACTAGCTGATAACATCAACAAATAATTTACATATGCAATTCTGGAGCAGGTCTTAAATCCACTATATTAAGCATTACATTAAAGACTTTTTAAGTCATTCCCACAACCCATTCTCTTAGGTTCACTGACTATATACTTAGGAAAAAAAAATCCTGTACCCAAAGTATACAAGCCATTATGAAAAATATGAAAAGATCTGAGTTTGTTTATAATCTAGCATGGAGAATAAGATTTATATATTCCCCAAACAGTGGTTCTCAGGACTGAAGAAAACTACTGGGAATCCCCCCACCAACATTTTTATTATGAAAATCTTAAAACACATGGTCAAGTTGAAATAATTTTACAATGAACATACAAATACTCACCACTGACATTCTACCAATTTTTACCACACTTGATTCATTATATATCCATCTATCTATCCAAACCATCTTAATTTTTTTTATTAACTGCTGGAATTTTTATTATTTTTTTAAGAGACGTGGATCTGGCTAAGTTGCTCAGGCTGGTTTCAAACTCCTGGGTTCAAGCAATCCTCAAACCTCAACCTCCAGAGTAGCTGGAACTATAAATGTGCACCACCACACCTAGCTACTGCTGGGATTTTAAAAATGAGAATTCATGTTAAGTATGACAAAATGTATTTACAGTCACTTCTCAAAATTTTGACTGGAATACGTGAACAAAAAAAAATCTGGAAACCATAAACTCGAAGTCTTCATCTTTCCTGTCAGCCTCCCATCAAAACCTATTCAGAGTTCACAAATGGCTATTTTAGGTCTCCACACCCTTGTCCACTATCTGTACTATCCTTAGCCCACTTCATAGCTCAGCACCCAGCTTTGATGCCTCCCCAACTTTCACTCACTCACCCCAAATAAAGCATGCCTCTACAGGGGCCTTATTTTTCTCATCATTTGCAATTATCACACAGTATGTGAAATTTTGTCTTCAGTATGTCTCTTTTTTACCAACTCCAGATCTCCTTGAGGGCAGGAATGCTCTTATTACCTCTGAATTCTCAGCAGCTAGCACAGTACTTAGCCAGCAAGCACTCAATAAAGTAATAAGTGAATGACCTGAACCTGTCTTTACCCAGGAGCCATGGAAGAGTAGTCGATTATGGAAATGATCTAATCACAGTGGCACTTTAGAAAGATTCAGCTCAGAGTACTGTTAAGAGCATGAGCTTTGAAGCCAAACTGCATGGGCATGAATCCCAGAATCCCAGCTCTGCCACTTAGTGCTGGATGACTTTGGGCAAGTTTCTAAACTCCTATGCCCAAATTTTCTCATTGGAAAACAGGGATAATATTGCTTCATTGGTAATTGTGATGCTCCAATGAGACAATAATTTTTACAAAGAAACTATGTAGTACTGGGTTATAGCTTGGTGGTAGAGCACAAGATCCTGGGTTAGGTTCCCAGCACTGCAAAAATAAATAAATAAATAAATAAAGGCACACATGCAGTAAGTGATCCATCAGTGTGGTCACTATTGCCAGCAACCAGGTTAATAATGAAGAAAAGTCTTGAAAGTCTAGGGGGTAGCAGTAGGAAGAAAAGCCATGAATGAAGAATCTATTTTAAAATGTTCAGTTAGGAGGACAAGCAAGTGGGTTTTTTTTATATTGTTCTTTTTCTTTGTATGTTTAAGTTAGTCATGATTGGATTTTATGAGTGTGGTGCTGGGAAATCATACCCCAGGGCCTTATGCATGGTAAACATGCATTCCACCACTGAATCGCATCCCCAGACTACAGCTGGATTTTTAAATTCAAACAGATATAATCAATCCAGTCTATGCAACGGATTTGATGCTGTGCACTAGGAGTGTAGCATAAACTGAACTCTAGCTACAAGCTCAGTAACTACTACAAGCTTCTCTGTATAGGTCTTTCAGTCTCTCAGCTGAAATTTCTTTCCTCAGTACTCCACCAGGCACCTCTTCTTTATTGTGTAAAACCTACAATTCCCTGTCCTGTGAGGACATCCCCAAAAACCTTGGTTGGGGGATAAGCACATGCATGGTTGTTCTTTTCTTTCTTTTTTGGCAATTTCATCCTACCCAACCTTGTACTGTTTTTTTTCTTCTTCCTGCCCATCTCCTTAATTCTCAAGCCTTACTATTCCCTACACGTAGGAACTTGAAACCTAAGAGTATGGGAAAGCAACAGAGCAACAGCAGTGGTGCCAAGAACTGGGGATGCTGCCAAGCTGTTCCCCAGGCCCCATATGCAGTGAGTGACCCAACCACATGCAGATTGGACTTAACTGCTCATGGGGCCTCACACACTTGGTAGTCCTTTTTGTTTCTGCTCATTTTCTTCCCTTCACTGAAAGCACCCTTCTCCCAAACCTGTGCCACATTGAAATCCAACCCATCCTTGCAGAGCCAGGCAAGGTCTGACTTCTTCAGGAAAGACTATCTCAGTACAAAAATATCCTCCCCCCACACATACACAAACAGGTACTGTACTTACTGTCTGTATGATAAACCACTGTCGCCGTACACACTTACACGATTAAATAAATGTTCCATGTGTACATATCTAATTTTCCAAGGGCAGGAACGGTGTCTTGCATGTCTTTCAAACCCCTTATATTCAGTCACTTGTTGAACAGTGACTGAATCAGTAGGTTTTTGTTTGTTCATTTAGGCTAAGACAGGAGACAGAAGTATGTAGAAATGAGAAAGGTTGAATAGATAGATGGGTAAAAAAGCAGCACCTTGTCAAGATGGGGAAAATACTGGCAGTGTTGAATTAACATCTATTCAAACGATTTGCTGTGAGGTTGGAAAGAGATATAGGAGTAGATGTCAAGTGGAAAAAGCAAGGAAAAGGTATTTCAGTTTGAGGGAAAAAGACAGCTGGAGAAAGGTGAGGCTGCAAAAGAAATTCTGACTAGATTCTGCTAAAACCTGGAGGTAGACCAATTAGATAAGTGAAGATAAATGGAGCTATTGGGATTACATGGATAGACATGTGGTCTGGTACGTAAGCGAATCCATAGAGGTGGTATGAAGGGGTGGGGGTAAATGGACAAAATGGTCAACAGTAGTTAGGCAGTTAGATTATCAGATTGAGTGGGTAAGTGGGTGGATAGCAGGTTAAAGGGTGGGTGACTAGGTGTTTAGTTGGGAGGAAATAGGTGTAGGGTGTGTTATTTAAAATCTGGCCCCTCCCTCACCTTGACCCGGAAGCGGATGAGTGCTAGCCTCACGCAGTGGCTCAGGCAGGCCGGTGGCAGGAACCAGGCCCGCGGTGGAGGGGTGCCCTTGTTGCCCACGTGTCCCACGATCAGTTGCGCTGTCTGCCGCTCTGCCTGGCACCGACGGCCCCACTCAGCCAGTCGGTCCTTGCCCAGGCCCCCGGGGAACATGACCACCAGCTCCAGGCCGTCGCCGCCGGGGTAGGCACAAGCCTGGCACAGCGCTGACAAGTAGCCCAGCATGGCGTTCCACTGGCCACCACACACCCAATCCGTCTGGTAACCGCCATAGAGCCGTGGAAGCGCTGAGCCCGCGTCTACCAGCACTCGAGCCCCGGGCAGCGGAGGGGGCGGCGGCGGCAGTGGCGGGTGCAGCCCGGGCTGTGCCGGGCCGTGGTGGTGGAAGTGGTGAGCAGGGTGATGGTGCCGATTCGGGCCCGCGCCCCCGGAATAGGCACCCAAAGCTGCGGGCGGGAGCGGTGGTTGCAGAGGAGCAGAGCCCCTGGCGGCGCGTGGAGCTCCGGGCGCTAAGGCTGCCGTCGGTGGCAGCTGGCGGTGCAGGTGCTGCTGTTGCTGCTGGCGCGAGACAGTGCGCGCGAGTTTGAGGAGGTCCACCGGCACCACGGCCCCAGGACAGCGTTTCTCCAGGAACTCTTGGAAGCCCTGGACGCCCATGCTTCGTCGGTGGGCAGAGGAGATGAGACAGCGGCTGCGCGAGCAAGCTAGGCGGCGATCTGGGCGCGAAGCTGGGGGCGGGCGCGTGCGCACTCCGCGGGGGGCGAGGGGGCGGGAAAAGGATTCCCGAGGGGAGGGGTGAGGAAACAAGGGCGGGGAGGGGAGGAGACCACAGATTGGATACCGGTGGACAGGAGGGGTGAGGCAGACCGGACTCAGGAGAGGCTGGGAGGATAAAAGCGATGACAGGCTCTAGTCACTTCTCTTTTTCCTCCTCTCCCGCTGCTCTTCTTCACCGCTTCAAAGAGGGTGAAACCTCTTCCTTCCACCTCCGGGAGCCATGTTGCCTCGTCTTCTCTATGATACACGCTTTCTAGCTGGAGGAGGGGGAGTGGGGCGGGGCGGATGCGCATCCTGGGAGTTGTAGTCTTCTCCTATGTGGCCTCAGGATGTAGTCGGGCAACCGAAGTACTACCCCTCTTGTAGTTCACAGTGTCACAGAGGCGGGGCGTGAAGAGATGTCTTTAGGATTTGCACTTCCAACTCCTTGCATCCCAGTGAGTCGCCTCAGGCTTTTTACTGCCATTCCCATCATAAGGAGTTTGTGGGGGAAAGAGTGATGCATCATGGGAAAGGAAATAGAGTGGATTCATTGAATTTGAGCAAAGTGAGCTAAAATTCCCCGAGAGGGAGAATTTTCACTTCGATGCAAAAACTAATATGCCTTACTTATGTGAGAAAGAACACGTATGAAAAATAAAAATAATCACTACAATTTCTATAGCAACCTGCTTACTTTTAGCTACTCTTAACTCTGAAGAGTTGTTTGAAGAGTTAGGAATGGTGAGACTTAAATTTGTCCAGGGCAATGTGGGGACAAAGTGAAACTGAATACCCCTTGCCGTCAGGATCTCTTTGGGCAGTGAGATGAGGGCCAACACAAATTAAACTACAAGTTGTACCTTTTGGTACTCACTGAACTACCGTATCCTACTTTTAGTATTTATATTAAATATCCTATATTTAAGGGTCCTTGTTTCCAAATGCCATTGTGAATTAGTCTGGGTAGAAGTTCTTCAAAACTATACAACCCAAAAGTGAGCAAGATGAACGATGTCTGAGACACGTCTATTAGAATGCAAAAGCAAAAAATGTTTCATACTACATAAAAGAATATATCACAAAAGAGGTTAAGGCCTGGATGGCAAAGAATAAGTAGATGGTGAGGCAGTGCACATAGGTAAATTGAAAACATGCAGTGAATGTGAGAGGGCAATGGCTTAAAGGGATAAAGAATGGAAGGAATAGAGGTTTTCTGGTAAAGTGAACACTACTGGATTGTCTGCCCAGCCTCCCTTTTCTAGGAATTGGCCCTCTCCTTTCCCCATTTATAGGGGCAAAAATTGTCATGTTCCTATCTCTGTAGATAATTCAACAGAATCTCATTCCCTAGAAATTTAGAATTAGATCAAAGATATCTGCTTTTCTCTAAGTGTAAAACTTGGAAACTATCAGCAATTTTCCCACCAGAGACATAAGTAAAAAAATGTTGGTTAGCAGAAAAAGAAAACTAGACTCAGTTAGGTGTCGGGGTGTATGCCTGTAATCCCAGTGACTTGGGAAGCTGAATCAGGAAGATTGCAACTTCAAGACCATCCTCAGCAACTTAGTAAGGCCCTAAAGCAATCAGTAAGTCCCTGTCTCAAAATAAAAAATAAAACAGCTGGGGGTGTAGCTTAGTGGTAAGGACCC
Organism: Sciurus carolinensis; assembly: GCF_902686445.1. Taxonomy (NCBI): domain Eukaryota; kingdom Metazoa; phylum Chordata; class Mammalia; order Rodentia; family Sciuridae; genus Sciurus; species Sciurus carolinensis. Next base: position 44,293,045 of record NC_062232.1, read on the forward strand.
CTGGGTTTAGTTCCTATTGTCAAAAAAAAAAAAAGAGAAGGAAAGAAAGAAAAAAGAAAACCATGCAGACTCCAGAAAAGAGTAGAGTCAGATGTCAGATGAATGGTTAAAGAATACATGGTTATGTGTTATATGTACAAAATGGCATTTTATTCAGCCATAAAGAGGAAAGAAATTGTTATTTCTATCAAAATGGATGAAACTGGAGAACATCATGCTTGATGAAATAAGCCAGAAGCAGAAAGTCAAGGATCATATGTGGGAGCTAGAAAGAAAAAAGGGGGGGCGGGAATCTCATGACAATAGAAGGGAGACCCTCTAGAGTGGAGTTGGGAATTAGGGGAAGGAGGGGAGGAAAAGAGTAGGTATGTGGGGTAAAATAGACCAAAATGTGCTATGTGAAGGTACCAGTATATCACAATGAAGCCTACTATTATGTGTAATTATGATTCACCAATAAAAATATTTTAAAAATAGCTAGCACTGTTGGTACACACCTGTAAATGCTGGCAACTTGGGAGGCTGAGCGTGAGGTCTGCAAGTTTGAGACCAGCTTCATCGACTTAGACCCTCAGCAATTTAAGAAGATCATGTCTCAAAAATGAAAAGGGACTGGGGATGTAGCTCAGTAGTAAAGCACCCCTGGGTTCAATCCCTAGTACCCCCAAAAAATTAAAAATAAAAGTCATAAAATGAAAAGAAAATGAGTAGAGATGAGAGGTTGGAAATATTCATGATATTCCAGGTTCCAGATCATCTTAAGACATTCCTGTCCTTGGTTTTTCTTAAACAACCCCATATCCTTAGTATTACTATTTTTGTTTAAGATAGAGTTGGGTTATAAACTACTTATGATGAAGAAAATGTTAACTAATTCAAGAACTGGTACCAAAATGGAATGTGGCAAATTATAGACCCTAAAATGTGGAATTGACAGAGATGGAAGATCTCTTTTATGTGTTAATGGGAATGGAGCTTGGCTTTCCATGTTATATGACAGTGAAGCAGCACTGCCAACAAACAAACAAACAAAAAACCAGTATGTCCCTGTACTAACACACCAGCAACACCTGTGAACTGTTACAAATATGACATTCTTTGGCCTCACCCCAGACCTCTAGGATCAGAAACACTGGGTGTGGGGTTTAAGTGGTATCAATGATAAACAACTCCTGATATAAGTCAAAGCAAAGCAGTGAAAACATTTTATTTGGTAACTTCTGACAGTAGGGGAAAGGGCTGAACTTTATTCCGATTTGCACAGAGATGATGGCATTTTACTTTGTGTATTTATTTTTCAGTACTAGAAATTGAGTCCAGAGGCTTTTACCACTGAACTACGTCCACAGTCCTTTAAAAGCAAAAAGCAAAAAAAAAAAAAAAAAAAAAAAAAAAGCCACAATTGCTGAGCATCTAAGTTACCTAGGCTGGCCTCAAACTTGCAATCCTCTTCCCACTCATCCTCTTGACTCTGAGATTACAGGCATGCACCGCCACACCCAGCTATGACTGGGCATTTTAAAGACAGAATGAGGGAATAGAGGATGAGAGTAAGTGGGGGCTCAGTAGTGTCAGGGAAGTAAAAAATTAGCAAGGGCTGGTCAATGTAAATGTAATTGGGCCAGCTGTGTGTGATATCTGGCAATTGCTGAAGTTTAATTTCTATCCTCCCCAGAGACACCGAGACAGAGGCCCTATCCTTCCTGACAATTACATTTCCAAGGAATTGCTTTCAGATCCTTGGATAAGACACTCCTAGGTTGTAGGAGAGACATACACATCTGGAAGGGACAGAGGAAGGATTCACAACTGCAAGCCTTTTTAATAAATAACCAGATGTATCCCATTTGTTTACAATAATTAATAAATAAATAAATAAATAAATAAATAAATAAATAAATAAATAACCAAGGGAGGCCTGGGGCCCATCAGGTGTAGGCTAGAACAAACTAAATTTTTTTTCTGGCCCTGAGCTTTTCCTGACAGAAATACACCAGAGTGGGCTGGGTGTCCTCAGAGATTTGACCTTAAGCTACTAGAAGTCATGTTATCTTGGTCAATTCTTTTATTGCAGGTGTCTGAAAGGAGTGTACCTACAGTTTTTGCTGGTCTCACTAGACCTCCAGCTAATCATTACTCTTCTAGGGCATACCCCAAGCCCAAGTAGACAGGTTAAGCAAGGAAGTGCATCAATCTATTGACTCACATTAGTTTTTCTAGGCCTATAATTCATTTCCATTATTCTGAAATAATGGAAAAGGGTTTAACCTCAGACCTGGTGACTGGTTAATGGTGTCACTTATTCTTTCCTAAAAGGGAATTTTGATTGTGGTCATTTAATTATTTCTTTACTATTGCATGTTACAATCTGTTGGTGGCAGTTAAGTTCATCAGAGGTTACAAGAGAAGCCACATTTAGAGGACAAAGAGTTGTGTCCGTGCCATGCCATTATTTCTGAATGCTGTAGTTCTTAAGATTTACAAGCATCCATGGATTATATTAGTTGTGGGCTTTTTTGTATGAGAAAATGGCACACATATTTATGGGGCAGACAAGAGGAGGACAATCTATTGGATTGTCTCTTGGCACTCTTTTTCTACCACTATCTCTACCTTATCTTGATGGTTGCATAGGAGCCATCCTTTGTGTACCTTCCTAGAGAATTTGGGATTAGTGGAAGAAAGATGAAAACTGGCTGCATTTAAGCACCTGGTTCATTTGTTCCTAAGGCCCAGCTTCATTATCCCTGGGTTTTGTGAGACCCTCCCATCTTTCTATTTTACTTGTCTTGCTTAAGCATGTTTAAATTGGGTGTCTTTACTTAAACACAAGAGTCCCAACATGTACTCCAGGAGCACATAGGCCATGGAGAGGAGAGGGATGACAAAGGCCAAAGCCCTGAAAGTAGAAGGGAATAGTAGATGTCACAGAACACTGGTTCAAATTATGTGCTTTGGAACCACGATGTGGGTTCCAATACCAGTTCATCTCCTTATTAGCTGTATAACCTTAACAAGTTATTTAACCTCTTGAATTGTTAATGTATCTGTGAAATATGGATTCATTAATTTATTCAAGGGGTTTATGTCATACGAAGTACATGCCAGGGATAAAGATAGCAGGCTTTGAGACAGTCAAGAAGCTAAGAGGGCAAATTTAGTATTGATACTTACCTCAGAAGCTTATGAACATTAAATGGCATTGTAGAGCACTTAACATACTAACTGATAAAATAAACAGTTAACAAATGTTAAGTTTTATGGAGGGAGAAGTGTGAAGAGATTGTATGGAGAGTTCACATCAGACTCATTTTTTTTTAATTAGGAATTGAACCCAGGTGTACTCTACCACTGAGCTACATCCCCATTAGTTTTTATTTTTTTATTTTGTAACAAGGTCTCGCTAAGTTGCTGAGGCTGGCCTTGAACTTGCAATCCTCTTTCCTTAGTCTCCCTAGTCACTAGGATTACAGGTGTGCACCACCATACCCAGTTTTGCTTGTGTTTCTTGAATCAGCAACTGATTTATAGCAGGGAGTTTATTAGATTAGTAAAGGAAATAATGACAGTGTTTCTTGGCCCTAGTCACATTTCAGTATCATGGGGGAGGCATTTTTTGTGGTACTGTGTATTAAATACAGGGGTGCTTTACCACCAAGTTACATGCTACATCCTGAGTTCTTCTTACTTTTACTTTAGAGAAAGGGCCTTGCAAAATTGCTCACTCTAGCCTGAAACTTTCAATCCTCCTGCTTCAGCCTCCTGAGGTGCTGGGATTACAGGCAAGTGCCACTGTGCCCTGCCATGATGACACATTTTAAAGTGAGTTCTATGTTGGTATTATCCCCAATTTAATCACTTTCACATCTGAAGCCCATTTTATTACATCATCTAACACCACTGGTGTATTGGGGCTCAGAAAAATGATACCCCAAAATAGAGCACTTTGGCATGCTGACTGCTTTGAACTAAAGGCTATTGAAAGGCCTTAAAAGCAGCCTCAGAAGCAAAGTTGACTTCAGTTCTTGTTCTGCTCTTCTTTTTCCCACTCCTCCCCGTCCCCATCATAGAAACCAGAATTCCTCTTTCCAAAGGTGGATCATAGAAACTAGAACCCGTCTCCTACTAAGGAAACCATGAAAGCTAGAAAGGTCACCCCCTCCCTTCTCTTTTTGGAGAAATTCATTCCAAAGTGGTCCTGCCCTATACTCTGCAAAGGAATGCTACACAGAGAAGTTAAGAATAATCTGGACAGGACTTGCTGGGTCTCCCCTCCTCAGTCTGTTAACATTACATTATACTCTTTTGTACAATCATGTTTTTACATGACTGTCCATTCTTCACTGAACTTAAGCATAAAATTTGGGTCTTTGCTTTTTATGGCGTTTGTGTCACATAAAGTTTTGGATAATTTTTTTATGTGTTTCTCTTGTTAACCTGTTTTTTTGTTTGTTTGCTTTATGCATGCTGGTGATTAAACTCAGGGCTTCCTGCATGCCAGACAAGTGCTCTGCCACTAACGCACACCCCCAGCCCTACTTACCCCTTGTTATAGGAATGTGGGCTGTGACCCTTATGATAAGTTATGAAAAGTATCACACTTTTCTTCCCCTAGTTTCTGGCAACTGAGATATGATTTCCTCCAGAGCCTGCACATGAGATCCTGGGCCAACTGATAAGGAACTAGCAAAGAAAAATGAGATTTTTTTTTAAACCAAGGTCAGCTCTCCCAAATCTCTGCCTGTGGTGTTTGGTCAATAATTGAAGTGCCAGAAGCAGTGACACATGCCTATAATCCCAGTGACTTTGGAGACTGAGACAGGATAATTTCAAATTCAAGACCAGCCTCAGGCCTGGGGAGATAGCTCAGTCGGTAGAGTGCTTGCCTTGCATGCACAAGGCCCTGGGTTTGATCCCCAGCACAGAAAAAAAAAAAAAAAACCCAGCCTCAGCAATCTAGATAGGTCCTAAGCAACTTAGCAAGAACCTGTCTAAAATAAAAAGGGAATGTAACTCAGTATTAAAGTTCCCCTGGGTTAAATCCCAAGTATTGAAATAAAAAAAGAAATTGAAAGAAAATTTTTTTCTTAATCACTTTCTTTCCACATTTATATTTGTATTTATATTTTCTTCTATATTAGGAGAAAATAATTTATATGTACCATTTCTTGGGTATAAGGACTCGTGATCTTTTTGGTATGAATACACCTTTTCTGATTTCTTCCCTCCCAGAGGTCATCTTTGTTTTCCCTTGTCTCTGTCTTTTCTATAGTTTGTCATAAAGAGGAGAATCATAAGGTTCAAAAACAGGCATAAACCCTTTAAGGTTTTTGTTCAAGCCAGCATCAGAGATGGGTGTGTTCCCGGTTCTCCCCAGATAGGTATCTGTTTATACAAACTTTGCTGTGGGTCCTTGAGACAAAAACTGGATGAGGTTCTCCTGTTTTGTGTCCAGGGAGTTGGCTTTCTGACCACTGAGAACACTTTCTCTGGTCTCTACCAGCCAGGGGGCACAAGTGTCAGTTTGCATCAGGTAACTGGTTGAATAGGCTGGGAACCTCCATGCCAGCTCTCAGGGGTCTTAATAACTATGGCTTTTGTTATGCCAACCTTCAGTGCTTGAATCAGTACTGGGAATCTCCCATCTTAGTATCCCCTGCCTTGTGTCATGAATTAGTGGATCTATGATGAGAGGGTCTCATATTCCAGTGGGTGGCAGGAGAAGCCATTTTCACAAACGCTAGCTTTAACCACCTGTGGCAATAAAGATCTTTGCTTTCTTTGCCTATCTTTGGGAATAAAATTTTTGGCTGAAGGGGATTCAATCACATTGAGAATACTACTTGTGTCCATGGTATTACTGGTATTCACTTTGGGAATAAATCATTGACTAACATTTGTTAAAAAAATGTGTGTTTTTTGTTTCTGTTTTGGGGATGTTTTTTAAGTGCTGGGGATCAAATGCAGGACCTTGCTCATACTAAGCAAATGCTGTACCTCTGAGCTACATCTCCAGACCTGTAAAAGTAAGTTTGAATCGTGACTCTTGGTCTTAGGATACCCATTTATTATTCTTCACCTCCTATAGACAGCTAGTTTTCCTGTTTGGCTCGTTTTCTGCCCTGACAACTTAAGAAAGTAGCTTTCCACTTGTCAGGAACATGCAGATTATTGGACCTGTGTGTATAGTCAATCAAAAGGTTAGGGTCCCTAAGAATATGGGTAGGAAAAAAAAGAGGGTCGCATCTTATTTGCAGCTCATGTGCTGAATATTCTCAGCTCTCCAGGAGTTGTCCAAGTCTTTCTTGTTTGATAGGCCTCTGAATCTCAAGAGGGGAGATGCCACATTCGTTCTACAGTCAACATAAGACTTACTGGTTTTAGTTCTGAGTCATTTGTTAGGTACCTTTTATTTAAAAGAAATAATAATAATAATAATAATAGAAGCCCAGAATATTTACTGTTTGTCCTGGCTGAAGTAGTTTGTTTTTAAGAGCTGTATGTTCAAAATTAAGCTTAATTAGAAGCTGATATTCAGGCTTTGCTTTTTTTAAAAGTAGGTTCTATTGGATCCTGCTTCTCCCATGGGAACTTCTTAGTCAATTAAAACCTGTCTTCTTGAACCCCTTAACAATATGTTCTATCCCTCTGTCTGCTTCCTTTTCTTGTTGACTTGAGTTTTGCTGAGGATAATGTGAAACTTCATTGGCCTTTTTGTGAACTTAAGATCTCCCAAAACTGGCTCCTTGCAGACCTGTTCTTTCCATTTACTTCTCCTCCTTCTCTATTTTTGCCACCTGTGATCTTCTATCCCATTCTCTTGAATCTTTGATATCTTGTCCTTCAAGCCCCTATCCTCCATGTGGCAGTCAGGATGGAAAATTAAGAGGAAACATAAAGGAAGGATTCAGGTTTTCATGGACAAATTTTAGTTAGGTTTCTGAACTTTATCTCAGGGCCATCTGTGTACTTCTTTGTGAAATCCAATTGTGAATTCCTCGAGTTTTATGTTGCCTGGACATTCATTTTGAATCCTTTATGTCTCACCTGATATACCATAAATTTGTCTTGGAAAAACTTTCAATATTTCTCTGTGCCTTTGAGACAGATGTATATCTTATCATATAACAATAACTATCATCATTTGGAAATAACTTCAAGGAGAATACTATTATAAAAAGGAAAAAAAGGGAAAAGTGAGATAAGGAAGAATGATTAACTTTTAGTTTCTTTATTTCTGTGACATTTTCAACGTATGCCTGACTTGACAACAAAAAAAGTAAAATACTGAGATTATGGCTAATTTTGTTTAATGACTCACAAATACTGAAATAATTACTAAGTATAACTATTTTTTTTTATATTAGAACTTGAACCCAGGGGCACTTTACCACTGAGCTACATCCCCAGACCTTTAATTTTTATTTTGAGACAAGGTCTTGTTAAATTGCTAAGGCTGACCACAAACTTGCAATCCTCCTGTCTCAACCTCCTGAGTGGCTGAGAATACAAGCTTGTGCCACTGCATCCAGCATTAAGTTTAATTTTATGTATTTCGACATCTTGTTCTTTTATATGGTATAGATAAGTTAAATATATTTAGGTCTGTTAATAAACATGAAAAATCATTTCTATGAACTATGTTATAGTGAATGATGAAAAGGTAGTTTGCTAGTTTTCATTAGAAATTAAGGTTACTTAGGGTTAAAATTATAATTAATATTTGTAGTTACTAGAAATTTTAAAGAAAGCAACTCTAAGGAAAGTAATGTGTTTCATAAAGAAAGATATGAAGGATGTGTTTTTTAAAATTTTATTGGTTCTTAGTTATACATGTCAGTAGAATCCATTTTGATAAAGTTATATAAGCAAAGGAAATATTTTATTCTAATTAGGACTCCATTCTTTTGGGTGGGCACAGTGATGAAGTTCACTTAGGTATTTTCATGTGTACATAGGAAACTTGTTAGATTTATTCTACTGTCTTTCCTATTCCTATCCCCCTCCCTTCCTTTTGTTCCCCTTTGTCCACTATACTAAACTTTTCTTCGCTCCCTGCCCTTTATTGAGGTTTAGCTACCAAATATCAGAGAAAATAGTTGACCTTTTTTTTTTTTTGGAATTGGTTTATTTTACTTAACCTTTTTGTTAACAACAATAAAAAGTTAATGGGTATTTCATTTAATTAATTTTTGCAGTACTGGGGATGAACCCAGGTGTACTCTACCACTGTCCTACATCCCCAGATTTTTATTTTATATTTTGAGACAGCATCTTGCTAAATTTCGCATTTTGGCCTCGAACTTGTGACTTACCTACCTCATTCTCCGAGTTGCTGGGATTACAGGTGTGTGCCACTGTACCCAGCAAATCAGTATTTCCAAAAGCTTATAAAAGTTCTGTGGAACCATCTTGTGAGATCAAATCTGACTGAGATTGGATAAGTTTGTTTATAGGATTTTATTAGAATATCTTCAGAAAAATTACTTTAATATTAAAATACACTGATGCAGAGGTAGAATCTAGAATCTAGTCCTCTCTGTTAAAATGACAAAATTTTCTTGGTCTGAGAATGTGAAGTTGTTATTTTTTCCTTTTAAATGACTGGTGTATGAAATAAAGATTTTGTGTTTTGTAAGATAATTTCTGAAGTTAGATGTTGTCTTTTAGACCTTTGCTTAAAAAAACAAGTATTCTCAATATTGAAAGAGTTGAGGTTTTGCTCACAAGGAAATAACACTGTATTTGCCTTGAAATGTTTTATTCTTGAAAAAATAAAAAAGGGGGTGAGAATAGAAAATAAAATATGTTTTTTTTTTTTTTTTGAAACCAGGGTTACTTTACCATGGAGATTCATCCCCAGTCCTTTTTATTTATTTGTTTTTTATATTGAGACAGGGTCTTGCTAAGCTACTGAGGCTGGCACCACTGTGCCCAAATAAAATAATTTTTTAAAATTTTACTTAACAGATAACCAAGATTATATTTGTTTTAAACCTTGACTTTTTTTTACCAACTTCTTAAAATCATATTCTAAATTAATTTTTAACCTAAAACCAACTTTACAGTTTTCCAGTTGAATCCCTGAAATGTCCACAGTATGTCCATCACCTTGTGTGTGTGTGAGACAGTTTAAACTAATTTGGCTTATTCAATATTATAAATTATATAGGAAACAATGTCATATAATAAGAGGTACTCAAACAGTTCAGTTATATTTATGGGTATGCTATTGATGTGACTATCCTTAAAATTATAGGATATTCCCACAAATTTAATGTTATCAGTCATAATTTTGGTTATTATGTTAAAATGTTGCATGCCTCAGAAATAGCCAAACATCCTTTTTAATTGCTGGTTATAATGAACTCTTATAAGATTCCTTTCTAAATCTTTGTCATTCACAGACATTTATTATTGTTGCCATTTTAACATAATGAGGATTGAACCCAGTTACATCCCTGACTTTTTAATCAATTATTTTATTTATTTTTGCAGTGCTGGAGCGTGAACCCAGGGCCTTGTGCTTGCAAGGCAAGCATTCTACCAACTGAGCTATATGCCCAGCTCTTATATTTTATTTTATTTCTTTATTTTTTTGTGGTGCTGGAGAGTGAACCCAGGGCCTTGTGCTTGCAAGGCAAGCACTCTACCAACTGAGCTATATGCCCATCCCTTATTTTTTATTTTATTTATTTATTTATTTTTGTGGTGCTGGGGATTGAACCCAGGGTCTTGTGCATGCGAGGCAAGCACTCTACCAACTGAGCTATATCCCCAGCCCTTATTTTTTATTTTGAGACAGGGTCTTGCAAAGTTTTTTAGGGCCTCACTTAATTGCTCAAACTTGGGGTCCTCAGACTTAGTCTCCCGAGTCGCTCAGATTATCAGTGCGCACCACCACATCTAGCACCTTTATTGTTTTAATTTTTCTATTAAAGCATTTACCATCAGCTGTAATTCAAAATTGTTTCTTCTTCAAGGAGATTCATAGAAAAGACTCTGACAAATACAGGTTTCTGATAACTTTAATCTCATATCATTAGGCTGGATAAGAATTCCCATAACTGTGATGAAGAAACTGATGGCACCATCAAACTGCTAACCAAGATCAAACAGAACAAGAATACATAAGACTGAATGAACTAATGAGGATAATTTTTAAATTTTTGTTTTCTTTAGTGTTTGGTTTCCCAGATGTATAGGAAGCATTTTTTCCTTTTAAGCTCTCTATGCTTTACAGCAATTTGGTAGATATTTTTGTTCACAAACAATGGGAACATTTACTTTTAACCCCTCCCCAATCCATTCAGAAACTATTTGTATTTTTATTTTTATGGCAATTTAGGTTTTTGTTTTTGGTACCAGAGATTGAACCCAGAGTTGCTTATGGTACCACTGAGTCACCTCCCCAGTCCATTTTTTATGCTTTGAGACAGGGTCTTGCTAAGTTCTTCAGTTTGGTTTCAAATTTGTAATCCTCTTGCCTCAGCATCCTGAGTTTGTGGGATTACAGATGTTTATGGCAATTTAGTCTTTTGCATTAGTTCAATGAAAAGTTGTTCTCTTTGTAACAGGACATCATCAGAAGCACTGGTTATATTACCAAGGATTTGACTGAAATGTCATATTGCCTGATTATGACCGGATGGCTTTAAGGAACTGAGGTTAATATTATGAAGCCAATTAAACCCCACTTGGAAAAACTGACTTGGTACCTTGAATATATATGGTTCACGTGGCTGTCTTATTAGGTGGGTAAATACTGTTACTTCCTGTCAGGCCATTTTGGGGACTCTGAGTAGACAGGAATTCACCCAAGTGAAATGTGATGATGACCCCTTGGCTTGGTTTCTTAGTCTTAAGAGTCCTTTAAAAGTCTAATGTGAGATTCCTTATAAAAAGTTTCAGCAATGCAAATTTAAAGACAATCATAGTTCTTGCTGAACTCACATAATCAGGCCCATTTTAATAAGACTGAAATTATTTTGAGAACAAATCACTTACTCTGATTATCTTTGATAGAAATGGGGGGTGACTACCAGAGAGAAAAATTATGCTTCATAAGAAAATGATAGTACACTTATTATTAGTCTTGCCTCATTTTTGAGGGCTTATTTTATACCATATTCTTAAATAAAGTACCCAATGTTAGTTTTTGTTACAGCAACAAAAAATGAACTAATACAGAAAACTGGTACCAAGGAGTTGGGGTAGTTGCTGTAATAATACTTGAAAATACAGAAGCTGCTTTGAAGCTTGGTAACAGAGGTTGGAAAAGTTTGGAGAAACTGACAAGAAAGAGACAACAATGCCAAGAGCATTATGGGTGATTCTGGGAATGGCTCATTAGACAAGGAGACAAGAAAGGAGCAAAAACATTTTAGAGATTACTTAAGTGGTTATGACCAGAATGCTGATGAAAATGAGTAATATTCTATTTAATTTGTAAAAAAGGACATACATGTCAAACTGTTGCAAAGAAAACCTCAGCCGAAGTGTGTCTATGCCTATGACTTTGTGGAAGGCTAAATTTAAGAGTAATGAAATTGAATCTTTGGCAGAAGAGAGAGCTAAACAACAAAGTATTCAGGTTGCTGAATAGTTATTATTGGCCATTTTCAGTGAGATTTACAGTGAGACTTCATGGAAAATTTATAGCCTGGAGAAGATGCTTAGGAGAACAAAATGAGGGTGAGGATGAACAACTGCTTTCTAAAGATTAGCACAGATAAAAGGGAGCCTGGTGCTAATATTCAAGACAATGGGAAAAAGGCCTCAAGGACATCTCAGAAATCTTTGAAGATGCCCTTCTTGTCTCAGGCCCAGATGTCTAGAAGGGCAGAATACAGGCCCCATGTGTTCTCCACAGGCTTGCTGCCCAGGGATACCATGACATTCTGCTCCCCGCTTTCTACTGGAGTGTTCCATGGACCCTGCAGCCATCAGCATGACTGTTGCCACTGCTACAAAGGGAGCAAGTGACTAACCTTAGTGGTATCTACATTGATGCTGAAATGGGAATAGCACTATGTAGTCATTATGGCTTCTACCAAGATTTCAAAGGGAATCTAGGGGACAAGGCAGAGCCCAGTGGCAGGGGTTGAACTGCTGTAGAATGCCTAGAGCTGTGGGAGGGGAACTGCCACTTGAGACTCCAGAAAGTTAGTGCCACCAGCAGCATGCAGTGCTTGTGTGGGAAAACCACCAATACCAGTTGCATAATAGCCATGCAGACTGCAACTAGCAAAGCCAAGGAGTCAGGGTTATCCAGGTAGGTCTTGGGGACCTACTTCCTGCCATAATGTATACAGGATGCCAGACATGGAGTTTTAGGATTTACTGTCTGCCCTGCTGGGTTTTAGTCTTGTTTTGGGACCATTGTTCCTTTCTTTTTTTGGGGGGGTGGTTGCTGGGGATCGAACCCAGGACCTTGTGCTTGCAAGGCAAGCACTCTACCAACTGACCTATCTCCCCAACCCCACCATTGTTCTTTTCTACTTCCCTGTTCCTCCTTTTTGGAATAGGAATTGTTACCCTATCCTTGTCATTGTGTCTTGGAAGTAGATTATATATTTTGCAGTACTGGGCACTGACCTCAGGATCTCAAGCATGCTAGCTAGGTAAATGCTCTATCACTGAGCAACACTCCCATTCTGATACCTTGTTTTTGACTTTACAGGCTCACAGGTGAGAGTTTTCCTTGTCTTAAATGAAACTTTGAACTTAATGCCAGAATGAGATTAAACTTTGGCACTATTTGCATGGAATGTATACATTTTACATTATGAGAAGGACATTAATCTCGGGGGCTGGGGGTGCTATGGTTTGGATATAGTTTGAGTGTCCTCCAAAGTTTCACGTGCTGGAAGCTTGGCCCCATTGTGGCAGTGTTGGGAGTTGGTAGAATCTTTGAAAGGTGAGACCTGGTAGGAGGTAATTAGAAGATGGGGGTGCTGCCCTTGTGACGGGATTAATGCTTTTCTCATGGGAGTACATTCTTGCTCTTGCAGGATGAAGCCACCACACATACTTGGCTCCTTCTTCACCCAACTATTTCCCTTCCTACTTCTTTGCCATGTTGTGTAGGCAGCTGGGGTTGCAGGGCAGCTGGAAGATGGCTTACCAGAGTGAACAGATAGGGCTGCCCAATCTTGGACTTTCAGCAAAAATGTTAGGTAAATGAAGCTCTTTTA